>NC_134358.1:403677575-404014366 GCF_048569485.1 Anomaloglossus baeobatrachus
CCCCCACGCTGAGTGACAGGTGTCTCACTGCACCCAATCACAGCAGCCGGTGGGCGTGTCTATACTGTGCAGTAAAATAAATAAATAAATAATTAAAAAAAAGGCGTGCGGTCCCCCCCTATTTTAATACCAGCCAGATAAAGCCATACGGCTGAAGGCTGGTATTCTCAGGATGGGGAGCTCCACATTATGGGGAGCCCCCCAGCCTAACAATATCAGTCAGCAGCAGCCGCCCAGAATTGCCGCATACATTAGATGCGACAGTTCTGTGACTCTACCCGGCTCTTCCCGATTTACCCTAGTGCGTTGGCAAATCGGGGTAATAAGGAGTTAATGGCAGCCCATAGCTGCCACTAAATCCTAGATTAATCATGTCAGGCGTCTCCCCGAGATTCCTTCCATGATTAATCTGTAAATTACAGTTAAAAAACACACACACATGAAAAATCCTTTATTAGAAATAAAAAACACTAACAAAGTCCCTCATCACCAATTTATTAACCCCGACAAACCCTCCATGTCCGGCGTGCCAACGCACCAGGGCAAATCGGGAAGAGCCGGGTACAGTCCCAGAACTGTCGCATCTATTGTCTATTGTCCGTAAAAATGGCGTAAAACGCGGACAAAATTGTTCACAGCTGTGACTTTTGAGTGATAAATGCTTCAAGGGGTCTTCCCCATGCTGTTGCCATGTCATTTGAGCACTCTTCTGAGACTTTTGTGACATTTTTAGGGTTTCTACATGTTGCCGGGGGTCATTTCATAAAAATACTCGGGTCTCCCATAGGATAACATTGGGCTCGGTGCTCGGGCCGAGTACACGAGTATCTTGGGATGCTCGGCCCGAGCCTCGAGCATCCGAGCTTTTTAGTACTCGCTCATCACTAATAATCAGTGTACAGCTTTTATAAAAGTGTAAATTGGGTGCGCCCTCTAAGTAATTCAATGCATAGCCATTAGTGATGAGTGAATGTATTCCTCACTATTTGCTATTCGCCGAATAGTACGGTATTCCGGCTATTCGTTATATTGCGAGTTATGGTGTATTTGCCTCACTGTATTCGGGTATCCCACCCAGCCATTTTGGCGCCTGATTTGCAGCCAATAAACATGGTGGGCTTCTTAACCAATCACAGTAATAACGCAGTCATTTTGGTTGTGGCATTACTGTGATTGGCTGGCTGCTCAACATCATAGAGTCTATAAAAGGTCTTCCACCGCCATTTAGTGCACATTGCGCCAGGAACCAGCATTGTATCAGCGTAGGGATAGAGCAAGCAGCTGCTAGGGAGAGTGTAGGCCTGTTAATAACACAAAAAGCCCTTTTCAGGGCTACCTGCAGTGTAGGTCAATGTAGTGTTGGAGGGACAGATTTCCGAGCAGGGACAGTGTTTAAAGCAGCATGTGTAACTACCTCCATAGTACTGTCCAGAAACCAGAATACAATAGGTCTATTAACAGCTGATAGCACTGAACAAAGTCACAGCGGGGAAGGAGAGATTGTGGATTAGGTAGGGAAGCAGGACCTGTATCCACAATATTTAGGGGTTCACAACCTGCCTTGTGACATCCAGATCAGCCACATTAATATATTGCTAGTGAGTTTTGCAAATAATTACAAAGCAGTACTCTAGAAATCAGTGTTGCCTGATACAGTAAATGCAGCGGCCTTGTTTCCACATTATTTAGGGGTTCACAGCCTGACTTGTACCGTCCGCCCTCATCAGCCACATTAAAATGTTGCTTGTGGCTTTTGCAAATACTTACAAAGCAGTACTCTATCAATCAGTGCTGCCTGATACAGTAAACACAGTGGCCTTGTTTCCACATTATTTAGGGGTTCACAGCCTGACTTGTACCGCCCTCATCAGCCACATTAAAATGTTGCTAGTGGCTTTTGCAAATACTTCCAAAGCAATATTCTAGCAATCAGTGCTGCCTGATACAGTTAAGCACCGGTACTGTTTCCACAATATTTTGAGGTTCACAGCTTGACTTGTGTTGTACATCCACATCAGCCAAATTAATACGTTGCTAGTGGCTTTTGCAAATAGTTACAAAGCAGTACTCTTACACTAAAGAAAAAGCGCTTGACAACATATGGCACTCACTCAATGAATAAAATTACAATAGTTTTATTAGTGCACAATTAAAAAACATACAAAACATGTATATAATAAACACCAAAAAAATTACCGATGGCCCAATTTGCACCCTAGTTCATTATGTACATAATAATATAAATATTGACATATAATAAATAGCAGAACAATTCCTATCAAAGTACACGGGGAAGACTATTCTCCTTATGAAGACCTGACAAACCAGTCTGGCTGTCAGTAAGGGGACTTTTAGCTACAATGTCCCTCTGGGAATTATTCAAATTGCCCCTCCAGTGAGGAAGGAGACAAACTCTAGTGCCAGCTATTGGAAGTAGCAATCCTAAAAGTCAAATGTGGCTTTTTAAACAAGCCTTTTCATAAGACTTAGGATTTATTTGCCAGATCAGAATCCCAATTTGCAGACACTGTGTTTCATGGTGATTGCCCCTCGTCAGTGCAAAGTGTGGTATCTAATCTGGTTTATGAGAAGCTATATGGGGACCACAGAGAAGACTTTTCTCCTAATAGAGACCTGACAAACCAGTCTGGCTGTCAGTAAGGGGACATATAGCTGCAATGCCCCTCTGGGAATTAATTCCCAGAGCTATATACCAGGAAGGTGAGCTGTAAACCCTTGGGGAGGAGAGCTGTATACCCTTGGGGAGGAGAGCTATATACCCTTGGGGAGGAGAGCTGTATACCCTTGGGGAGGAGAGCAGTATGCCCTTGGGGAGAGGAGCTGTATGCCTTTGGGGGGAGGGGAGCTGTAAACTCTTGGGGGGAGGGGAACTGTATACCCTTGTGGGAGGGCAGCTTTCTACCATTGTGGGGAGGGGAGCTGTATACCCTTTAGCGGAAGGACAACTGTATACCCTTGGGGGGAGGACCGCTGAATACCTTTGGGGTGAGCTATATACCAGGGAGGTGAGCTGTATACCCTTTGTGGGAGGAGAGCTATATACCCTTGAGGGGGACAGCTGCATATCTTTGGGGGAGAGCTATATACCAGGGAGGTGAGCTGTATACCCTTGGGGGGATACCTGTATACCCTTGGGGAGGAGAGCTGTATACCCTTGAGGGGGACCATGGTATATCTTTGGGGGAGCTATATACCAGGGAGGTGAGCTGTATACCCTTTGGGGGAGGAGAGCTGTATACCCTTGAGGGGGACAGCTGCATATCTTTGGGGGAGAGCTATATACCAGGGAGGTGAGCTGTATACCCTTGGGGGGATACCTGTATACCCTTGGGGTGGAGACCTGTATACCCACAGCAGAGTCCAGCATACACTGAGTAGCTGATCCTAATGGGAGTGTCGAGCGTTAGCTGGCTGGGGACAGCTACTATAGTATCTAAGAGGACATGATACAGTATATAGGGAGCTGTGGTACTTTGCCCAATTTTTTTTAATTTTGACCCATTCTGTATTTGAGTGTGACATCTCTGATAGTGATAGGTAAACCCGGACTGTAAAAGTCCGGATATGCGCAGGATACCTAGTGTGCCAACCCTGGGCCCAGATAATTAACAGATATGAAGGAAAAAGAAACAAAGTAGGAATAAAACTGGTGTGTTATACTTACCAGTCTTTGTGTGGCTATAATACCACTTCTGGGGCTGCTTATTATATCTCATGTATATGCATTGCTTCCCCCACTCACCGGCAGTCCCGACATCTGTAGTTGCAGTCAGATCACGCTCACATCCTGTGTGACTGCGTGTCTGACTGTTTGGAATTGCACACGCTGTATAGTGGTGTAAAAATAAATAAATTTAAAACATTGGCTTAGGGTCTACCCATATTATAATAACCAGCATAGATAAAGCATACAGCTACAGGCTGAAGCTCCCAGCCTTGTGCTTATCTTAGTTGTGTATCAAAATAAGATGTACCCCAAGAAGCTTTTTGAAAATTATTTAAATAAATAATTAAAAAAAAATGGTGTGAGCTTCCCCCCCCAATTTTGATACCCAACCATGATAAAGCTGACAGCTGGGAGCTATTATTCTCAGACTGATGAGACCTCTGGTTATTGGGCCCCCAGCCTAAAAATAACAGCCATCCAGAATTGTCGCATCCATTAGATTAGCCAATCCCGACACTTTACATTGCTCATCCCGAATTCCTTGGTGTGGTAGCAATTGGGGTAATAAGGGGTTAATGGCAGCTCACAGCTGCCACTAAGCCCTAGATAAGTAATGGGACGTGTCTATGAGACCTCCCCATTACTAATCTGTGAGTGAAAGTAAATAAATACAAACACCAAAAAAATCCTTTCTTTGAAATAAAATACAATAAATCCCACCCTCTTTTGCCTATTTATTAAGCCCAAACACCCAGTTCTGACGTAATCCCTATGAGGTCCCATGACGATTCCAATCCTGTTATATACATACTGAATTCACAGCGCGCGGAAACAGAACACGTCTGCATGCTGTGGGCTTCAGGCAGAGACTAACTGAACCACAGCAATGAGTGGTGACATCATTCAGTTTATCTGCGGTCATAGCTGGAGGTTCCCACAGTACCCCTCTTGTGACCTCAGGTAGGCTGACCATTTTCCTCCAACAAATCTGCATCTTCTAGTTCTGATATGGTAATGATACGTTTTTTTGCCGGGAGATGCAAATTTGGTGAACGAATATGATGTTGACATTTCAGCACCAAATTTCTTGGCAAAATAATCACAGTTTTCTGCGGGGAGATGGCGGTCTGAGAAGTCAGTTCACCTGACATGAGGGAACTGAGTTTAATGAAGTCACCTGAGATTAGTTTACCTACGGTCACAGGTGGGCTACCGTGGGAACCTCCAGCTATGACCGCAGATAAATTTGCATCTCCTGCTAGAAAATCACACCAAAATGGTGCAGAAATATGGTGTATCTATTTCAGCATCAAATCTGTTATTACCGCATATAAACTGAGTGACGTCACCGCTCACAGCTGTGGCTAAGTCAGCTTCTGCCTGAAGCCCACAGCGTGTGGAAATGTTCTGTGCCCGTGCACTGTGACTTCAGTCAGAATCATCGTGGAACCTCATGTGAATTACCTCGGAACTGGATGTTTGGGGTTAATAAAGGGGTGAAAGAGAGTGTAATTTTAATTGCAAATCAAGGATTTTTTTTGGTGTTTGTGTTTGTCTTTTAACTTACAGATAAGTAATGGGGTGTCTCAAAAAACCCTACCCATTAGTAATCTAGGGATGCATGAGGTCCCTCTTATTTTGATGCACAGCCAAGATAAGCACACGACTTTGGGCTGCAGCCTGTAGCCATCTACTTTGTCTGTGCTGGGTATCATAATATCGGGGGACGCCAATTTTTAAACGTATTGATTTATTTTTACACTACTTTACATATGCAGACAGCGTGTGCGATTCCAAGCAGGTAGACAAGCTGTTACAGAGAGTGGGTGCATGGTGTGACTGCAACCAATCACAGACGCTGGGACTGCCACCTTTTCTAATCCCCCTAGCCCTTTCTACCACCATTTTAAAGCATATGATTCAGGTCCCCATATACTTATATGGGGATCAGTGTCTGGCCAGATTTCCAGAATTAATTCTGGCCCCGAACCGGGTTTATTTAAAAAATTACAGTTGATATCAGTGAGTTTGCCCATCACTAATCACCTGCATTGACACCTGGTTAAGATCAATGCATATTCATGTGTTTGCATGGTGCAGTCAAAGTCCGAACCTAAATCTCATTGAGTATCTGTGACAAGTGTTTGGAGCACAGTTTTCCTAGAATATTTTATAGACTCCTTTTGCAGAGCCCCTAAATGCAAGAAAAGCAGAAACATCCTCTAGTGACCATATTGTTTAAATAACACCCTTCTAGGAAATTCTTATATGGGTATAGTGACACTTTTATCTATGGAAAAGACCCATGGAGTCAAATACAATGAATGTTGCAGAATTAAAATTATCGATTTAGCCCATGTAGTGCCCAGTACATAGCAGTGTCTGTATATTGTGCCCAGCTTTTGTTTCTGGAGACACACCACATAAACAAACGGGATTCCTCACTACAAAAATGCCAAACACGTAGCAGGTGTGTGGTACTCTCAGGCTGGGGAGGCACATGGTTATTTCGCCCTCCCCAACCTAAAAATAGCCTGGAGCCACCCCAAAATTGGCACATCATATAGGTGTGCCAATAATGGCATTTACCCGGCTCATCTCAATTGCCCTGGGGTGGTGTCAATCGGGGTAATTTAAGGGGTTAATGACAGCTGTGCTGTAGCAGAGCTGGGATCATTTAGGGACATCATGGTGGGGATTATGTTGAACCTCCAGGTGTGTTTTGGGGGTTAATTATTGGTGAAAGAGGGTTTTGTTTTTTTTAATTTAGGATTTTTTTTTCTGCATTGTGTTTATTTCTTTTGACTTACAGGGTTAGCAATAGGGGAATCTCATAGTCATCTCCCCATTACTAATCTAAAGCTTTGTGGCAGCTGTGATTTTTTTTACGTATCACAGCTGTCATTAACCCCCTATATTATGCCAACTGCAACCACTGCAGGGCAATTTGGATGAGCCAGGTAAGCACCAGGATTAGTATATCCAATAGATACACAAATTCTGGGGTGGCTGCATCCTACTATTTTTAGACTGAGGAGGGCCCAAAAACCATGGGTTTCCCCAGCCTAATTGTTTTTTTTCAATTTTTAAATGCTAATGATGTGACATAGCGATTTGCATCAGAGAAAAATGGGAATGTAACTCTCATAGACATACTTTTTAGACATACTTCTCATAGATCACATTGCCTCTACTAAAATACCACCCACTTATATAGAAAGTAGGTTTGAATGGATCCAAACTGTAAAACTCCAGATCCGCATGGTTTCAAAGATTTCCAGGTGCCGGATCCGGAACCGGAATTCTGAGTGCACGATCCGGATCTGGCACTGGGGAAAAGAATTGAAAAATAAAGAAAAACAGAAATAAAACAGCGTTTCATACTTACCAAGACTCAATGTCATGGTGGCACACTGCTTCCGAGTCGCATATTCACTTCCTGTACTGTGCATCGTATACACACAGCTTTCCTTGTTTTCCCCGCCCACTGGCCGTCTTCTCATCTGTGATTGGTTGCAGGCAGACGCGCCCCCAGCCTGTGACAGTATCTGCTTGCCATGCAGTCATCGCGGCTCAGTCATTGTCTGCACAGTCTGCGGTCATGATCTATTGCTGCTGGCTACATAGCAGAGCTGAAGCGGCTTGGGACCTCGTGTGGATTACGCCAGACCTGCAGGGTGTTGGGAGTTAATAAAGCGGGGAAGGAGGGTGTGTGTTTTGTACTTCATTCCAAATAAAGGATTTTTCTTTGTGTCTGTGTTTATTTACATTCACTTATAGGTTAGTGATGCAGGTATCTGATAGACGCCTGTGCTATCACAAACCTAGGGTTTAGTAGCAGCTGTGCACTGCTATTAACCCCTTGTTACCCCAATTGCCACCACTCCAGGGCAATCGAGAAGAGCCAGTAAAGCACCGGGATTGTCACATCTAATAGATGCGGCAATACTGGGCGGCTGCGGGCTGAAACTACCAGCCCCCAGCCGGCATTATCTTTGCTGGGTATCAAAATTAGGGAGGACTGCACGTCTTTTTTTTAAATTATTTATTTAAATAATAATAAAAAAAAGCTGCATCACCGGCAGAGCCATGCACACTTCTGACAGGATCGTGCATGTGTTTCTGTGTACATGCATGCTCATGCTTAGAGAGCGCAGGCTTTGCCGGCTCATGCCATGTCAGACTTGTACGAATCTGACAGCGCATCACCAGCACAGCCGCACACTTATGACAGGAGCGTGCATGTCTTTCTGTGTACATGCACGCTCATTCTCAGAGAGCGCAGGCTGTGTCGGCTGATGTCATGTCAGACTTGTACGAGTCTGACAGCGCATCACTGACACAGCCGCGCACACTTATGACAGGAGCGTGCATGTGTTTCTGTGTACATGCACGCTCATTCTCAGAGCGCGCAGGCTATGCCAGCTGATGTTATGTCAGACTTGTACGAGTCTGACAGTGCATCACCAGCACAGCCGCACACTTATGACAGGAGCATGCATGTGTTTCTGTGTACATGCACGCTCATGCTCAGAGAGCACAGGCTGTGCTGGCTGATGTCATTTCAGACTTGTACGAGTCTGACAGTGCATCACTGACACAGCTGCACACTTCTGACAGGAATGTGCATGTGTTTCTGAAAGACATGCATCTTCACCATACTGACCCGCGGACACTTGCACTGCTTTCCCTGCCCACTGGCCGTCATGCTGCCTGTGATTAGTTGCAGTCAGCTGACACGCTGCAACTCAGGGTGGGAACGTGTCTAGTTGCAACCAATTACACGCGCCGGTGGGTGGGCAAAACAATGAATATTGAATTGTCGGCTCCGGAAGGGGAAAACGTTACCCGGAAGGAGTTTGCTGCCATGACACAGCTCGGGTGACTACACCGCGTGCACTCCTACCCTCATATCCCTTCCACAAATGTTTTTAATCTCCGGATTCTAGTCCCCATAGACTTATATGAGCACCGGAATCCGGGGCGGATCCGCATTTTTTTTTCAATCCGGCAGGGATCCGCTGGTCCCAGATTTTGGCGGATTTGATCAGCCCTAATTGAAAACCTACAGCTCTGGCAAAAATTAAGAGACCACTGAACAGTTTTATAAAAATCAGCTTTTCTACATGTCTCACAGCCATTCCTTTCCAGAGTCAGTTGAATTCCAACCAGAGTACACCTTATTCTACTTAATGTACTTCTGATTAGGTTATCACCTGAATTAATTCTTATTTAACAAGGGAAAGTATAAAAAACACTGCTGTGGGCTTCACAATCCTCTTGCAATAGGACAAGCTAGATGGAAAACAAGTGCTAGTAATATCACAAAAGTGATATTAGGAACGAAAAAAATATTTTGAGTTGAAAAGAAAAGTTTTAAGTGAGGAAAAGGAGGGCTCAAGGTCAAGTAGCAGACATTGGGGACAACAAAGCTACAGACTGGTAGTGGATGAAAGCTTATTTGAATGTAAGTCAGTAACCGCAAGATGACATCAAGTGACCTACAAAAGGAATGGCAAATGGCAGCTGAGGTGAAGTGCATGGCAAGAACAGTTCGTAACAGGCTCCTAGAGGCAGGGCTGAAGTCATGTAAAGCTAGAAAAAAGCCTTTCATCAATGAGAAGCAAAGAAGAGCCAGGCTGAAGGTTGCCAAAGACCATAAAGCGGGCTTTACACGCTATGATATATCAAACGATATGTCGTCGGGGTCACGTCATAAGTGACGCACATCCGGCATCATTTGACATATCATAGCGAGTGACAGCTACGAGCGAGTGTGAACGAGCAAAAATACTCACCTTATCGTTGCTCGTTGACACGTCGCTCATTTTCTATAAATCGAACGTCCTGTTGTTCATTGTTCCCGAGGCAGCACACATTGCTCCGTGTGACACGCCGGGAACGATGAACACAGCTTACCTGCATCCCGCCGGCAATGCGGAAGGAAGGGGGTGGGCGGGATGTTTACGTCACGCTCATCTTCGCCCCTCCGCTTCTATTGGCCGGCCGCTCTGTAACGTCGCTGTGACGCCGAACGTCCCTCCCCCTTCAGAAAGTGGATGTTCGCCGCCCCCAGTGAGGTCGTTTGGAAGGTAAGTACGTGTGACGGGGGTTACGACTTTGTGTGACATGGGCAAGAAATTGCCCGTGCCGCACAGACGATGGGGGCAGGTGCGATCGCAAATGCGATCGCACGAGATATCGACGCATGTAAAGCAGCCTTAAGGATTAGACCATAGAGGACTGGAGTAAGGTAATCTTCTCTGATGAGTCTAATTTTCAGCTTTGCCCAACACCTGGTAATCTAATGGTTAGACTGTGAATTTTGGTGGAGGATCGGTGATGATCTGGGGATGCTTCAGCAAGGCTGGAATTTGGCAGATTAAACTTTGCGAAGGATGTATGACTCAAGCCGCATACAAGGTTATCCTGGAAAAACAGTTGCTTCCTTCTGTTCAGGCAATGTTCCCCAACTCTGGGGACTGTTTTTTTCCAGCAGGACAATGCGCCATGCCACATAGCTAGGTCAATCAATGTATGGATGAAGTATCGCCACATTAAAATCTTGTTATGGCCAGCCCGATCTCTAGACCTGAACCACATTGAAAATCTTTGGAATGTAATCAAAAAGAAAATGGATAGTCACAAGGCATCAAACAAAGAAAAACTGCTTATATTTGTGTCAGGAGTGGCATAAGGTCACCCAAAAGCAGTGTGAAAGACTGGTGGAAAGCATGCCAAGACGCATGAAAGCTGTGATTAAAAATCATGGTTATTCCGCAAAATATTATTTTCTGAACTCTTCCTGAGTTAAAACATTATTAGTATTGTTGTTTCTAAATGACTATGAACTTGTTTTCTTTGCATTATTTGAAGTCTGAGAGCAATGCATTTTTTTTTGTTATTTTGACTATTTTTCATTTTCAGAAAATAAATACAAAATGTATTGCTTGGAAATTCGGAGACATGTAGTCAGTAGTTTATAGAATGAAAGAACAATTTACATATTACTCAATAATATACCTATAAAGAGAAAAATCAGAAAATTTGAAAATTTTGCAGTGGTCTCTTAATTTTTGCCAGAGCTGTATGTCTGGAAATACACTTTTACATTCTATAACCTGTCACCACGTCATGTTGCAAGAAACTTAACAGTGTGTGAGTTTGTCGGAGTTAGACGTGCATATTCAGATGATAATACCTATAAAATTCAGTGTAATAATGTTAGATCCAGGTTCAGACAAAGAGGTTATTTACATTTGGACAGCCTTTTCTATCTCATCAACATAAACTAGGTATAATTGTTTATATGCTAAAAAATCATATGGGCATTTGGCAAATATAGAAACACATGTCACATTTTCCATTCCATATTCTATGGAATATCCACTTATAATTGCAGCCATATTTTTTTTTCACCACTTTTACCACAAGTCTTGAAATTATCTAGAATTCTTAACAATCGTATTAAATTTGTTGCAAGAAAATTTAAATCCGTCTCTAATATACTATCACTTAGCTTATATTATAGTTCAAGTGTTTCTAAAGATACATGGCGATTAGTGATGAGCGAGCATGCTTGTCACTACTCGGTACTCGCACGAGTATCACTGTACTCGGGCTGCTCGGCGGGGACCGAGTAATCTCGCGATACTCGTGCTTTACTCGTGGTCTTCATTTCTGCATGTTGGCGCTCTTTTGAGAGCCAGCCCTCATGCAGGGATTGGCTGGCAGACCACTGCAATGCCACAGCCCTGTTAGTTGTGGAATTGCAGTGATTGGCCGGCCTGCACAGCGTCACCGAGCCTTTATATCGGCCGGCGCGCTGTGCTCTGCTCACAGCTATTCTGACAGTGAGTGTAGGGAGAGTGTCGCTGATTCAGGGAAAGCTTTGCGGCCCTTTATAGCTTTTTCAGTTGCAGGGCTGCAAACAGTGTGACCAAAAGTCCTTCTCAGGACTATTCTAGTTGTATACAGGCAGGCAGGGTATAGCCAGGTCGGAGTACAGTAGCAGAGTCCTTCTCAGGACTATTGTTGCTATATACAGGCAGGGTATAGCCAGGTCTGAATACAGGCTAGTGACCAAAAGAGTCCTTGTCAGGACTATTGTAGCAGTATACAGGCAGGCAGGCAGGCAGGGTAGTGGTGACCGTATACCAGCCTTCATATCTGGGGCTGGTGTACACAGTGTAAAACAGTCCAGATAGTGTCTGACTTGTCTGTACTGTAATTGTCGCTCCCCAAAAAAACCTGTTAGTAGGTTATTATTGCGTCCGTGCTTGGTTTTTAAAACCGCACGTGTGTGCCTGTTGGTGGCAGCGTACAGGTGCACTGGTGTGCGTTTACCAAACTATTATATAACGCACAAGTGTAGTGTATAATACACGTCAGTCAGCAGTGGCTGATAGTGTCAGAGTTCTTAATTTTTGCTCCTAAAACCTGTGTTAGGTTATTATTGCGTCCGTGCTTGGTTTTTAAAACCGCACGTGTGTGCCTGTTGGTGGCAGCGTACAGGTGCACTGGTGTGCGTTTACCAAACTATTATATAACGCACAAGTGTAGTGTATAATACACGTCAGTCAGCAGTGGCTGATAGTGTCAGAGTTCTTAATTTTTGCTCCTAAAACCTGTGTTAGGTTATTATTGCGTCCGTGCTTGGTTTTTAAAACCGCACGTGTGTGCCTGTTGGTGGCAGCGTACAGGTGCACTGGTGTGCGTTTACCAAACTATTATATAACGCACAAGTGTAGTGTATAATACACGTCAGTCAGCAGTGGCTGATAGTGTCAGAGTTCTTAATTTTTGCTCCTAAAACCTGTGTTAGGTTATTATTGCGTCCGTGCTTGGTTTTTAAAACCGCACGTGTGTGCCTGTTGGTGGCAGCGTACAGGTGCACTGGTGTGCGTTTACCAAACTATTATATAACGCACAAGTGTAGTGTATAATACACGTCAGTCAGCAGTGGCTGATAGTGTCAGAGTTCTTAATTTTTGCTCCTAAAACCTGTGTTAGGTTATTATTGCGTCCGTGCTTGGTTTTTAAAACCGCACGTGTGTGCCTGTTGGTGGCAGCGTACAGGTGCACTGGTGTGCGTTTACCAAACTATTATATAACGCACAAGTGTAGTGTATAATACACGTCAGTCAGCAGTGGCTGATAGTGTCAGAGTTCTTAATTTTTGCTCCTAAAACCTGTGTTAGGTTATTATTGCGTCCGTGCTTGGTTTTTAAAACCGCACGTGTGTGCCTGTTGGTGGCAGCGTACAGGTGCACTGGTGTGCGTTTACCAAACTATTATATAACGCACAAGTGTAGTGTATAATACACGTCAGTCAGCAGTGGCTGATAGTGTCAGAGTTCTTAATTTTTGCTCCTAAAACCTGTGTTAGGTTATTATTGCGTCCGTGCTTGGTTTTTAAAACCGCACGTGTGTGCCTGTCGGTGGCAGCGTACAGGTGCACTTGTGTGCAATTTCCAGAAACTTTGATATAACGCACAAGTAGTGAATATACACGTCAGCAGTGCACAGCATTGCAAAATGCGCAAGGGCATTGGCAAGGAACAAGGAAGTGGACGTGATGGTGGTGCAGGCAGAGGCCGAGGTCGTGGGCAAGCTCTAATTTCGCCACAACAAAGGGCCACATCTAGTCGCTCGCACGTCCTGTCCCAAATTCTTGGGGACCGCAGCAGTACACCGCTCTTGAACCAAGACCAGTGTCAACAGGTTGTTAGTTGGATAGCGGATAATGCTTCCAGTCAGATTGGCACCACCACAAACACTCTGTCTTCCACACGGTCAAGTGTCAGTAGCCGTGATACTGCACCGCACATTTCTGAACCTGATCCTCCTTCCTACCACCAGGCTGAGTACACGTCCTCCTCGGACATTAATGATCCCACACTTGGACACTCGGAAGAGCTGTTCACGTTTCCATTCACACATTCTGGCCTCTCGCCAGCTCATATTGAAGTGGGTCATGAGGAGATCGTCTGTACAGATGGCCAAATATTTGAGCAGCCACGTTCTCACGAAGTTGGCAACGTGTCTCAACAAGTGGTGGACGATGATGAGACACAATTGTCAGCAAGTCAGGAGGAGGAGCAGGGTGCGGAAGAGGAAGACGACGTGGTGGATGATCCAGTAACTGACCCAACCTGGCAGGAGGATATGCAGAGCGAGGACAGCAGTGCACAGGGGGAGGGAGGCGTAGCATCACAACAGGCAGTAAGAAGCAGGGTGGTGGCCCCAGGCAGAAGTCAGGCAACCGTTCCCCGGAACAACACGACGACACAAGGTGCCTGTCCAAATGTTAGGTCTTCACGAGTCTGGCAGTTTTTTAAGTTGGATCCAGATGATTCAAAAAAGGCCATTTGCAACACCTGCCGTGCCAGCATCAGCAGGGGTACCAAAACTAGCAGCCTGACCACCACCAGCATGATCAGGCACATGTCAGCCAAGCACCCGACTTTGTGGGAAGTACAACAGAGTCGAGGAGCAGTGCTTGCTGATGTCACTGCTACGTCTTCGCTGGTTGTGCATGCGAGCTAATCCTCTGTCCATGCTGCCTGCGAACAAGCCTCCTCCACTCCTGCACCTACAGTTGCCTACGCAGAAAGAACACCATCATCAAGCACGTCCTTGTCCCAGCGCAGCGTTCAGTTATCCATTCAGCAAACCTTTGAACGCAGGCGCAAATACACTGCCAACACCCCACATGCCACAGTTCTAAATGCTAACATTTCGCGACTGCTTGCGCTGGAAATGTTGCCTTTTAGGCTGGTGGAGACAGAAGCATTCCGTGACCTGATGGCGGCAGCTGTCCCACGTTACTCGGTCCCCAGCCGCCACTATTTCTCCCGGTGTGCCGTCCCCGCGTTGCATAACCACGTGTCACAAAACATCACACGTGCCCTGAACAACGCTGTTTCACCCAAGGTCCACCTAACCACAGACACGTGGACAAGTGCTTGTGGGCAAGGCCGCTACATCTCGTTGACGGCACACTGGGTTAATATTGTGGAAGCTGGGACCCAGTCTGAGCGAGGGACGGAACACGTCCTTCCCACACCAAGGTTTGCAGGCCCTACCTCAGTCAGTGTTTCACCCACACTCTACAGCTCCGGAATGTCATGCTCTTCAGCCTCCTCCTCCTCCTGCGCATCCTCATCCACTGTGCCCTCCACACCAGTCACAAGCTGGAAGCACTGCAGCACTGCCTCGGCGAAGCGGCAACAGGCTGTGCTGAAGCTAATCTGCATAGGTGACAAACCCCACAATGCAGAAGAGCTGTGGACAGCTCTGAAACAGCAGGCAGATCACTGGCTCACACCTCTGAACCTAAAGCCAGGAAAGGTCGTTTGTGACAATGGCCGGAACCTGGTGGCGGCTTTGAGGCGAGGCCAGCTGACACATGTTCCATGCGTGGCCCATGTGCTCAACCTCGTGGTTCAGCGGTTTATAAAGTCATACCCAGAGCTGTCTGATCTGCTGGTAAAAGTTCGCCGCCTGTCTGCACATTTTCGAAAGTCACCTACTGCTTCAGCCGGCCTTGCCGGCTTTCAGCGCCGTTTGCATCTTCCGGCTCACAGACTGGTGTGTGATGTCCCCACGCGTTGGAATTCAACTCTGCACATGTTGGTCAGGATATGTGAGCAGAAGAGGGCAGTTGTTGAGTACCTGCATCACCTAAGCCGTCGGGAAATGGGTCAAACTCCACACATAACACCTGAGGAGTGGAGATGGATGTCAGACCTATGTACCATCCTCCAAAACTTTGAGGACTCCACCAAGATGGTGAGTGGTGATGACGCCATTATTAGCGTCACCATACCGCTACTCTGCCTTCTAAAACGGTCCCTGCTGAAAAACAAACATGATGCATTGCAGGCGGAGCGCGATGAGTTGCAGCAAGAAACAGTAGTGGGTGTGGGTGATAACACACAGCCCAGCCTCGTCTCATCACAACGTGCAGTGGAGGACTATGACGAGGAGGAGGATGAAGACATGGAGCAACTCTCCGGCCAAATTGAGGATATGACATGCACACCAGTCATATCCTCGATTCAGCGTGGCTGGCCAGAGGACAGGGTAGATGAGGAGGAGGAGGAGGAGGAGGAGGAGGAGGAGGACAGCATGTTCAGTCATCTTGTTGGTCAGGCTACTGAAGTCCTGGCTGTTAAGAGTCTGGCGCACATGGCTGACTTTATGGTAAGCTGCCTGTCTCGTGACCCTCGCGTTAAGAACATCTTGGCCGACAATCATTACTGGTTGGTAACACTGTTAGACCCACGCTACAAGGAGAACTTTTTGTCTCTTATTCCCGTGGAGGAGAGGTCAACCAAAATGCAGCAGTTTCGGAAGGCCATACTCACGGAAGTAGGCAAAGCATTCCCCTCACAAAACGCTAGCGGCATAGGTCAGGAATCAGTGGACAACCGAGGCGTACAGCCGAGAGAGGCACAAGTCCAATCCGCCAGAGGTAGGGGAACAGTCTTTAAGATGTGGGACAGTTTTCTCAGCCCCTCACGTACCACAGCCCCTGAGGTGCGGGGTAGTGCCACAAGAAATCCTAAGTTTGCCCAGATGCTGAAGGAGTACCTTGCAGATCGAACAACTGTACTCCGACATTCCTCTGTGCCTTACAATTATTGGGTATCCAAGCTGGACACGTGGCATGAATTGGCTCTCTACGCCTTGGAAGTCCTGGCCTGCCCTGCTGCTAGCGTTTTGTCAGAGCGTGTTTTTAGTGCCGCAGGTGGAATCATTACAGATAAACGCACCCGCCTGTCAACTGAAAATGCTGACAGGCTGACTCTGATAAAGATGAACAAGGGTTGGATTGGGCCAGACTTCACCACACCACCAGCAAATGAGAGCGGAATTTAAAGTTTGCCATGTACCTCCACTCACCCATGGGTACACTTCTCGACTTTGGATAATCGCTGGACTGCTCCTCCTTCTCCTCATGCGCCATCATGATGACCGTTACAATAGTTAGGTCTTTGTTTCAGGTATACCCCCAGTGGTAAATTTTTTCGCCCATTCTTTGCAGAATGGACATTACAACGACAGGAGACCCGCTCCTTTGCAATGGGAACAATGTTTTGAGGCCCTCATGCACGTCTCTACCCAGGGACAACGTGTAGCCTCCCAATTTTTGGCTGCCCTGCCTAAGGGCTATACTGAAATACACCCACTTCCTTAAAATGGACACTTAATGTTTTGAGGCCCTCATGCACGTCTCTACCCAGGGACAACGTGTAGCCTCCCAATTTTTGGCTGCCCTGCCTAAGGGCTATACTATAATACACCCACTTCCTTAAAATGGACACTTAATGTTTTGAGGCCCTCATGCACGTCTCTACCCAGGGACAATGTGGAGCCTCCCAATTTTTGGCTGCCCTGGCAAAGGGCTATACTGAAATAGACCCACTTCCTTACAATGGGCACTTCAGGTTTAAAGGCCATCATGCACGTCTCTACCCAGGGACAATGTGGAGCCTCCCAATTTTTGGCTGCCCTGCCTAAGGGCTATACTGAAATACACCCACTTCCTTAAAATGGACACTTAATGTTTTGAGGCCCTCATGCACGTCTCTACCCAGGGACAATGTGGAGCCTCCCAATTTTTGGCTGCCCTGGCAAAGGGCTATACTGAAATAGACCCACTTCCTTACAATGGGCACTTCAGGTTTAAAGGCCATCATGCACGTCTCTACCCAGGGACAATGTGGAGCCTCCCAATTTTTGGCTGCCCTGCCTAAGGGCTATACTGAAATACACCCACTTCCTTAAAATGGACACTTAATGTTTTGAGGCCCTCATGCACGTCTCTACCCAGGGACAATGTGGAGCCTCCCAATTTTTGGCTGCCCTGGCAAAGGGCTATACTGAAATAGACCCACTTCCTTACAATGGGCACTTCAGGTTTAAAGGCCATCATGCACGTCTCTACCCAGGGACAATGTGGAGCCTCCCAATTTTTGGCTGCCCTGCCTAAGGGCTATACTATAATACACCCACTTCCTGACAATGGACACTTAATGTTTTGAGGCCCTCATGCACGTCTCTACCCAGGGACAATGTGGAGCCTCCCAATTTTTGGCTGCCCTGGCAAAGGGCTATACTGAAATAGACCCACTTCCTTACAATGGGCACTTCAGGTTTAAAGGCCATCATGCACGTCTCTATCCAGGGACAATGTGGAGCCTCCCAATTTTTGGCTGCCCTGCCTAAGGGCTATACTATAATACACCCACTTCCTGACAATGGACACTTAATGTTTTGAGGCCCTCATGCACGTCTCTACCCAGGGACAATGTGGAGCCTCCCAATTTTTGGCTGCCCTGGCAAAGGGCTATACTGAAATAGACCCACTTCCTTACAATGGGCACTTCAGGTTTAAAGGCCATCATGCACGTCTCTACCCAGGGACAATGTGGAGCCTCCCAATTTTTGGCTGCCCTGCCTAAGGGCTATACTATAATACACCCACTTCCTGACAATGGACACTTAATGTTTTGAGGCCCTCATGCACGTCTCTACCCAGGGACAATGTGGAGCCTCCCAATTTTTGGCTGCCCTGGCAAAGGGCTATACTGAAATAGACCCACTTCCTTACAATGGGCACTTCAGGTTTAAAGGCCATCATGCACGTCTCTATCCAGGGACAATGTGGAGCCTCCCAATTTTTGGCTGCCCTGCCTAAGGGCTATACTGAAATACACCCACTTCCTTAAAATGGACACTTAATGTTTTGAGGCCCTCATGCACGTCTCTACCCAGGGACAATGTGGAGCCTCCCAATTTTTGGCTGCCCTGGCAAAGGGCTATACTGAAATAGACCCACTTCGTTACAATGGGCACTTCAGGTTTAAAGGCCATCATGCACGTCTCTACCCAGGGACAATGTGGAGCCTCCCAATTTTTGGCTGCCCTGCCTAAGGGCTATACTATAATACACCCACTTCCTGACAATGGACACTTAATGTTTTGAGGCCCTCATGCACGTCTGTATGCAGGGGCATTGGTGAACCTCACAATTTAGGACTGCCCTGGCAAAGGAAAATACTACAAAGACTCACTTCCTCAAAATGGGCACATTAGACTCAAGAGGCCTTCATGTACGTCTCTTCTCAGGGACATCGGAGTGCCACACAATGTTTTCACGTAAAATCTTTCATGTATTGATCTCAAAAAGTAACATACACCAGCTCTATCTCACTATTGGGTATGTGCCCTTAACATTTCCGCCATGAAAAATCATTTTGGGGTCATTTTGGAAGGTTTTCTGGTGAGTCCGTAAAAATGGCGTAAAACGCGGACAAAATTGTTCACAGCTGTGACTTTTGAGTGATAAATGCTTCAAGGGGTCTTCCCCATGCTGTTGCCATGTCATTTGAGCACTCTTCTGAGACTTTTGTGACATTTTTAGGGTTTCTCCATGCTGCCGGGAGGTCATTTCACAAAAATACTCGGGTCTCCCATAGGATAACATTGGGCTCGTTGCTCGGGCCGAGTACACGAGTATCTTGGGAGGCTCGGCCCGAGCTTCGAGCACCCGAGCTTTTTAGTACTCGCTCATCACTAATGGCGATCTCTCAAGGGATGTTATAAATGTGGTATGCCATGTTGCTGCTTATGCAGACATATACAGAAATGTGTTTCTATTACATCTGCTAAAATGGGCATTTTCTTTAAAATAAACACCTTTATCAACTGCAATATTACACATATTGTGCTTAGTTCTTTCTTTACTTGGATGTGTGTAAATTCACATATGATGAGGGTGTTTACTAGAAACCATGTTTATTTAGCTTGCAGATATTTAAGATATTGTTTTTAACAATTCATCACTATGATTAAGAGCAGCTAACGATGGAAACACATAGGCCACGTGTTTCATAATTAGCCGTTCGACGAACCTCTCGAACCCCATTGAAAACAATGGGAGGCAATCACAAACACCTAAAAACACATTCTAAATGTACACATACAGTTAATAAACATTGCCATAACACTTACCGGTGCCCGTGATGCGTCCTGCACTCTGTCTCCCGCCGCTTTTCCCTCGGTAATCGCTGTGTCCTCCCGGTAACCAGCAGTGATGCAGGACCTATCGTGACGTCAAAATAACCATGTGACCAGTCACGTGTCTATTATCTCATTGGCTTCAGACTGGTCACATGGCTTTGACGTCATGTCCTGTCCTAGGTCCTGTCATTGCACTCTCTGGTACACGGTGCACGTTTGTGTATCGCCGTGTACCGGCGACATGCTCTGGCACACGGTTGACTCCCCGTTCTGCTTCCCCGTTCCATTATTGACCGACTGATACAGCCGGTAAATAACGGAGCTCACCGTTGCCATAGCAATGCGCCTGGTAGCGGTGACGTCACCGCTAACAGCCGGCGCGGCACCGGGAATCACGTGATCGGAGCACCGTTGCTATGGCAACCCGTCTGTCAGCGGTGACGGTACCGCTAACAGCCAGCAGCACTGATCACTCACGGAGTGAAAAGGCTGCACGGGGAGCAGCGTCTTTCTCCCATGCAGTGCTGCTGACGGAGCAGAGCTGCATGTGTTGAAGGAGAAATAAGACAGAAGACCATGGATCGTGGAGGGGTAAGAGGGAGTAATAAACATGGAGTCTCTAAGTGTGTCTGTGTATTTATTTCTATTAAAGTATTTTTTCTCTGTGTGGTGTCTTTTTTTTAACCCTTTATTGGAGATTCTTAATGGCTGGGTCAAACTTGCCTGACATTAAGAATCTCTGGCTTAATACTAGCTAGTAAAACAAAGCTAGTATTAACTCATTATTACCCAGCAAGCCACCATCACCAGGGCAGCTTTGATTCTCAGCGCAGTTAAAGCAGACAGCTATGGGTTGCCACCCCCATCTGCCTGGTGTTACCTTGGCTGGCAATCAAAATACAGGGAAGCCCATTATTTTTTTTTATTTAAAAAAATAGTTAAAAAAAAAAATGATGTGGGGTCCCGCCATTTTTGATAGCCAGCTAGGGTAAAGCAGACAGCTGTAGCCTGAAAACCACAGCTGGCAGCTTTACCGTGGTTGGGGATCCAATGTGGAGGTCACCCCAGGCTCTTTTTTATAATTATTTTATAAATAATAATTACAAAAAAAAGTAGGGTCCCCCCCAAATTGGATCACCAGCCAAGGTAAAGCGGACAGCTGTGGTCTGGTATTCTCAGGGTATGAAGGTCCATAGTTATTGGCACTTCACAGCCTAAAAATAGCAGGCCGCAGGTGCCCCAGAAGTGGCGCATCCACTAGATGCGCCAATCCTGGCGCTTCACCCTAGCTCATCCCGTGCCCTGGTGTAGTGGCAAACGGGGTAATAAATGGGGTTGATACTAGCCGTAAGGTCACCTGACATCAAGCCCAGCAGTTTGTGATGTCATGGCATCTATCACATAACCGACATCACAAACTGTCAGTACTAACAAAAAAAAATAGACAAAAAAATGTATTTGAAAAAACACTCCCCAAAACATTCCCTCTTTCACTAATTAATTGTAAGGAAAAAACAGGGGGTCCCACGATGACTCTGGACTGTCTAGAATATGGGGGGACACGCTCAGGGAATGTATCCCCCATTTTCTAGGAGTGCAGACGCTCCATGTGAGGAGTGTGGGTGCAATGAATCTGCACGCACTCTCCCCGGGTCCACAGCAGCAGAGTCCATGTCGTAAGTGTTGCTACCAAAGCTGCAATGCCCTGCTCATGAGGTAAGGGCATGCCTAATCAGGAGAACTATTCTACATTTCCAAATATTGGTATTTGCTGATATTATTGCTATTCTACCTACTATATATTGGGGATATGATCTTGGAGATGGAATACCCCTTTAAGTCATGTTATCCTGCTGAATGAATACTAAACAACAGAGCTTGCTATTTAGACATTTTTTCTTGTGGCGTATAACGGACTCCCATGTTTGATAGTCGTTCAGCAGGGCAACTATAAAATCAAATACCTCCATTTGGAAATGTAGTATAGCTCTCCTGATCAACTATGTTCCTTACCTCATGAGCAGGGCATTGCAGTAGCTTACAGATGCATGGTTACCACCACTCACTGTGTATGAACAGAGGAAGCTGAGCTGACAGACGCTCTGTGCATGCGCAGTGTCTATTGTGAAGGAGGGGGCTGCGGGGGATCAACGCCGCACAGGTACTGTGGGACACCGGGAAACACCGGTGGGGTTATAGGGGGTGACCTGGCAGGGCCTGGGGACGAGTTTTCTGTTGCATGTGTCACGGCACATGTGACAGAAATCAGAGGAGTAGGGTGAATGCGGCCGGTGCGCTGCTGTGCGCGTGGCCATCTTGGATTCCCAGGAGAAGTCGGGGGGGGGGGCACTTTGGCGACACCGGGGGACCGGGGAGGAGATTTATCTCCCATCTGACATGTTTGTTCATGCCAGATGGGAGATAAATAATTTTTTACCGGCGCTGTCATTTACTGTAACATGATCATCGGTATACCGGTGATCACGTGAGCGGGGACCGGAAAAAACGTCCTGAATCATGATCTTCAGGATCTCAGCTACCCCTGAAACCCCGGAGATATTCTGATGCTGAGGGGCGCTATTCACTTATTTCTGCCTGCTGTTTATAAACGGCAGATCAAAATAAAGCTTCATTCACACGACGAATCCGTTTTTGCGGTCCGCAAAAAACGGTCCTTTTTTTCACGGGTGCATCCGTGTGGCATCCGTTTCTGTTCCGTATACGGTCCGTATGTCATCCGTTTGTCATCCGTGTGCCTTCCGTTTTTTTTGCGTACTGCAAAAAAACTGAAGGAGGGAAAATACATAAATTTACCCAGGATCCATAGCGTCAACCTACATGAGGCGGTCACATGTTCACTCCAGTGCCATTTTCTACTGCTTTTCACAGCGTAGAGTGCTCTGGTGATTTTCCTGTGCTTGTACACTTCATATCAGTCTTTTCTGTCATTATAATGGCAGAAAGACACATAATGTCGCACTCTCCTGCATTTTGTAATTTTGTACCCTTTGGTGGTGCCTTTGATGTGGCACTAAGGGCTGCTTAGCCTTGTATTTAGCCAAAAAAATAAATAAATTTTAAAAAAAATGACGTGGGGTTCCCCCTATTTTTGTAGCCAGCTAGGGTAAAGCAGATGGCTGCAGCCTGCAGACTACAGCTGGCAGCTTCACCTTGGCTGGTAATCCAAAACTGAGGACACCCCATGCTGTTATTTTAAATTAAATAAATAATAATAAAAAAAAAAAAAACCACGTGAGGGTCCCCCCAAAATTGGATCACCAGCCAAGGTAAGCGGACAGCTGGGGTCTGATATTCTCAGACTAGGGAGGTCCATGGTTAGTGGACTCTTCCCAGCCTAAAAATAGCAGGCCGCAGCCACCCCAGAAGTGGCGCATCCATTAGATGCACCAATCTTGGTGCTTCGCCCCAGCTCATCCCGTGCCCTGGTGCGGTGGCAAACGGGGTAATATATGGGGTTAATACCAGATGTAATGTCACCTGGCATCAAGCCCTGGGGTTCATGAGGTCAGGCGTCTATCAGATACCCGATATCACCAACCCAGTCAGTAATAAAAAAAATAGACGACAAACACATTTTTATTTGAAAAAACACTGCCCAAAACATTCCCTCCTTCACCAATTTATTAGAAAGAAAAATAAATCCAGGTTTGCTGTAATCCAAGGGGTTCCCATGACGATCCATACCATAGTCACTGTCCTAGTAAATGAAGAACAGAATGTTCCCCATTGGCTGGGAGAGCAATACAGTGACCTGAGCTAACATCAATAGGTCAGCCTAGGTCACTGCAGGGCATGACAAGTGCTGCTGTCAGGAGCGAGGTACATTACCTGCGGTGACGATCTCCTGCACTGCTGACAGCAGAGCTGTCACTGACTTCAATGACCGCCACCTTCACAGCCAAGTATCGTGGGAGCCTGTGACGTCACCGCTAGTCACAGTCTTGGGTCGACAGCGAGAGGAAATGTGAAGCGGTGGCCATGGAAGACAGTGACAGCGTTGAGGTCGGGAGGGCGGGACTTCATCGCCGCAGGTAAGCCGAGCGGGGCCATGTGTGCGGAGTGCGAGGTGGGTGGAGCTAAGCGGGGCCATGTGTGTGGAGTGCGAGGTGGGTGGAGCTAAGCGGGGTAATGTGTGCAGAGTGTCAGTTGGGTGGAGCCAAGCAAGGTAATATGTGCAGTGGGCCAGGTGGGTGGAGCCAAGCAGGGTAATGTGTGCGGAGTGTGAGGTGGGTGGAGCTAAGCGGGGTAATGTGTACGGAGTGCCAGGTGGGTGGAGCCAAGCGGGGCCATGTGTGCAGAGTGCCAGGTGGGTGGAGCCAAGCGGGGTAATGTGTGTGGTTTGCCAGGTGGATGGAGCCATGCGGGGTAATGTGTGCGAAGTGTGAAGTGGGTGGAGCCTAGCGGGGCCATGTGTGCGGGCGGCGGAGTGTAAAGTGGGTGGAGCCTAGCAGGGCCATGTGTGCGGGCGGTGGAGTGCAAAGTGGGTGGAGCCTAACGGGGCCATGTGGCGCTGAGGACGTCAGTGCCGGGGACTGCATGGCTGGGGACAGGTGAGTGTGAGTGTGTGTGTGTGTGTGTACATGCCGATTGCAGGAGGGGGCGGAGCCCAGCGGGGAAGTGTCGGCTCCCTGCACACGTAACTAGGGTAAATATCGGGTTACCAAGCAAAGCGCTTTGCTTGGATACCCTATATTTATCTTGGTTACCAGCTTACCGCAGGCTGCCAGCGATGGCTCCCTGCACACTGTAGCTGTAAAAAGCCCTGCTTTTACTGATCGAACCATTATCGAACATAACTCGAACTGTCGAGCTTTTAGCAAAAAGCTCGAGTACGAGTTCAATCTCGAGCACCCCCAAAATCACTCAAACATGAAATTGGCGAACCTCGAACCTCGAACATCGCTCAACTCTAGTTGCTATCTAACACAAAATCGCAATAAAATACATTTAATTTTGGGGTTGTAATGTACAGGATATATAAATAAATATATATATATATACAGTATATATATATATATATATATATATGTATATGTGTGTGTGTGTGTGTGTGTGTGTGTATACAGTACAGACCAAACGTTTGGACACACCTTCTCATTCAAAGAGTTTTCTTTATTTTCATGACTCTAAAAATCGTAGATTCACATTGAAGGCATCAAAACTATGAATTAGCACATGTGGAATGAAATACTTAAAAAGTGTGACACAACTGAAAATATGTCTTATATTCTAGGCTCTTCAAAGTAGCCACCTTTAGCTTTGAGTACTGCTTTGCACACTCTTGGCATTCTCTTGATGAGCTTCAGGAGGAAGTCACCGGAAATGGTTTTCCAACAGTCTTGAAGGAGTTCCCAGAGATGCTTAGCACTTGTTGGCCCTTTTGCCTTCACTCTGCGGTCCAGTTCACCCCAAACCATCTCGATTGGGTTCAGTTCTGGTTACTGTGGAAACCAGGTCATCTGGCGTACCACCCCATCACTCTCCTTCTTAGTCAAATAGCCCTTACACAGCCTGGAGGTGTGTTTGGGGGTCATTGTCCGTCCTATTGAAAAATAAATAATGGTCCAACTAAATGCAAACCGGATGGAATAGCATGCCGCTGCAAGATGCTGTGGTAGCCATGCTGGTTCAGTATGCCTTCAATTTTGAATAAATCCCCAACAGTGTCACCAGCAAAGCAACCCCATACCATCACACCTCCTCCTCCATGCTTCACGGTGGGAACCAGGCATGTAGAGTTCATCTGTTCACTTTATCTGCGTCGCACAAAGACATGGTGGTTGGATCCAAAGATCTCAAATTTGGACTCATCAGACCAAAGCACAGATTTCCATTAGTCTAATGTCCATTCCTTGTGTTCTTTATCCCAAACAAGTCTCTTCTGCTTGTTGCCTGTCCTTAGCAGTGGTTTCCTAGCAGCTATTTTACCATAAAGGTCTCCTGCACAAAGTTTCCTCTTAACAGTTGTTCTAGAGATGTGTCTGCTGCTAGAACGCTGTGTGGCATTGACCTGGTCTCTAATCTGAGCTGCTGTTAACCTGCGATTTCTGAGGCTGGGGACTCGGATAAACGTATTCTCTGCAGCAGAGGTGACTCTTGGTCTTCCTTTCCTGGGGCGGTCCTCATGTGAGTCAGTTTCTTTGTAGCATTTGATGGGTTTTGCCACTGCAATTGGCGACACTTTTAAAGTTTTCCCAATTTTTCGGACTGACTGACCTTCATTTCTTAAAGTAATGATAGCCACTCATTTTTCTTTACTTAGCTGCTTTTTTCTTGCCATAATACAAATTCTAACAGTCTATTTAGTAGGACTATCAGCCGTGTATCCATCAGACTTCTGCACAACACAACTGATGGTCCCAACCCCATTTAGAAGGCAAGAAATCCCACTTATTAAACCTGACAGGGAACACCTGTGAAGTGAAAACCATTTCTGGTGACTACCTCTTGAAGCTCATCAAGAGAATGCCAAGAGTGTGGAAAGCAGTAATCAAAGCAAAAGGTGGCTATTTTGAAGAACCTAGAATATAAGACATATTTTCAGTTGTTTCACACTTTTTTGTTAAGTATTTCATTCCACATGTGTTATTTCATAGTTTTGATGAGTTTCCAGAGAATGAGCCTCCATCGATCACTCATGTTCAGTGCCAGACATGGAAATTCTCACAAACGTGAGAAATTTCATGCCTCCTGCTGACCGGAAGTGACCTATGGAGCCTTGTTCTGAGAACTTTCTGAGAAAAAGACTCCATACGTCACTCACGGTCAGTGCCAGACATGGAATTTCTCACGAGTATAACCTATGGAACCTCGCTCTCAGAATGAGGCTCCATGGCGTTTGATGGCTTACATCGGAACTTCGAGAATTTTTTTAAATTAATAAATTGGTCAACAAGAGGGTGTGGAGGAGTCTTTATTTAAACAAAATATTTCCCTTGTGTGTTTTTTACACTTACTAAGTTAGTAATTAATAGAGATGAGCAAACATTTCAAAGCTCGGTTCACCGATCTTTACCAAGCTTCCCATTGTTCATGAAGCTGTTCGGTGAACATTCCAAGACCATAAAACTCAATGGAGGCCAAACTTATGTGTTGTAAATAGTGTAGGGGGGTGTAAAAGAAAGAAAATAAACCAGGGCATACTTACCGAGTCTCCAGCACAGCTGTAACTGCTTTTGTGTCTGCACTTCTGGGGTCGCTGATTATCCCTCACTCATATTCACTGCTTTCCCAGCCCACTGGTGTCTATGATTGGCTGCTCAAGAACCACAATAACCACATGTTGCTACCCATCAGACAGCATCTCATGCACATATAGAACCACTAGTAATCCCTAACAGGAAATTACTCAGATGCCATAAATCGATAAAACCATTTTTTTATTAAATATTAATCATAAAACAAATAATGACAATATTCGCTCAGAAACAAGTAGGGCAGTGGAAATCACAAGTGCATCCCTCCTAACAGGGGGAGGGGTTGGTGCAGGCACACCAGTGCTACCGGTACAGGTCAAGTAGGTTTGTAACCAAAAAATGGCATTTCACCGGAACCGTAACCTATATCATGGGCCATAATTTATCCCTGGTGATGAATCCATCACCACAATATAGGTCGAAAAGGGATCAATTTTTTCATATGGAGATAAAGAATGATTTGACCCACCTGGGTTGCAGGGAAAGGGTTATAGGTTATTTTATCAATAGTACAGTAATATGTTCCAGTTAGGAACACCCAAAATATTACCTCCCTACATCAAATGATTCTTAGCCATAATTTAACCACATATATAATAATAGGCCCCTCATCATGATGTGGTTCAGACAATCAGCCCTATAGTGTAACAGAGTCTGTGCTTCAATCCTACCCGAGCTGTATAAAATTAGATCCCATACAAAGCAGGAGAGCCCCACTCCCCACGTGAAAGTCCAGGGAAGGGCTCCTCTGCAGCGAGGCAAGGACGATTTCCAACCAAATCCATATGCTCAGGTGGACTGATCTAAACAGTACATTCAAAATAGGTAATGGGCCGATCTGAACACAATCACATCATGCCATACACAAAGTGATAACAAAAGTCACAAACCTGACCAGTATAAGCTATAATTGGCTGCTGTCAGACCCCGCCTCCAGACAGTGTCTGTGATTGGTCTGGAGGCATATAGTGGTATCAAATAAATAAAATTGATACAATATGTTGATACCAGCACAGGTAAAGCCCATGGCTAGAGGCTGCAGGCCCCAGCTGTGCACTTATCTTGGCTGTGTATGAAAATAAGAGAAACCGCATGCGGCTTTTATAAAAGTATTTAAATAAATATTTTTTAAAAAACGGTGTGTGGTCCTCTCCAATTTTGAAACCCAGCCAAGATAAAGCCTGACACCTGGGGGGCTGGTATTCTCAGGCTGGGGAGACCCAGGGGTATTGGGAACCATCCAGCCTAAAAATAGTAGCCCGCAGCTGCCCAGGATTGC
Source organism: Anomaloglossus baeobatrachus (assembly GCF_048569485.1). Lineage (NCBI taxonomy): Eukaryota > Metazoa > Chordata > Amphibia > Anura > Aromobatidae > Anomaloglossus > Anomaloglossus baeobatrachus. Next base: position 403,705,792 of record NC_134358.1, read on the forward strand.
CGCATCCATTAGATGTGACAGTCCTGGCACATTACCCTACTATTTCTGATTGCCCTGTTGTGGTAGCAATCAGGGTAATAAGTGGTTAATCGCAGTTCACAGTTGCCACTAAGCCCTAGATTAGTAATGGGCGGCATCTATGAGACCCACCTCATTACTAATCTATAAGTGAAAATAAATAAACACAAACACCGAAAAAATCCTTTATTTGAAGTAAAATACATAAAACTTCCCTATTTCACCACTTTATTAACCCCTAAAAGGCCCAGGTCCAATGTAATCTACGCAAGGTTTGTAATTCACATGATAAGACTAGCGTGGAATTGCTCCCCTGAATTGGTTGTGAATAGTCTCCAGCACCATAAAAGTGTTAAGAAAATGGCTGCCACAGCCCCAAAGGCAGGATAAGACAAGCTGTAAAGGAGATGGTTAATAGACCATGCTGGCATGGAAACAAACAGTCCAACTTGGATGGTAAGGATTGTGATCCCAATTATTTATTTATAAGTATACTTTTACCTTAAAAAAAATTGTGGGGTCCCTTTATTTTTGATAATCAGCCACAGTAACGTAAACAGCTAGTTATCAAAAACAATTTTTTTTTATATTTTTTATTTATTTTCTACCCAGCAAAAAGCTTGTTGATTGGTTGTGCTGCAGCCTTTCAACAACTTTATTCAGCATTCAAATAGCATCCAAACTTTGAAATCAACATGGATTTCCATGAGAAGTCCATGCTTGGCTTTGAGCACTAAACACTAGGCGTTTGGTACAAAATCCAAACTTAATCGTTCGGGCTCGCTCATCCTTAACCACAGTCCAACACTGCTCTATATTTTGATAGATCGGGCATTTCTGAACGCGACAATACCAAATATGTGTATATTTTTTTATTTCTTTAACCCTTTAATGTTCAATGGGGCGAAAGGGGGGTGAGTTGAACTTTTAGGTTCTTTTTTATTTTTTAAAGCTTTTTTTTTACTTTTTTTTAATTTTACTAGTACCCCTAGGGGACTTTATGGATCAACAATCTGATCGCTCTTCCATATCTTTAGATCTCAGCTACAGTGCTGAGAACAGCAAATATGCTTCTTTACTCTCAGTGCTGGCATTATGCTACAGCTACAGGCGTCATCACATGACCCTGTGTTACCATGGCAACCACCGGAAGTCAAGTGATCACGCACATGACTTCCGGTGGGGGCGGCGGTAAGTAAAAGTAATGGCTGCGTGCATATACATCTCGCTGCCAGATTTTGGCAGCGAGATGTAAGGGGTTAAAAGTTGCAGGTGGAAAGCGATTCCACTCGTAACTTGCAGGCACACATGTTGCTGTTGAAATCAGCTGATATGTGCGCGGATCGCCGCAGCATGCCCACAGCAGGGAGAGGGGATTAACTTCACACGATCCATGACGGATATCTACGTCATGGGTCGTGAAGGGGTTAACACTATCTATTCATCACATGATCGCCCTTTTTAATTGGACCTTTGTGCGCAACAAACTTTTTTCTCACTTTGCGTACATCTGATTAAAATTGAGGGAAAAAAGGATCCATCTATAGTTTGTCATAACTATAAACAGTATGAATGCATCCTCCTCTTTTAACAGCATTACTTTTTGCATTACTGATGTATTTTTTGTATCACTGCATTATTTCTGTACTGGGATATCATAATGCCTGTATTTGTTATCATTAGTGGTGTGTAGATATGAGTGAACCTTTGAAAGTTGCAGGGAACATACCGAGTCCTTTGAATTCAATGGGAGGCCAAACGTCTGTGTTGTAAAATGGTGTAGGGGCTGTAAAAGAAAAAAATTAAGCAGCACATAGTTACCAAGTCTCCGGCGTGGCTGTAACTAATCCCGCAGCTTCCCACATCCATATTTATTGCTTTCCCCGCCGACCGGTATTTTTTATTGGCTGCAGTCAGACTGTGATAGGTTGGACTCACATACTCTGTCTGTTGGTGTATTGTGGTATAAAATAAATAAATAAAATTGGCGTCAGGTCCCCCCATTATTGATACTGTGACACCCTGGACTATCCAGGTCATCCCAGATAGTCACACACACACAACACCACACCCCCTCCGGTTAGGTAACACCAGCCAAACCAAAACCCTTGTCACCACCCTCCAGGTTTGATGTCCACACCAGGGGGGCGGAGCCAGGCGGTTGGCTCCGCCCACTGAGGAGTTCACAGGCCTGGAGGCGGGAAACACAGTAGTCAAGTTCAGGTTCTAGAGGAGTGAAGTTCAAGTGCGAGGAGAGAGCAGACAAGGTCACGGGCAGTCCTGTGTCCGTGCCCTGATAAGAGACTACCAGGTGGCTGGGTCGGAGCCCAGTCGCCATTGGCAAGGGGGCAGATGGTGGTGGCCGCCTGCAGGAGACCTGGAAAATGACCGGTGGAACCGTAAGAGACCGGGACAGGGTAGTGGCCCGCCGGAACCAAACCAGGGAGCCAACTGGATACCGGAGCACCAGGCAGGGTACTCAGACTCAGTACAAAGCCCTGAACCGACAGGGCTGAGTCGAATCAACTGATTGCGGGCTGGACTCAAGGACCTACCCCACACAAGTCCCTTAAGAAGACAACAGCCCAACCATACAGAGTAAAGCTACCGCCAAGGCATAGAGACCCAAAGGGCCAGCGTCTGCGGGCAAATGGGCTCCTTCGGCATATACCAGTCGGGGAGCGGACTACCGGTGTCCAGGCACAGGAGTCAAAACACTTACTGTATACACAGAGGTGCAGGAGAAAGGCCGAAATCACCAACCTAGTCTGGAAAAAGCTGCAGCCGGCTGCGGGCCCCATTCATCACGATGTTTGGTTTACCAGAGACTCCAGTGTCTTGTGTCAGAGTGAGTACACCAGTGCCATCAGGCACTGCACCGTAACACTTCACCCTGCACCCCGGCCCTCGCCTACCGGACCCCGAGACCAATACCCCCTACCCTCAGAGGGGCCAACACCTAGCTGCGCCATTACATCGTACCCGGGAGCCCCATACCTTCACCGCGTGTAGCGCCAACTCCCTTGCAGAGTGACGTGACCCCTGGGTCCGTGAGAGGCTCGAGCCACCACCCGCAGTACGAGCACGGATCCGAGCGGCTCGGCGGTCGCAGCCGAGCCCGTGGGGCGGTACACATCGACTCTTCTGGAGTCACGAACAGGATAGAACTGTCCACTTACCTGTGGAAGTGTGCCTTCAGATCATCGCCAGTGGCGTCCCGCTGAAAAATTGGAGAATCCGTCATCTTGGGCGCAAAAATTTCCCGCCCGAGCCGTCTTCCCTGAACAGAAAGGGCGCAAAGACGAAGCTCCGCTCCCGAGAACGGAGTGGATCAAAAAGCAAGAAAAGTGCTCGGAAAACACCAAAGGGGGGCAGGTGAAGATTTGGCCTCATGTGACTGAGGAGACAAAAGGCAGGGACGCCAGGACTCTGCTACCCGTCTGGTTCCTGGACATCCAGCAAGCAACATTTCTGCCCTGTCTGGCAAGCCCGCAACCCCGGAGCCTGCACCTGGAACAGTGGCATGGGTGGAAGCCCGGACCACATTAATGTGTTGCCGCTTGCAGGCCTAGGTGCGATGCCTCATGGAGCGCTGGGTGGCCGAGATGAGGGAAATCGCGGCGGCCGTGCGAGCACATGAAGTGGAGGCAGAGTTTGGAGAGCGGGTAAGCGACCCACGCCCCTGTGTCCTTGAGGGACCGGTCATCATGGCTGAGGGACCCGGTCTGCTGCCACTCTCCATGCTGCTTCCCTCATCGCTCGTGCCAGTTGCCACTGCTCCCCCACTTGGTCCGCTGCCCCCGCCACCGGCAGCGGAACCTGTCCAGCCCGCCTGTGAGGACTCACCTGAGGAGGCAGCCCGCGGATGACCGCTTGTCCAGTTGGCACCAATCCCGCTTCCATGGAAGGTGCCCGTTCCTCAAGGAAAGCAGCCGGTCCCGGAAGTGACCGCGCCCGGAGAAGTCTCGGCCCTGGCAGTCCGCCCGGCCAGGAAAATGAAGGATGCTGACCGGAAGGAGGCCCGGAGGGTAACACTGGCCTCTCCCAGGTCGCAGGCCTCGGCTGAGGCAGCGGAGGGTTGTCGCTGTGAGGCAGCACGACAGGCCATGACACAGTGGGGTTCCCCAGCTAAGATAATGCCAGTCATAACCGGCGCGGGGGAGCTCCGGCTGGGCCCAACCCCCGCGAAAGAGGAGCAGGCAGACGCTCCATATTGGGAGCAGCAGCAGAACCCACTGGGCCGGGTGATCGAGGCCCGGAAGAGGCAGACGGCCGAGGTGTTGGCCCGTACTATCCGGGAGAAGGAGCATCTCCAGAGTGCAACCTACAGGGTATGTGGCCCAACCTACGAGGGCCAGGTCCGGCAATTTGACCCCCGACGTGGATGGGGGTTCATCTTTGAACCGGGCCTGGAGGCCGAAGTTTTCTTTTCCCGGCGGGACGTCAACCCTCATCTTTCCCTGGGTCACCCGGATCGTGACCTGAATCCCGGTGAGCTTGTCACCTACACCCGGTATTGTGGGGAGAGGGGCTGGTTCGCCCTGGATATAAAGAAGAGGGCGAGCCGCAGCATTCCTAGGCGGCCCCATTCCCCTCCCCCGCCATACAGCTTCCCTTAAGAACGTTAAAGTGTGGTAGCGGTTCCCGGCTACCATGTTGAAGTCCCCGTTGGGACCCTGACTGCCCGTCCCTGTTGAGACTTTTGTTGCCCCCGTTTTACAAAAAGACACCGAGAACTTGCAGGCCAACCCAAAAACGTTTGGGCATGTAAATAATCCCCTCCCTTAACCGGCCGTCCAGTTTCACTGCCTCCAGAGAGGCAGACTGGAGGATGGGCCTGCGGGAAGCTGATGGCCGAGGCCCACCACCACTACAACCGGTGGCCATCCTCCGAGTCAGGGGTCCCCTGGACGTGGGGCCTCTGAAAAGACTGTGAAACACCTGGGCCCGTTCCTGGACTGGGGAAAAGGGGTGCTGCCCACTTCTTAGGGGCAGCATCAAGGTCTAGGTTGTTTGGGTGGGTGACTGAGGACCCGGTTCCCGTATTATTAAAAATGTTATCGTAACGTTCAAGTATGTGCCTCCCATATGGGAAGATTTGAAAAGATAAAAATGTTGAAAATGTTATTATTCTTGTATTGTTTGTCCAGTTTTCTATTTTACAGACACAAAAACAAAACGGTGATGGACGGGCAGCCCGCGGACGGTCTGCATTAAACCAAGGGGGAATGTGACGCCCTGGACTATCCAGGTTGTCCCAGGTAGTCACACACACAACACCACACCTCCTCCGGTTAGTAACACCAGCCAAACCAAAACCCTTGTCACCACCCTCCAGGTTTGATGTCCACACCAGGATGGGGGGGCGGAGCCAGGTGGTTGGCTCCACCCACCAAGGAGTTCACAGGCCTGGAGGCGGGAAACACAGTAGTCAAGTTCAGGTTCTAGAGGAGTGAAGTTCAAGTGCGAGGAGAGAGCAGACAGGGTCACGGGCAGTCCTGTGTCCGTGCCCTGATAAGAGACTACCAGGTGGCTGGGTCAGAGCCCAGTCGCCATTGGCAAGAAGGCAGACGGTGGTGGCCAAATGCAGGAGACCGGGAAAACGACCGGTGGAACCGTAAGGGACCGGGAGAGGGTAGTGGCCTGCCGGAACCGAACCGGGGAGCCAACTGGATACCGGAGCACCAGGCAGGGTACTCATACTCAGCACAAAGCCCTGAACCGACAGGGCCGAGTCAAATAAACTGATTGCGGGCTGGACTCAAGGACCTACCCCACACAAGTCCCTTTAGAAGACAACAGCCCAACCATACAGGGTAAATCCACCGCCAAGGCATAGAGACCCAAAGGGCCAGCGTCTGCGGGCAAATGGGCTCCTTTGGCATATACCAGTCGGGGAGCGGACTACCGGTGTCCAGGCACAGGAGTCAAAACACATACACAGAGGTGCAGGAGAAAGGCCGAAATCACCAACCTAGTCTGGAAGAAGCTGCAGCCAGCTGCAGGCCCCGTTCATCATTCCGTTTGGTTTACCAGAGACTCCAGGGTCTTGTGTCAGAGTGAGTACACCAGTGCCATCAGGCACCGCACCGCACCACACCGCAACACTTCACCCTGCACCCCGGCCCTCGCCTACCGGGCCCTGGGATCAACACCCCTTACCCACAGAGGGGCCAACACCTAGCTGCGCCATTACATTGCTCCCGGGAGCCCCATACCTTCACCGCAGTGGTGGTGTCCATAATCACCACAACCCGTGGGTGGCGTCAGGAACTATCATCCCAAAACAAACACCCAAATCCCAGCGAGTAGCGCCAACTCCCTTGCAGAGCGACGTGACCCCTGGGTCCGTGAGAGGCTCGAGCCACCACCCGCAGTACGAGCACGGATCCGAGCCGCTCGGCGGTCGCAGCCGAGCCCGCGGGGAGGTACAATACCAGCACAGATGTAGCCCATGGCTACAGGCTACAGCCCCCAGCCGTGTGCTTATCTTGGCTTTGCATCAAAATAAGAGGAACTGTATGCGTGTTTTTTTAAGTTTATTTAAATAGATTTAAAAAACAGGTGTGTGGCCTCCCCAGTTTTGAGACCTGGAAACTGGGGGCTCATATTTTCCCTCAGTCTAAAAATAACAGCCTGCAGCCTTCCAGGATTGTTGCATGCATTAGAGTTGACAGTCCCGGATCTTTACTCGGCTCATCCCAATTGCCTTGGTGCGTTAGCAATCGGTGTAATAAAGGGTTAATGCCAGCTCAAAGCTGCTCACTAAGCCCTAGATTAGTAATGGGAGGCATCTATGAGACCCTTTATTTGAAATAAAATACAAAAGCCCATCCTCTTTCACCAATTAATTAACCCCCAAGAAACCAAGGTCCGATGTAATCCAGACGAGATCCCACAATGATTCCAGCTCTGCTACATCTGAACTGGCAGCGAGCAGCCATTTTACGGCAATTTACAGTTAGGTCCAGAAATATTTGGACAGTGACACAATTTTCGCGAGTTGGGCTCTGCATGCCACCACATTGGATTTGAAATGAAACCTCTACAACAGAATTCAAGTGCAGATTGTAACGTTTAATTTGAAGGTTTGAACAAAAATATCTGATAGAAATTGTAGGAATTGTACACATTTCTTTACAAACACTCCACATTTTAGGAGGTCAAAAGTAATTGGACAAATAAACCAAACCCAAACAAAATATTTTTATTTTCAATATTTTGTTGCGAATCCTTTGGAGGCAATCACTGCCTTAAGTCTGGAACCCATGGACATCACCAAACGCTGGGTTTCCTCCTTCTTAATGCTTTGCCAGGCCTTTACAGCCGCAGCCTTCAGGTCTTGCTTATTTGTGGGTCTTTCCGTCTTAAGTCTGGATTTGAGCAAGTGAAATGCATGCTCAATTGGGTTAAGATCTGGTGATTGACTTGGCCATTGCAGAATGTTCCACTTTTTTGCACTCATGAACTCCTGGGTAGCTTTGGCTGTATGCTTGGGGTCATTGTCCATCTGTACTATGAAGCGCCGTCCGATCAACTTTGCGGCATTTGGCTGAATCTGGGTTGAAAGTACAGTTAGGTCCAGAAATATTTGGACAGTGACACAATTTTCGCGAGTTGGGCTCTGCATGCCACCACATTGGATTTGAAATGAAACCTCTACAACAGAATTCAAGTGCAGATTGTAACGTTTAATTTGAAGGTTTGAACAAAAATATCTGATAGAAATTGTAGGAATTGTACACATTTCTTTACAAACACTCCACATTTTAGGAGGTCAAAAGTAATTGGACAAATAAACCAAACCCAAACAAAATATTTTTATTTTCAATATTTTGTTGCGAATCCTTTGGAGGCAATCACTGCCTTAAGTCTGGAACCCATGGACATCACCAAACGCTGGGTTTCCTCCTTCTTAATGCTTTGCCAGGCCTTTACAGCCGCAGCCTTCAGGTCTTGCTTGTTTGTGGGTCTTTCCGTCTTAAGTCTGGATTTGAGCAAGTGAAATGCATGCTCAATTGGGTTAAGATCTGGTGATTGACTTGGCCATTGCAGAATGTTCCACTTTTTTGCACTCATGAACTCCTGGATAGCTTTGGCTGTATGCTTGGGGTCATTGTCCATCTGTACTATGAAGCGCCGTCCGATCATCTTTGCAGCATTTGGCTGAATCTGGGCTGAAAATATATCCCGGTACACTTCAGAATTCATCCGGCTACTCTTGTCTGCTGTTATGTCATCAATAAACACAAGTGACCCAGTGCCATTGAAAGCCATGCATGCCCATGCCATCACGTTGCCTCCACCATGTTTTACAGAGGATGTGGTGTGCCTTGGATCGTGTTCCGTTCAGTTTCTTCTCCAAACTTTTTTCTTCCCATCATTCTGGTACAGGTTGATCTTTGTCTCATCTGTCCATAGAATACTTTTCCAGAACTGAGCTGGCTTCATGAGGTGTTTTTCAGCAAATTTAACTCTGGCCTATCTATTTTTGGAATTGATGAATGGTTTGCATCTAGATGTGAACCCTTTGTATTTACTTTCATGGAGTCTTCTCTTTACTGTTGACTTAGAGACAGATACACCTACTTCACTGAGAGTGTTCTGGACTTCAGTTGATGTTGTGAACGGGTTCTTCTTCACCAAAGAAAGTATGCGGCGATCATCCACCACTGTTGTCATCCGTGGACGCCCAGGCCTTTTTGAGTTCCCAAGCTCACCAGTCAATTCCTTTTTTCTCAGAATGTACCCGACTGTTGATTTTGCTACTCCAAGCATGTCTGCTATCTCTCTGATGGATTTTTTCTTTTTTTTCAGCCTCAGGATGTTCTGCTTCACCTCAATTGAGAGTTACTTAGACCGCATGTTGTCTGGTCACAGCAACAGCTTCCAAATGCAAAACCACACATCTGTAATCAACCCCAGACCTTTTAACTACTTCATTTATTACAGGTTAACGAGGGAGACGCCTTCAGAGTTAATTGCAGCCCTTAGAGTCCCTTGTCCAATTACTTTTTGTCCCTTGAAAAAGAGGAGGCTATGCATTACAGAGCTATGATTCCTAAACCCTTTCTCCGATTTGGATGTGAAAACTCTCATATTGCAGCTGGGAGTGTGCACTTTCAGCCCATATTATATATATAATTGTATTTCTGAACATGTTTTTGTAAACAGCTAAAATAACAAAACGTGTCACTGTCCAAATATTTCTGGACCTAACTGTATATCCCGGTACACTTCAGAATTCATCCGGCTACTCTTGTCTGCTGTTATGTCATCAATAAACACAAGTGACCCAGTGCCATTGAAAGCCATGCATGCCCTTGCCATCACGTTGCCTCCACCATGTTTTACAGAGGATGTAGTGTGCCTTGGATCATGTGCCGTTCCCTTTCTTCTCCAAACTATTTTCTTCCCATCATTCTGGTACAGGTTGATCTTTGTCTCATCTGTCCATAGAATACTTTTCCAGAACTGAGCTGGCTTCATGAGGTGTTTTTCAGCAAATTTAACTCTGGCCTGTCTATTTTTGGAATTGATGAATGGTTTGCATCTAGATGTGAACCCTTTGTATTTACTTTCATGGAGTCTTCTCTTTACTGTTGACTTAGAGACAGATACACCTACTTCACTGAGAGTGTTCTGGACTTCAGTTGATGTTATGAATGGGTTCTTCTTCACCAAAGAAAGTATGCGGCGATCATCCACCACTGTTGTCATCCGTGGACGCCCAGGCCGTTTTGAGTTCCCAAGCTCACCAGTCAATTCCTTTTTTCTCAGAATGTACCCGGCTGTTGATTTTGCTACTCCAAGCATGTCTGCTATCTCTCTGATGGATTTTTTCTTTTTTTTTCAGCCTCAGGATGTTCTGCTTCACCTCAATTGAGAGTTCCTTAGACCGCATGTTGTCTGGTCACAGCAACAGCTTCCAAATGCAAAACCACACACCTGTAATCAAACCCCAGACCTTTTAACTACTTCATTGATTATAGGTTAACGAGGGAGACGCCTTCAGAGTTAATTGCAGCCCTTAGAGTCCCTTGTCCAATTACTTTTGGTCCCTTGAAAAAGAGGAGGCTATGCATTACAGAGCTATGATTCCTAAACCCTTTCTCCGATTTGGATGTGAAAACTCTCATATTGCAGCTGGGAGTGTGCACTTTCAGCCCATATTATATATATAATTGTATTTCTGAATAGGTTTTTGTAAACAGCTAAAATAACAAAACTTGTGTCACTGTCCAAATATTTCTGGCCCTGACTGTATTTATTTTATACCACGATAGACCCGAGGACAGGATCTGTGATTCCAACAAATCACAGATGCTGTCTGGGGGCAGGGTCTGAGTGCAGCCAATCACAGAAGCGGGGAAAGCAGTGAATATGGATGAGAGATAATCAGCTACCCCTGAAGTACAGCCACGGAAGCAGTTACAGCTGTGGGTAGAGTCGGTAAGTATGTTGTGCTTTAACCCTTTTGCTTCCTTTTTTACAGTGATTTCCCTGGCCAATTACAGCCATGCCAATACTTAGAAAACATTATTTCTTGTATAATGTTTTATAAGGAAATGTTTATAAGGAAAATTAGAAAAGATAAACAAAAATTGCCTCCTTCACCCCTTAGGCCAGGGGTGGGGAACCTCCGGCCCGCGGGCCGCATGCGGCCCGCCATGACCTTTTATGTGGCCCCCGGGCAGATTCCCGGGGGAGGCAGTGCTGGTGCTGTCACCGCGGTTTGCTGCCGCCGGCCCTTTAAATCCACACATTGCTGTTTGTGCTGCAATGTGTTCTCCCATCGGCCAGTGCCAATTGTGGGCGGGTCCACAGCAGCCTCGCAGCTTCTACCCTTGTGTGTCCGCCCCCTGCCCTCCGGAAATTAGTGCCTGCCTTCTCCTTCTGATGCAGTGTGTCCGGCTCCTGCACTCCGGTGATGTGAGTGCAATGCTGCTGTGAGTCCAGCGCCGACCCTCTGCTGCCATGTGCCCTGCCCAATGCTTTGTGCCTCCCCACACCAGTTCTGTAAACCCTCTCCCCCAGAGTTGCATGAAACTCTCAGCACAGTGTGGCCCCCAATGTCCTGTGTGCACCCCTCCCCCAGTCCTGTGTGCAGCCCCCCAATGTCCTGTGTGCACCCCTCCCCCAGTCCTGTGTGCAGCCCCCCAATGTCCTGTGTGCAGCCCATCACCCAGTAGTCCTGTTTGCACCCCCCTCAATCCTGTGTGCACCCCTCCCCCAGTCCTGTGTGCAGCCCCCCAATGTCCTGTGTGCACCCCCACACAATCCTATGTGCAGCCCATCACCCAGTCCTGTGTGCACCCCCCAGTCCTGTGTGCACCCCCCAGTCCTGTGTGCACCCCCCAGTCCTGTGTGCACCCCCCAGTCCTGTGTGCACCCACCCCAGTCCTGTGTGCACCCCCCAGTCCTGTGTGCACCCCCCCCAGTCCTGTGTGCACCCCCCCCCAGTCCTGTGTGCACCCCCCCAGTCCTGTGTGCACCCCCCCCAGTCCTGTGTGCACCCCCCCAGTCCTGTGTGCACCCCCCCAGTCCTGTGTGCACCCCCCCAGTCCTGTGTCCACCCCCCCAGTCCTGTGTGCACCCCCCCAGTCCTGTGTGCACCCCCCCAGTCCTGTGTGCACCCCCCCAGTCCTGTGTCCACCCCCCCAGTCCTGTGTCCACCCCCCCAGTCCTGTGTGCACCCCCCCAGTCCTGTGTGCACCCCCCCAGTCCTGTGTGCACCCCCCCAGTCCTGTGTGCACCCCCCCCAGTCCTGTGTGCACCCCCCCAGTCCTGTGTGCACCCCCCCCAGTCCTGTGTGCACCCCCCCAGTCCTGTGTGCACCCCCCCCAGTCCTGTGTGCACCCCCCCCAGTCCTGTGTGCACCCCCCCAGTCCTGTGTGCACCCCCCCAGTCCTGTGTGCACCCCCCCAGTCCTGTGTGCACCCCCCCAGTCCTGTGTGCACCCCCCCAGTCCTGTGTGCACCCCCCCAGTGATGTCTGTGCCACCCCCCCAGTGATGTCTGTGCCACCCCCCCAGTGATGTCTGTGCCACCCCCCCAGTGATGTCTGTGCCTCCCCCCAGTGATGTCTGTGCCTCCCCCCCAGTGATGTCTGTGCCTCCCCCCCCAGTGATGTCTGTGCCTCCCCCCCAGTGATGTCTGTGCCTCCCCCCAGTGATGTCTGTGCCTCCCCCCCAGTGATGTCTGTGCCTCCCCCCCAGTGATGTCTGTGCCTCCCCACAGTGATGTCTGTGCCTCCCCACAGTGATGTCTGTGCCTTCCCCACAGTGATGTCTGTGCCTTCCCCACAGTGATGTCTGTGCCTCCCCACAGTGATGTCTGTGCCTCCCCACAGTGATGTCTGTGCCTTCCCCACAGTGATGTCTGTGCCTTCCCCACAGTGATGTCTGTGCCTCCCCACAGTGATGTCTGTGCCTCCCCACAGTGATGTCTGTGCCTCCCCACAGTGATGTCTGTGCCTCCCCACAGTGGTGTCTGTGCCTTCCCCACAGTGGTGTCTGTGCCTTCCCCACAGTGGTGTCTGTGCCTTCCCCACAGTGGTGTCTGTGCCTTCCCCACAGTGGTGTCTGTGCCTTCCCCACAGTGATGTCTGTGTCTCCCCACAGTGGTGTCTGTGCCCCCAGCCCCATGCCCCCAGTTAATTAATTGCTTCACCCAATATAGCAGGGTCATTTAAACATTGATAATTTTGTGCGGCCCCCGAAGGTTGGTAGAAATTTCCAAATGGCCCCCGACAGAAAAAAGGTTCCCCACCCCTGCCTTAGGCTATATTCACATGTTGTATTTTTCTGCATTTTTGCACTTTCTCATTACTTACAATTTTGAAAAAATGCTGCAAATACACTAAAAGAATTAACATGCTGCTACTTTCTAAAATGCAGTGGTTTTCCAGTTCAATCGAGAAAAAAAAACAATTGTGTGCATTAGATTTATGAAATTTTCTGGCTTTTGCTGGTACTATAAAAATCAGCATTAGTTTGCATGAAGCTCATGAAAAAACACTGCAAAGAACTCAGCAAAAATGCAACGTGTAAACAAACCACAGGTTGCAAATGACATTTTCTTTTATTTTTCGCGCTTTTGTTTACGAAAGCACCAGACTGGGGTATACCTAACCCTTGCCCTGGGAACTTGCCATTTGTGTGCGCTCTGGGGAACAGTATAATGCCTACTCCCTCTGGCCATCTCATTTCCTTTTCCTGCCTTTTGCAGTGCTATGGATCACTTCCCCTCTGCACTACTGTCCTCGCTCTGCATGACACCTTCCCAGGTTGGGTCACTTACTTCATCATCCACCACCTCATCTTCCCCTCATCTTCCACTTCCACACTCTTGTTCTCCTTCTGACTTGTTGACTGAACAGCATGACTAGTTGGCAGTGGTGTGTCATCATCATCCACCTCTCTAGACAATAATTGCCGTTCCCTACCATTATCTTCTTCTGATCGTTGCTGCTATTGAGCATCACTGCACACAATCTCATGTCCCTCTTGAAATCTGCATAGAGGTCAGAATCAATACATGTAAATGTAAAAAGCTCCTTGGAGTGTCCTGTTGTGGGATCACTTGGCTTCTGGGACTATCCATCGTGGGAGGAAGGAGGATCAGGGTGAACATTATGTGGTAAAGACTCTTGCTTACTGAGACTGTGTGGAAGACAGGGTGGTGCTGGAAAACAGACATAAAGCATTATCTGCCATGAAACCCACCACCTGTTTGCACTGTTTTGGCTTCAACAGTGGTGTCCCACGCCCCCCTGCAAAGTGGGACAGGAAGCTAGCTCTAGATGATGAATGTGTTTATTTTGCTCCTACAGCAGGCACAGTTTGCCCTGGCCCACTACCATGGCCTCAGTGTGTACCACCTTCAGCCAGATGTCCACTTGCCCATCCCTTACCACACATCTTGCACATTTAAAATTAGGTATGCAGTTAAGCGCGGTATTAATTGAGACTAGAATAGCATACATGTAGGTTTGAAAAGTACTTTTGATTTTACATTGTAGGAGCAAGAACTGTAAAGCAATAACCCCTGCCTAGATGCCTCTAATGTTAAACCATCCCTTCTCCACCAACTCTCCCTTAATTAAATTTAACTAAGAGCAGTAGTGTTTGAGAATAGAATAGATTTTTTTAGGTTGCAGCAGCAAGATCTGTAAGGCAATAATCACTGTAATATACTATCCCTTCTCCAGTAGCTTCCCCTAGACTGTTTTCAGGGCAGAGTGAGCTGAGCGGCGCGTCAATGGCTCTTATATAGACCCGATGACATGATGCAGCCTGCCAATCACATTAATGCCAGTATCCATTATGGCATTACCGTAATTGGCAGTTAATCCTCGCATGTTTAGTGGCTGAAAAGTAGCTGCAAAAATTTCAGGATGGGGACTCGAGCATGGCAATCAAACACCAGGGATAAATTGAGTATCGAGCGTGCCCTAGCATCCCGATGCTTGACCGAGTATTGAGCAGTGGTGAACATGCATGCCAATCCCTATCATCATAAGCTTGTGTAAATGGCAACCCTTTTTGTTAGTTTCCTGTGCTAAAATAAAGTGCTTTGCATTTTACCTATACTGTAACATTGATGTTTCTAGATTTACTGTGAAATAACTGCTTATATATTTCTGTGATGTCACTGACTAGATTATTTCTGTACTCTGTGCTTTATTGCTATACTACTGTGTACATTATCCCTGTGCTGTAACTTAACTGCGCATATTAGCCTTCTATTGTAGCATTTATGTATGCATTTCCTGTGTATTGTGAAAAAAGTGATTGTATAATTTCTATGTTATCACTAGAGTTGAGCGCGGTTGGCGGATCGTGGGTCTCCAGTTCGCGGTTCGAGTGATTTTGGAGGCTGTTTTGGATCGAACTAGAACTCGAGCTTTTTGCTAAAGCTCGATACTTCTAGTTACGTTTGAGAACGGTTCTAGCTTCAAAAAGCCAAGCTAATTACTAGCTGGCTTTCCGCTGTAATATTGTAAGTCATTCTGTGACTCACACTATTATGAAATTTCAGCGTATAGTGTGCGTGGACTGCGCATTCAGATCACTGCTGCTGGGATAATGGCAATCGCCATTTTTTTTTTCTGTTCTTCCTTCCCTCCCTAAGTGCGCGTGTAGTGGGATGGGCCAGCATGTCAGCCAATCCCAGACACACACACAGCTAAGTGGACTTTTAGCCAGAGAAGCAACAGCATGTGTGATAGGATGTCCATGTCACATGTCCCTGCATTATAAAAACGGACATTTTGTTCCAGCATGTCATTATCTGCCTTCTGCGTCTGGGTGTCAGTCACCTCTCACGCAGCTCCTGTCGCCGATACTGCTGTGTACGCTCTACACACAGCGCTATACAGAATAAGGATAGAAGTTTCTTTCAGCCCTTGTAAGGGCAATTTACAGCAGGCTCAGAGCCATAGGTGACAGTCAGGTCCGTAGAAACTGTTGTTTAACAGCTACAGATAAGAGCGTCTGTATAGCTAAGGTCAGGAAGTTCCTTACTGCATTTCACCATTAGGAGGGATAGAAAGTGAGGCTTCCTTTCCTCTACACTGACCCACTACACCGGCCACTGTACCCTCCTGCCCTTTGCACACTCAAGCTCATTGTTACTAAGCCATTATACTAGCAAACACTGAGTAAACTTAGTGGCATCCTAAAAGTGGCTGTTGGACTTCCATTAGTGTCCCACTAGTGCAAATCTATTTGCAGCACCTCTGCATTGCACACTCAAACTCATTGTTACTAAGCCATTATACTAGCAAACACTGTGTAAACTTAGTGGCATCCTAAAAGTCGCTGCTGGACTTCCATTAGTGTCCCACTAGTGCAAATCTATTTGCAGCACCACTGCACTGCACGCTCAAGCTCATTGTTACTAAGCCATTATACTAGCAAACACTGTGTAAACTTAGTGGCATCCTAAAAGTGGCTGTTGGACTTCCATTAGTGTCCCACTGGTGCAAAGCTATTTGCAGCACCACTGCATTGCACACTCAAGCTCCTTGTTACTAAGCCATTATACTAGCAAACTATGCTGCCAGTTTAAGGGCCGTAGTTGCATTGTCAGGGATAGTTATTGTTGTTTATTCTGCCGTTAATAAAGATAGACCACCGCTGCAATCTACACCACCTCTCAATTTTTACTACCACATTTTAAGTGCACAATCTTGTCGCAATCAAAATGAGTGGCAAAATGACAGATGCTGGTGGAAAGGGGAAGGGCGTGTTGGAAAAGGAAAAAAAGGGTTTGTCCGTGGGGAAGGTGGCAAAGCTCCATTAACATCTGCTGAAGATAGACCATCTTCCAGCAAAAGTAAGATGTCTACTACTTACCGTGGTCAATCCGATGTGCTCCCTTTTTTGCGGACACGAACAACTGGAACAAAGGTAGATGATGGCCAAAAAAAGAAAATGCTTGAATGGATCTCAAGTGGTCCAACAAGTCCTCTCTCCGCCACCTCAACTACCGCATCCAAAAAACACCAGTCCACTGAGTTGTCATCCCAATCACACTTGCTTTCTCCCAGCTCTGAAGTCTCCATCCACCCTGCACAGTATGGGGGAACTGAGATGGCTGAGTTTGCAGAGCTGTTCAGTCACACTATAGCCTGGGAATCAGAGGTCTGCTCCCAAGCTACAGTGAGTACAGACCAGGAAATGGTCTGCAGTGATGCCCAGAAGCTTTGTGACTCTGATTCAGGCCGTGAGGACCAAGTTTCTGAGCATAATGTTGACCCTTATTCACAAACTGTAACACCTGTTGTTATAGACAATGAGGAACATACTGATGACGATGAGACGCAGATACCAGATTGGGATGACAACTTAAATATTGGTTCACGTCAGGAAGAGGCTTGGTCTGAGGGTGAGGGGAGTGCAATCACAATGCTTGAGGAGGAAGTTCTAGATCCCACCTACTGTCAACCCACAGTCAGCCACTCAAGGAGGTCAACAGAGGCGGTGGAGGAGGATGCTACTGACGACGAAGTTACCTTGTGCCTTCCTGGACAGAGTAGGAGTACTGGTAGCACGTCTACAACTGCATCCTCAGCCACCACTCTGCCTCTTAGCACTAGTCTGGGGGGCTCAGCAGGTCGCATGCCCTCTAAGCCTTGCCTAGCCTGGACCTTTTTTGACATAGAAAAAGATTGCCCAAATCATGTGATATGTAAAATTTGTCATAATTCTGTTTGTAGAGGGCAAAACCTCAGGAGTTTGACAACTTCTTCCATGAATCGTCACATGAATAAATATCATAGGTCCCAGTGGGAAACTCACCGTGCTGCAATGCGGTCTAGCGGAGCGAACCATCCACCGCCTGCCCCTTCAAGTGCATCCGCGCACTCTTCATCTTCTAGGACTGTAGGGACAGCTGTCACACCTGGTTTTCCACACACAATTTCCACCACTGTAACCGCAACAGGCAGTTTGCTTGGTAGGTCGTCATTTGGTTTGGAAGGGGAAACAAGTGCGTGTGTACAGCTCTCTCAGACATCGATAGCATCAACGTTGGATGAAGGCAACATCATGTCTACACCTGCACTTTCCTCACAAACCTGCATTTTTTCACGGACACCCTACTCACCACCGTCTACACACAGCAGCCAGATCTCTGTCCCTCAGATGTGGACAAATAAAAGGCCATTTCCTGCGACCCATGACAAAGCTAAGAGGTTGACTTTATCCCTCTGTAAGCTCTTGGCTACCGAAATGCTGCCTTTCCACCTGGTGGACACACAAGATTTTAGAGACCTTATGTCTGTCGCTGTGCCCCAGTACCAGATACCCAATCGCCACTACTTCTTTTAGAAAGGTGTGCCTGCGCTACACCAGCATGTCGCACACAACATCACCGCTTCCCTGAGAAACTCTGTGTGTGAACGGGTGCATTTCACCACCGATACTTGGACCAGTAAGCATGGAAAGGGACGTTACATGTCGCTGACTGGGCACTGGGTAACTATGGTGATAGATGGTGAAGGGTCTGCTGCACAAGTCTTGCCGTCCCCACGACTTGTGTGCCAATCCTCTGTCTGTCCAAGTTCCTCCACTGCTTCTGCCTCCTCCACCTCATCTGGGTCCTCCACCTCCGCCCCAAGCCTGCCTGGTCAGGACACCAGCGTTGTAACTGCGCAGAAGGAATCACGCACCCCTCATTACTATGCTGGCAGCAGAGCGCAATGGCATCAGGCGGTCTTTAGCTTGAAATGTCTTGGAAATAAGAGTCACACAGCGGCTGAGTTGTGGGCAGCTCTGGAGACTGAGTTTGGTAAATGGTTTTCTCCACTCAACCTGCAGCCTGGTAAGGCTGTGTGCGACAATGCTGCAAACCTGGGTGTGGCCTGTCGCCTGGGCACGGTGACACATGTGCCTTGTATGGCTCACGTGTTGAACCTTGTTGTCCAGCAATTTTTAACACACTATCCTGGCCTAGATGGCTTTCTGAACAGGGCACGAAAACTGTCTGCTCACTTCCGCCGTTCAACCACCGCTGCTGAGAGACTTGCATCGCTCCAGAAGTCTTTCAGCCTGCTGGTTCATCGCCTGAAATGCGATGTGCCGACACGCTGGAATTCGACTCTCAACATGTTACAGCGACTGTGGCAGCACCGTCGAGCCCTGGTGCAATATGTCATGACGTATAGCCTGGGACAACGAGATGCAGAGGTGGGGCAGATCACCCTGATGGAGTGGTCTCAGATCAAGGACCTATGCACCCTTCTGCACAGTTTTGACATGGCGACGAATATGTTTAGCGCTGACAATGCCATTATCAGCATGACAATTCCAGTCATTTACATGCTGGAGCACACGCTAAACACTATTTGGAGTCAGGGGGTGGGACAACAGGAAGGGGAGGAACTACAGGAGTATTCATATGTGCAAGACACAACAACATTTCCAAGGTCCAGACGTTCATCATCACCAACGAGGTAGGCATGGGACCATGGGGGACAGGGATCAACAAGGGCGCATAGTAGCAGGCGAAATGTTGAGGAAGGTGCAGGAGAACATGAAGAAATGGAGGACGAACTGTCCATGGACATGGAAGAGTCAGCGGATGAGGGAGACCTTGGTCAAATTTCAGTTGAAAGAGGTTGGGGGGAGATGTCAGAGGAAGAAAGAACGGTTAGCACCTCTATGCCACAAACACAGCGTGGACTTGGTCCGCACGGCGCAAGACACATGAGCGCCTTCTTGCTGCACTACCTTCAACATGACCCTCGTATTGTCAAAATTAGAAGTGATGATGACTACTGGCTTGCCACACTATTAGATCCCCGGTATAAGTCCAAATTTTGTGACATAATTCCAGCCATAGAAAGGGACGCACGTATGCAGGAGTATCAGCAAAAGCTGTTACTCGATCTTAGCTCGGCTTTTCCACCAAACAACCGTGGTGCAGGGAGGGAATCTCCCAGTTGTAACTTGACAAACATGGGAAGGTCTCGTCATCTTCAACAGTCTACCCGTACCAGTAGCACCGTATCTGGTGCTGGTAACAGCAATTTTATGGAATCTTTTCATAATTTTTTTGGACCATCCTTTGCAAGGCCACCAGAGACAACAAGTCTGACACATTGTCAACGGCTGGAGAGGATGATACAGGAGTATCTCCAAATGAACATCGATGCCATGACTTTGGAAATGGAGCCTTGCTCATTTTGGGCTTCAAATCTTGAAAAATGGCCAGAGCTCTCCACTTACGCCTTGGAGATTTTGTCGTGTCCAGCTGCCAGCGTTGTCTCTGAACGTGTCTTCAGTGCTGCTGGGTGTGTGCTGACAGATAAGCGCACGCGTCTGTCCAGTGACAATGTGGACAGACAAATGTTCATCAAAATGAACAAGTCATGGATCCACAAGGAATTTACTACCCCTGTGTCATCCTGGGGAGAGTAAATGCTTGTGGATTTTGAATGTGCTTGATGCAAATCTACCTGTGAAGTGTACAACTGGGGCAGAAGTGCTGCCACTGAAGGGGTGGGTGTGTGTGGGGCCCAATTTTTGGAAAAAAGGGAGACTCCGCTTGGAGTAACCCTTGCTTACAGTGTTTTTAAAAATGATCCAAGATGAACAGAGCTGGGATCAGGAAAGACTTAGCTACCTACCCCGGTGTCATCCTGGGGATGGTTAAGGATGGCGTATTTTTGAATGTGCTTGATGCAAATCTACCTGTGAAGTGTACAACTGGGGCACAAGTGCTGCCACTGAAGTGGTGTCTGTGTTGCCCAATTTTTGGAAAAAAGGGAGACTCCGCTTGGAGTAACCTTGCGGTGTTTTACATGATTTTAGAAGGGCATGCCATGCCTATATCTGTGTCTCCTCCTCTTTTTCCTTGTCCAGCTCTTTTGTTTTCTCATGAGTATATGTCCTTGTCACTTTCCCATGTGCTTGTGTTGTGTTGTGAGTTGTTTGTCACCTTTTGGACACCTTTGAGGGTGTTTTCAAGGTGTTTTTATGTGTTTGTGATTGCCTCCCATTGTTTCCTATGCGGTTCGAGTGGTTCGCCGAACCGGTTCGCCGAACTCAAGCGAGACCTCCGTTCGGCGAACCGAACTCGAGCCGAACCGCGACCGGTTCGCTCATCTCTAGTTATCTAGTTACTATATGCATTTTCCCAGTACTGTGACATATTGGGCACATTAACCTTTTGCTATAACTTCACGGTTTGCATTATCTCATATTACTTTTTGCATAAGAGAAGACCAAAATATTCATACTTTTTTATTTTCTGAATTTGCTGCTGAAGGCAATCCTTAAAGAGGTTGTCCATTACTTTTACATTGATGGCCAATTCGTAGGATAGGTCATCAATGTCTGAATGGCTGGGGTCCGACATCCGCACCTCCAGCCATTGATGGCCTATCCTAAGGCGGGCTTTGCACACTACGACATCGCAGGTGCGATGTGAGTGTGGTCAAATCGAAAGTGACGCACATCCGGCGTCACTTGCGATGTCGTAGTGTGTAAAACCTTTTTGATACGATGAACGAGCGCAAAAGCGTCGTTATCGTATCATCGGTGTAGGGTCCGACATTTCCATAATGCCGGTGCAGCGACAGGTACGATGTAGTTCCTTGTTTCTGCGGCAGCACATATCGCGGTGTGTGAAGCCGCAGGAGCGAGGAACATCTCCAACCTGCGTCCCAGCTGCAATGCGGAAGGAAGGAGGTGAGCGGGATGTTTACATCCTGCTCATCTCCGCCCCTCCGCTGCTATTGGCCGCCTGCCGTGTGACGTCGCTGTGACGCCGCACGGCCCGCCCCCTTAGGAAGGAAGCGGGTCGCCGGCCAGAGCGACGTCGCAGGGCAGGTAAGTGCATGTGAAGCTGCCGTAGCGATAATGTTCGCTACGGCAGCTATCACAAGATATTGCACGTACGACGGGGGCGGGTACTACCGCACTCGACATCGCAGCATCGGCATGCGATGTCGTAATGTGCAAAGCCGGCCTTAGGATCGATCATCAATGTCTGATCGGCCAGGGTTCGACACCCCGTATCCCCAGCAATCAGCCATCCTCGATCCCGGCGGCTACAGCTGACAGACGGAAATGCACAGTTCCAGAGCTGCTACATCTTCTGATAGTGGCCGCGGCCAAGCACTGCACATCTGCTTCCAATTCTAATCAATTGGATGTGCAGTACGCAGCTACTATCAGAGGATGCAGCAGCTCCGGAACTGAGCGTTTGCCTAAGAATAGGTCATCAATGTAAAAAGAAAGGGACAACCACTTCAAGGGAGCTCATTGGTTTGGATAGAATATTTTTTTCTTCAATTCTCAGTCCTTGATATGTGAAGACTAAAAGTCGGTAATTCAATAAAAAAAAAATAGCTTTTGTTATATGTTTAACAGTTCAGGATTGTTTTCAGATAAAACAATGTTATGAAATAAATCACCATTGAATGCATTTTAGCAAATAGCAAATAAGAATGTAACTTTGCAGTAATAATCAAGAATTTCACCCAACACTTAGATCAACGCCAAGACCTGGGTCCTCCCAGATGTTACACCACTGCTGGCTCTGGACTGAAAGTGCTTTTTCTTTATTTGATTGGTGTCAGCGCCTATTTTTTTTTCTACCACAGCCACTGTGAAACCAGCAATGCTCTTGTACATAACACTCCATTCCTTCTTATTCACTATATTACTGTTATCAGCTCCCTCCTGTCCTGAACCCACAAACTGAGAAAAACAGAGCCATTTAAAAATGCACTTGAATTATGAAGAGTCTCTGGCAGGCTCAAAAGCAGTATATACAGTAAAGCATGATTTAGTGCTGTATGCCAAGAGATATTTTTCCCCAAATTATTTATTATTAGTTGTAGTCTATAGGTTTCCACCTTCTGGTACAGTTAATGTGCTTATCTCAAAGAAATCCTCACTCTCAATTTATAACCACCTTATAAGATTACTGACCCAGGACTTTAAGTGCAGGGGAAAAAAGTAACACAGATATATATTATGTTAAGTGAGAGGTAAGTGGGAAAGATTTAACCCAATGAATGCTGCAGACAAAAGTTAAAAAAGGTTGTATAGATAATTTAACAAAAAACTTAATAATTTAAAATATTTTAAAAACTGTCAAAGTTCGTCTAATGGATCTAATGGATGCGGCAATCCTAGGTGGCTGCAGGCCGCCATTTTTAAACTGGGGGCTCTGAATAATCATGAGCCTCCCCAGCCTGAGAATACCAGCCCCCAGTTGTCAGGCTTTAGCATGGCTGGATATCAAAATTGGGGGGGACCGCATGCCGGTTTTTAAAATGATTTAGTTATTTAAGTAATTGGAAAAAAAGATGCATGTGGTTCCTCTTATTTTCATACAGAGCCACAATAAGCACACAGCTGGGGGCTGCAGCCTTTAGCCGGGGCTTTATATTTGCTGGTATCAATACAGTGGGGACCATACACCAATTGTTTTATTTATTTAGTTATTTATCACGATTATAAGGACACAGACAGCATGTGTGATTCCAACCAATCACTGATGCAGTCTCAGAGGGTGGGGGCATGGTTTTACAGCAACCAATCAGAGACACTCGTAATTAGTGATAATTGTCGGACCTGGAAACAGCGTTGCATCCGCAGGCACATGGTAAGTTTGTTTTAACCTTTTTGCTTCCTTTTTTTTTTACAGTAGCCAATCACACTCATCTCTATACAGACATGGCTGTGGTGGGCAGGGAGAGGATTTGTGGTGAATCTGAATGGTGAGAGCATGTCAGCTCCCAGCTCAGCCAAAGAGATAGGGAGGGAAAGTCAACAGTGAGTAAACTTTACAGATAGTGGTACATAGCTGCTTACTTGATCAGTTAGGTTATAGTGCTTCTGCAATTCAATCCCATTTTTTTGCATTTATGCAGAAACAAGTAAGCAATATTGCTTAACAGCTTAAATGGGTACTCTAGGGAGTTTAGAAATTATTGTAATGGCCATTTCCTCATAAACACAATGGATGAGATGAACAGTACTGTTTCCCATCCTCACAGTACCTGTAATTCAGTGTGATGCTGTAGCTGTTTCTTGATGCTCCCACTCCTTTCTGGCATGTTACATCACACATAAGGTGGCATGGCCTGCTTCTGGTGTCTAGCCACTCAAAAATCTCTGTTTCAGAAATGAATCAGTGATCAGACTACTGATCCTTATAGTCCCGTAGTGGGACTAGTATAATAATAATAAAAAAAAAAGTTTGAAAAATTAAAAAAAAATAAAAAAACGTAAAAGTTCAAATCAACCTCCATTCGCCAAATTGAAAATTAAACAGTTAAAAAAGAAAAAAATATACACACTTTTAGTATCGCCGTGTTCAGAAATGCCCGATCAATCAAATATAAAATCAATTAACTGGATTGGTAAACAGCATAGAGGAAAAAAAAGTTCCAAATGCCAAAATTACATTTTTTGGTCATCGCAAATATTGCGCAAAATGCAATAACAGGCGATCAAAACATAGCATCTGTGAAATAATGGTACCATTAAAAATGTCAGCTTGAGACACCAAAAGTAAGCTGTCACTAAGATCTATATACCAAAAAATGAGAATGTTATGAGTTGCGGAAGATGGGGCAAAAAGTGTGCCACTTTTTTGGGGCAAACTTCTGAATTTTTTAACCACTTAGATAACAGTAAACCTATACATGTTTGTTATCTACAAACTCGTACCAGCCTGAGGCATCACAGCAACACATCAGTTTTACTATATAGTGAACACGGTGAATAAAATATCTCAAAAACTATTGTGCAATCACACTTTTTTTTTTTCCAATTTTTCCATACTTGGAATTTTTTTGCCATTTTCCAGTACATTATCTGGTAAAACTCATGGTTTCATTTAAAAGTAAAACCCGTCCTGCAAAAAAACAAGCCCTTATATGGCAAGATTGACGGAAAAATAAAAAAGTTCTGGCTCCGAAGAAAGGGAAGTAAAAACAAAACTGAAAAACAGAAAATTGCCTGGGTGTGAAGGGGTTGAGGCAATTTCCAGGTTTTCATTTTAATATTTTCCTCCCTTTTTTCAAATAGCCATATTTTTTTATTATTTTGCCACTGACATAGATGTATGAGGACTCGTTTTTTGCAGGACAAATTGTAGTTTTGAATGATACTTAAATTTATTCATTTTGCTATAAAAAGTGAAAAAGGCAAAACAAAAGTGCTATGGTATGGTAAAAAAATGCAATTCAACTTTTTTTTTTGGGTGGGGTTATTTTTTTAGTTTTATGGCACTAATTGTGCCGTAAAATTGATCAGACAACATAATTTTTCAGGTCAGTATCATTGTAATTCAAACCTTTCATAGTTTTCTTTTTTACTATTTTATTGACTTTAAAAAATTTGGATATTTGTAAGAAAAATAATTTGGCTTGTGCTGTCATTTTCCAAAACCCATGACATTTTTATTTTTCCATTAATAATGCTGTATGAGAGCTTGTTTTTTTGCATAATAGACTGGTGTTTTTATTAAACCATTTTGTGGTACATACTATGTTTGGATCCTTTTTATTGTATTTCTTGTGGAAGATATAGCAACAAAAAAAACTACACTTTTGGGGTTTCAATTTTTTTCTCTTCACAATATTTACTGTGCGAATTAAAACATTTTATTTTTTGATAGAATGAATTTATAAACGCTGCAATACCAGACTGTATATTTCAGTTATTACTTATTACATATTTTTATTTTTAACTGGGGAAAAGGGAGTTTCTCAAATTCTCATTTATTTTGTAAGTTTTTACCTTTTTTCCTCTTTGACCCTGTGTACAGTATAATATATATAAATATATATATATATATATATATATTCACTTATATAGTGCTATTGAGTCCACCACAGCACTTTACATACATTGGCAACACGGTCCCCATTGGGACTCACTACCTAATTTCCCTATCAGTATGTCTTTGGAGTGTGGGAGGAAACCTATGCAAACAGGGGGAGAACATACAAACTTATTGCAGGTGTTTTCCTTGGTGGGATTTGAACCCAGGACCCCAGGGCTGCAGTTCTAACCACTGAGCCACCATGCTGCCTGGTATTTCTGTATATAGTAAAAATCACAGTTTCCTAAGAAATTCAGCTTGTGGCAGGAGAAAAGTTGACAAGCATGGGGCTAGCTCATGCTATCACATAAACTTATTGGTACCCCGCTATTGCTTTGATGGGAGGCTAATAGGTGTGCACACAAATGCCATGGATCGACCACAGTGCTTAAATATAGTGACTGACAGGGTATTAAAAAGAGTAACAGCAACTTTTGGTGATAATACTGAATACTTCTGTTAAAAGCAGATGCCAGCTATGTTAGGCCCATTTCACACATCAGTGAAAAACACAGACATTCTTCAATGATGTGTAAATCACGCAAATGTCCCTCCGTGTTCCATGATTCATGGCACACGTGGGTTGTCCATGTGCAATCCGTGATACATGATCTGTTATCCATGATTGCACATGGACGTATGCTAACCTGTCCCATTCCTGCTGTCCATGGTGCTGAACTCCTCGGCTCTGCAGCATCCGCCCACCGCTCTCTGCAGCTACTTCCGGGTCGGCTCTGGCTGCATTCATGAATATTCATGAGATGGCCAGGAAGAAGCAGAGAGCAGAGGCTGCACAGAGCGTCGCTGGAAAGCTGAGTTGAAAATGTTTATTATTTTAAATGTCCGTGTTTTTCTGGTACGTGTTTCATTCACGGATCATACCACTGCGGGGTCCGTGGGACATCAGTGATGCCAGAAAAAACGAGCATGTCTCTGTGCGGCAATTACGGACATGCGTGTACGCTGCATAGAGACACAGTCAGTGAAAAATGTGTGCAGACCCATTGATTATAATGGGTCTGCGTATGTCAGTGATTCTGGTACATATAAAAATAAGCACATACGTACCAGAATCACTGACGTCTGAAACAGGCCTTATACAGCCAGAATATGCTCTGTGTGGGGTGAATTCAGCTCCTGGGCCAATTTATGTAATAGTACATTAATGAGTGATAAGGAGTTACGAAAACTTTTTTACTGCCTCATGTAACACACATACAGTGGCATGGAAAAATTTTGGCATCCTTGGCCAAAAATACTGTTCTTATGAGCAGTTAAGTAAGTTAAAGAATAAGTGATATCGTGGCATAAAGTTAACGATGACACATTTCTTTTGTAATTTAGGCAAAACATTTTTTTTTATCTTCTACAGTTTTAAAATACTAAAAAGGAAAATGGGCCGAAGCAAATGTTTGTGTACCTTGCATGGTTAGTACATATAAGAACACTGATGACAACACGTATTTCCACATGATTAGCTATGTGTATCCATTACCTATGGTTCATAATTAGTGATGAGCGAGTACTAAAAAGCTCGGGTGCTCGAAGCTCGGGCCGAGCCTCCCAAGATACTCGTGTACTCGGGCCGAGCAACGAGCCCAATGTTATCCTATGGGAGACCCGAGTATTTTTGTGAAATGACCCCCCGGCAGCATGGAGAAACCCTAAAAATGGCACAAAAGTCTCAGAAGAGTGCTCAAATGACATGGCAACAGCATGGGGAAGACCCCTTGAATCATTTATCACTGAAAAGTCACAGCTGTGAACAATTTTGTCCGCGTTTTACGCCATTTTTACGGACTCACCAGAAAACCTTCCAAAATGACCCCAAAATGATTTTTCATGGCGGAAATGTTAAGGGCACATACCCAATAGTGAGATAGAGCTGGTGTATGTTACTTTTTGAGATTAATACATGAAAGATTTTACGTGAAAACATTGTGTGGCACTCCGATGTCCCTGAGAAGAGACGTACATGAAGGCCTCTTGAGTCTAATGTGCCCATTTTGAGGAAGTGAGTCTTTGTAGGATTTTCCTTTGCCAGGGCAGTCCAAAATTGTGAGGTTCACCAATGCCCCTGCATACAGACGTGCATGAGGGCCTCAAAACATTAAGTGTCCATTGTCAGGAAGTGGGTGTATTATAGTATAGCCCTTAGGCAGGGCAGCCAAAAATTGGGAGGCTCCACATTGTCCCTGGATAGAGACGTGCATGAGGGCCTGTAAACCTGAAGTGCCCATTGTAAGGAAGTGGGTCTATTGTAGTATAGCCCTTAGGCAGGGCAGCCAAAAATTGGGAGGCTCCACGTTGTCCCTGGATAGAGACGTGCATGATGGCCTGTAAACCTGAAGTGCCCATTGTAAGGAAGTGGGTGTATTATAGTATAGCCCTTAGGCAGGGCAGCCAAAAATTGGGAGGCTCCACGTTGTCCCTGGATAGAGACGTGCATGAGGGCCTGTAAACCTGAAGTGCCCATTGTAAGGAAGTGGGTGT
The DNA here is from genome assembly GCF_048569485.1 of Anomaloglossus baeobatrachus. Classification (NCBI taxonomy): domain Eukaryota; kingdom Metazoa; phylum Chordata; class Amphibia; order Anura; family Aromobatidae; genus Anomaloglossus; species Anomaloglossus baeobatrachus. The sequence continues at coordinate 403,733,658 of NC_134358.1, forward strand.
ATTATAGTATAGCCCTTAGGCAGGGCAGCCAAAAATTGGGAGGCTCCACGTTGTCCCTGGATAGAGACGTGCATGAGGGCCTGTAAACCTGAAGTGCCCATTGTAAGGAAGTGGGTGTATTATAGTATAGCCCTTAGGCAGGGCAGCCAAAAATTGGGAGGCTCCACGTTGTCCCTGGATAGAGACGTGCATGAGGGCCTGTAAACCTGAAGTGCCCATTGTAAGGAAGTGGGTGTATTATAGTATAGCCCTTAGGCAGGGCAGCCAAAAATTGGGAGGCTCCACGTTGTCCCTGGATAGAGACGTGCATGAGGGCCTGTAAACCTGAAGTGCCCATTGTAAGGAAGTGGGTGTATTATAGTATAGCCCTTAGACAGGGCAGCCAAAAATTGGGAGGCTCCACATTGTCCCTGGATAGAGACGTGCATGATGGCCTGTAAACCTGAAGTGCCCATTGTAAGGAAGTGGGTCTATTGTAGTATAGCCCTTAGGCAGGGCAGCCAAAAATTGGGAGGCTCCACGTTGTCCCTGGATAGAGACGTGCATGATGGCCTGTAAACCTGAAGTGCCCATTGTAAGGAAGTGGGTGTATTATAGTATAGCCCTTAGGCAGGGCAGCCAAAAATTGGGAGGCTCCACGTTGTCCCTGGATAGAGACGTGCATGAGGGCCTGTAAACCTGAAGTGCCCATTGTAAGGAAGTGGGTGTATTATAGTATAGCCCTTAGGCAGGGCAGCCAAAAATTGGGAGGCTCCACGTTGTCCCTGGATAGAGACGTGCATGAGGGCCTGTAAACCTGAAGTGCCCATTGTAAGGAAGTGGGTGTATTATAGTATAGCCCTTAGGCAGGGCAGCCAAAAATTGGGAGGCTCCACGTTGTCCCTGGATAGAGACCTGTTAGGTTCTTAGTGCCTCCGTGCTTGCATTTAAAAACCGCACGTGTGTGCCTGTTGGTGGCAGCTTTCCGCTGCATTTGTGTGAGTTTTGCAAAAACTTGGATATAACGCACAAGTCTAGTGAATACACATCAGCACAGCATTGCAAAATGCGCAACAGCGTTGTCAACGAACAAGGAAGTGGACGTGATGGTGGTGCAGGCAGAGACCGAGGTTGTGTGCAAGCTCTAATTTCGCCACAACAAAGGGCCACATCTAGTCGCTCGCACGTCCTGTCCCAAATTCTTGGGGACCGCAGCAGTACACCGCTCTTGAACCAAGACCAGTGTCAACAGGTTGTTAGTTGGATAGCGGATAATGCTTCCAGTCAGATTGGCACCACCACAAACACTCTGTCTTCCACATGGTCAAGTGTCAGTAGCCGTGATACTGCACCGCACATTTCAGAACCTGATCCTCCTTCCTACCACCAGGCCGAGTACACGTCCACGGACATTACTGATCCCACACTTGGACACTCGGAAGAGCTGTTCGTTCACGTTTCCATTCACAAATTCTGGCCTCTCGCCAGCTCCTGTTGAAGTGGGCCATGACGAGATTGTATGTACAGATGCCCAAATATTTGAGCAGCCACGTTCTCACGAAGTTGGCAACGTGTCTCAACAAGGGGTGGACGATGATGAGACACAATTGTCAGGAAGTCAGGAGGAGGAGCAGGGTGCGGAAGAGGAAGACGACGTGGTGGATGATCCAGTAAATGACCCAACCTGGCAGGAGGATATGCAGAGCGAGGACAGCAGTGCACAGGGGGAGGGAGGCGTAGCATCACAACAGGCAGTAAGAAGCAGAGTGGTGGCCCCAGGCAGACGTCAGGCAACTGTTCCCCGGAACAACACGACACAAGGTGCCTGTACAAATGTTAGGTCTTCCCGAGTCTGGCTGTAATACTATTGTATGTATTGAGGATTTCGATTGCGTTAGGGCAATGACAACCAGAGACGAGTTCTTGGTGCAAGACGTTTATAATATGCAACCAGCAAATATGTACATAAACGGAACAAAAACACAGTAGAACATAAATACAGGAAATACCTTCCAGGGACGGAGCGAAAGGGAATTCCCGGGACCGCGCACCGGACTCCCCCAGGGAGACCACCAAGAGCGAACCCCTATACAGGGACTGTCTGGCAATCACCCCAGAAGCCCTAAATGCGCAGCAGCCGGGACACAAAAGGGCAATAGGTAAGTCCAAAAATGTCCGTACGTGATGTGAGTCCAGAGTGGTATTAAACGGAAGGAACCGGGCAGAAGTGCCGACCAAAGACGGCAAACGGAGTCCGGGCACAGCTAGATGATACCAGATGAAGTCCAGAGTCGGTGTCGGTTGTTTTCCAAGAGGATCCGAATAACAATCAGGAACCAAAAGCAGCAGGGCAGGAGCACACAGGAAGCAGTATACTCAGGCACTGGACTAAGCTTTAGGGGCGGCTTTTAAACAGATGGACAGGAAGTAGGGCAACAGAACAGAAAACTCCATGTTAACAAAGGGCAAGCTCTTTCAAAAGAAAACTGGAAAACCCGGAACTCTGACACTGGCAGTTTTTTAAGTTGGCTCCAGATGATTCTAAAAAGGCCATTTGCAACACCTGCCATGCCAGCATCAGCAGGGGTACCAAAACTAGCAGCCTGACCACCAGCAGCATGATCAGGCACATGTCAGCCAAGCACCCGACTTTGTGGGAAGTACAACAGAGTCCAGGAGCAGTGCTTGCTGATGTCACTGCTACGTCTTCGCTGGTTGTGCATGCGAGCCAATCCCCTGTCCATGCTGCCTGCGAACAAGCCTCCTCCACTCCTGCACCTGCAGTTGCCTACGCAGAAAGAACACCATCATCAAGCATGTCCTTGTCCCAGCGCAACGTTCAGTTATCCATTCAGCAAACCTTTGAACGCAGGCGCAAATACACTGCCAACACCCCACATGCCACAGTTCTAAATGCTAACATTTCGCGACTGCTTGCGCTGGAAATGTTGCCTTTTAGGCTGGTTGAGACAGAAGCATTCCGCGACCTGATGGTGGCAGCTGTCCCACGTTACTCGGTCCACAGCCGCCACTATTTCTCCCGGTGTGTCGTCCCCGCATTGCATAACCACGTGTCACAAAACATCACACGTGCCCTGAACAACGCTGTTTCAGCCAAAGTCCACCTAACCACAGACACGTGGACAAGTGCATGTGGGCAAGGCCGCTACATCTCGTTGACGTCACACTGGGTTAATATTGTGCAAGCTGGGACCCAGTCTGAGCGAGGGACGGAACACGTCCTTCACACACCAAGTTTTGCAGGCCCTACCTCAGTCAGGGTTTCACACACACTCTACAGCTCCGGAATGTCATGCTCCTCAGCCTCCTCCTCCTCCTGCGCATCCTGATCCACTTTACCCTCCACACCAGTCCCAAGCTGGAAGTGTCGCGGGCGGAGGAGGGGACGGTGCGCTCTCCCACTGCTCGGGTCCGGCTGACGCTGCTCTACGGCTGCTGCTGCTCGTTGGCTCGAGCGATGGCCGGATCCCGGGGACTCGAGCGGTGCTACTCGCCCGGGAGTGAAAAGGGGTGGTTTGGGTTTTGGGGATATTGTCCGTGACGCCACCCACGGTTGTGGTGATTGTGTGGACACCACCGCTGCTCTGGGCGGGGATCCCGGGAGCCTGTGACAGGGAGCAGCTTTGTTGTTATTTCTCCCCTCCGTGGGTAGGGGGGTTGGTTGTCCCGGGGCCTGGTGATGGGGTAGACATGGATGACAGGCGGGTTGCGGGGCCTGATGAGGTGCAGGGTCGCAGGGGCAGCGCTGTGCCGCACGGCATGGAGGTACTCACTCAGCCCAATGATGATGACACAGTTCACGGTTAAACAAGTGGCTGGATGGACGGGTCACTCGGACGGCTGCGGTTGTTCCTCCCTGCAGGTTAGTGATGACTGTCTCTCCCTGCACCTAAGTTAAGTGTTGGTAGTGATGGTTTCCCAACGGTAACCCGCTCCCCGACCTGGATATGGGCCGGAGGAGCCCCTTTTGCCCACAGGCGCTGGCCCTGGGAGACGGTTGCCCTTGGCGGTGGCTGTGTCTCCCCTTCACGGTTGTACGGTTGCCTTCTATCTGGACTTGGCTGTTTGGAAACCCTGAGGTTCCCTTCACTAACGGATTTGGCAAATTCACGGCGACACCAAGCCTTGCCGGGATCCGAAAGTCCTCTGCCAATGGTGCTGGCTTCTCTTTGTATACCGGTCCGGTACGGCCGGGTCACCACCCGTCCACGGTCCTTACGGCAGACTCCAATCGGCCTCCACTGCAGACGGTCACCACATCCTGCCAACCTTGCTGTCCTGTCCGGGCCACACACCCGGACCAACTTCAGGCTCTTTGCTGTCACTTTTCTCCTCTCTACTACTTTCCTCCTTCCACTTCCTTAGCTTAACTCTCACTGCCTGTGTTTTCCCTCCTCCTCGGTGGGTGGAGACCAACCGCCTGGCTCCACACCCTGGTGTGGACAACAGCCCCTGGGGAAGGCAACAAGGATTTTGTGTTTTGACTATGATATGCCTGCAGGGAGTGTGGGGTGTTTAAGTGTTGTGCTCTGTGGCCCCTGGCTTGTCCAGGGCGACACAGAAGCACTGCAGCACTGCCTCGGCGAAGCGGCAACAGGCAGTGCTGAAGCTAATCTGCATAGGTGACAAACCCCACAATGCAGAAGAGGTGTGGACAGCTCTGAAACAGCAGGCAGATCACTGGCTCACAACTCTGAACCTAAAGCCAGGAAAGGTCGTGTGTGACAATGGCCGGAACCTGGTGGCGGCTTTGAGGCGAGGCCAGCTGACACATGTTCCATGCGTGGCCCATGTGCTCAACCTCGTGGTTCAGCGGTTTCTAAAGTCATACTCAGAGCTGTCTGATCTGCTGGTAAAAGTTCGCCGCCTGTCTGCACATTTTCGAAAGTCACCTACTGCTTCAGCCGGCCTTGCCGGCTTAAGACGCCGTTTGCATCTTCCGGCACACAGACTGGTGTGTGATGTCCCCACACGTTGGAATTCAACTCTGCACAAGTTGGTCAGGATATGTGAGCAGAAGAGGGCAGTTGTTGAGTACCTGCATCACCTAAGCCGTCGGGAAATGGGTCAAACTCCACACATAACACCTGAGGAGTGGAGATGGATGTCCGACCTATGCACCATCCGCCAAAACTTTGAGGACTCCATCAAGATGGTGAGCGACGATGACGACATTATTAGCGTCACCATACCGCTTCTCTGCCTTCTAAAATGGTCTCTGCTCAAAAAACAACCATGATGCATTGCAGGCGGAGCGCGATGAGTTTGAGCAAGAAACAGTAGTGGGTGTGGGTGATGATAACACACAGCCCAGCCTCGTCTCATCACAACGTGCAGTGGAGGACTATGACGAGGAGGAGGATGAAGACATGGAGCAACTCTCTGGCCAAATTGAGGATATGACATGCAGTCATATCCTCGGTTCAGCGTGGCTGGCCAGAGGACAGGGTAGATGATGAGGAGGAGGAGGAGGAGGACAGCATGTTCAGTCATCGTGTTGGTCAGGATACTGAAGTGATGGCTGTTAAGAGTCTGGCACACATGGCTGACTTTATGGTAAGCTGCCTGTCTCGTGACCCTCGCGTTAAGAACATCTTGGCCGACAATCATTACTGGTTGGTAACACTGTTAGACCCACGCTACAAGGAGAACTTTTTGTCTCTTATTCCCGTGGAGGAGAGGTCAACCAAAATGCAGCAGTTCCGGAAAGCCATAGTCACGGAAGTAGGCAAAGCATTCCCCTCACAAAACGCTAGCGGCATAGGTCAGGAATCAGTGGACAACCGAGGCGTACAGCCGAGAGAGGCACAAGTCCAATCCGCCAGAGGTAGGGGAACAGTCTTTAAGATGTGGGACAGTTTTCTCAGCCCCTCACGCACCACAGTCCCTGAGGTGCGGGGTAGTGCCACAAGAAATCCTAAGTTTGCCCAGATGCTGAAGGAGTACCTTGCAGATCGAACAACTGTACTCCGACATTCCTCTGTGCCTTACAATTATTGGGTATCCAAGCTGGACACGTGACATGAATTGGCTCTCTACGCCATGGAAGTCCTGGCCTGCCCTGCTGCTAGCGTTTTGTCAGAGCGTGTTTTTAGTGCCGCAGGTGGAATCATTACAGATAAACGCACCCGCCTGTCAACTGAAAATGCTGACAGGCTGACTCTGATCAAGATGAACAAGGGTTGGATTGTGCCAGACTTCACCACACCACCAGCAAATGAGAGCGGAATTTAAAGTTTGCCATGTACGTCCACTCACCCATGGGTACACACTTCTGGACTTTGGATAATCGCTGGACTGCTCCTCCTTCTCCTCAGGCGCCACCATGATGATGACCGTTACAAATTGCAATACTTAGGCCTTTGTTTCAGGTATACCCCCAGTGGTAAATTTTTTCGCCCATTCTTTGCAGAATGGACATTACAACGACAGGAGACCCGCTCCTTTGCAATGGGAACAATGTTTTGAGGCCCTCATGCACGTCTCTACCCAGGGACAACGTGGAGCCTCCCAATTTTTGGCTGCCCTGCCTAAGGGCTATACTACAATAGACCCACTTCCTTCCAATGGGCACTTCAGGTTTACAGGCCCTCATGCACGTCTCTACCCAGGGACAACGTGGAGCCTCCCAATTTTTGGCTGCCCTGCCTAAGGGCTATACTACAATAGACCCACTTCCTTCCAATGGGCACTTCAGGTTTACAGGCCCTCATGCACGTCTCTATCCAGGGACAATATGGAGCCTGACGCTGCCACCGACTGCCACACACATGCTGTTTTTAAATGCAACCACGGACGCAATAAGAACCTAACTGGTTTTTAGGAGCGACAATTACTGAGAAGTCTGACACTATCAGACACTGCTGACTGACGTGTATTATACACTAGACTTGTGCGTTATATAATAGTTTGTGCAAAACGCGCACCTGTACGCTGCCACTGACTGCCACACACGTGCTGTTTTTAAATGCAAGCACGGACGCAATAAGAACCTAACTGGTTTTTAGGAGCGACAATTACTGAGAAGTCTGACACTATCAGACACTGCTGACTGACGTGTATTATACACTAGACTTGTGCGTTATATAATAGTTTGTGCAAAACGCGCACCTGTCCCCTGCCACCGACTGCCACACACGTGCTGTTTTTAAATGCAACCACGGACGCAATAAGAACCTAACTGGTTTTTAGGAGCGACAATTACTGAGAAGTCTGACACTATCAGACACTGCTGACTGACGTGTATTATACACTAGACTTGTGCGTTATATAATAGTTTGTGCAAAACGCGCACCTGTCCCCTGCCACCGACTGCCACACACGTGCTGTTTTTAAATGCAAGCACGGACGCAATAAGAACCTAACTGGTTTTTAGGAGCGACAATTACTGAGAAGTCTGACACTATCAGACACTGCTGACTGACGTGTATTATACACTAGACTTGTGCGTTATATAATAGTTTGTGCAAAACGCGCACCTGTCCCCTGCCACCGACTGCCACACACGTGCTGTTTTTAAATGCAAGCACGGACGCAATAAGAACCTAACTGGTTTTTAGGAGCGACAATTACTGAGAAGTCTGACACTATCAGACACTGCTGACTGACGTGTATTATACACTAGACTTGTGCGTTATATAATAGTTTGTGCAAAACGCGCACCTGTCCCCTGCCACCGACTGCCACACACGTGCTGTTTTTAAATGCAACCACGGACGCAATAAGAACCTAACTGGTTTTTAGGAGCGACAATTACTGAGAAGTCTGACACTATCAGACACTGCTGACTGACGTGTATTATACACTAGACTTGTGCGTTATATAATAGTTTGTGCAAAACGCGCACCTGTACGCTGCCACTGACTGCCACACACGTGCTGTTTTTAAATGCAAGCACGGACGCAATAAGAACCTAACTGGTTTTTAGGAGCGACAATTACTGAGAAGTCTGACACTATCAGACACTGCTGACTGACGTGTATTATACACTAGACTTGTGCGTTATATAATAGTTTGTGCAAAACGCGCACCTGTCCCCTGCCACCGACTGCCACACACGTGCTGTTTTTAAATGCAAGCACGGACGCAATAAGAACCTAACTGGTTTTTAGGAGCGACAATTACTGAGAAGTCTGACACTATCAGACACTGCTGACTGACGTGTATTATACACTAGACTTGTGCGTTATATAATAGTTTGTGCAAAACGCGCACCTGTACGCTGCCACTGACTGCCACACACGTGCTGTTTTTAAATGCAAGCACGGACGCAATAAGAACCTAACTGGTTTTTAGGAGCGATAATTACTGAGAAGTCTGACACTATCTGGACTGTTTTACACTGTGTACACCAGCCCCAGATATGATGAAGGCTGGTATACGGTCATCACTACCCTGCCTGCCTGCCTGTATACTGCTACAATAGTCCTGACAAGGACTCTTCTGGTCACTAGCCTGTATTCCGACCTGGCTATACCCTGCCTGTATATAGCAACAATAGTCCTGAGAAGGACTCTGCTACTGTACTCCGACCTGGCTATACCCTGCCTGCCTGTATACAACTAGAATAGTCCTGAGAAGGACTTTTGGTCACACTGTTTGCAGCCCTGCTCCGGAACTAACTATAAAGGGCCGCAAAGCTTTCCCTGAATCAGCGACACTCTCCCTGCACTGACTGTCTGGATAGTTGTGAGCAGAGCACAGCGCGCCGGCCGATATAAAGGCTCGGTCACGCTGTGCAGGCCGGCCAATCACTGCAATTCCACAACTAACAGGGCTGTGGCATTGCAGTGGTCTGCCAGCCAATCCCTGCATGAGGGCTGGCTCTCAAAAGAGCGCCAACATGCAGAAATGAAGACCACGAGTACAGCACGAGTATCGCGAGATTACTCGGTCCCCGCCGAGCAGCCCGAGTACAGCGATACTCGTGCGAGTACCGAGTAGTGACAAGCATACTCGCTCATCACTATTCATAATATATAATCATAATAATAGTCATGTGGAACATCAAGGACTATATTAGTGTACAAATCGTTTAACATAATTAGCAAAAGGAGAAGAAATTACGACCAAACGTCCATATAATATGCAATATAAATTAATTTTTATTGAACAAATAATGGGGAATCCAACACCACAGTATTATTAAAATCATTACTAAAGCACCCAAACCTAGTCATCCAGATATTAGATTAATAAATCAGCTAAATTGACAGGTAACAATTTCTTGCCATATCATGTATTCACTAAAGCATGGACCTCTGTATGTCAATAGATAAGCATAATTTTTTATGCTACATACTTATGGCATGATCATCATACTTTAACAGCCTTTTAGATGCATACAGGGGGATCTTGTTATCCAAAGGTTGTTGTAGATTACATCAAGAATTAATTCACTATCTACCTATAGACTTCATCACATAGATGAGCTGAGATGTACCTACACAACTATATCGTTATACATGCATAGGGAATTTTCCTATCAAAGGAGGGTATGCAGAACAAGGTATTTGAAGGTGTAATACAATGGATATAGCTACCTGTAGTATCAAGGAGACCAGTCGGGTACACAGGACGCGCTACACGTGTTTCGGCACACGCCTTCATCCAGAGGCGACAATCAGGTGGTAAGCATGGATAATTAAACTGCAGCGCGCCAATTAGAGTGCAGTGACCTAATTGGTGACGCATGCGTTACCATAGTAGCCTCCGACGCCCACCGGCCACCGCGTCATGTCTGGGCGCCGCCGACCAGATCATATGATCGGACCGCTGCCCGCCCATAGAGACAGGGAGCCAGAGGAACCTTGGCACACATGCGTGCGAGGTATCTGCACACCGATAATAAAAGGCTGGCGGAAAAGCATCAGTACATCGGCCTATCTAATCTAAATTGCTTGTTTTTAGCCCAAAGATCTATAAAGGAATCTCGTCATTGATAGGCATATTTGCTGACCATACAAACCAGCAATATCTAGATATTATAATATCATATACAGTTAGGTCCAGAAATATTTGGACAGTGACACAATTTTCGCGAGTTGGGCTCTGCATGCCACCACATTGGATTTGAAATGAAACCTCTACAACAGAATTCAAGTGCAGATTGTAACGTTTAATTTGAAGGTTTGAACAAAAATATCTGATAGAAATTGTAGGAATTGTACACATTTCTTTACAAACACTCCACATTTTAGGAGGTCAAAAGTAATTGGACAAATAAACCAAACCCAAACAAAATATTTTTATTTTCAATTTTTGTGGCGAATCCTTTGGAGGCAATCACTGCCTTAAGTCTGGAACCCATGGACATCACCAAACGCTGGGTTTCCTCCTTCTTAATGCTTTGCCAGGCCTTTACAGCCGCAGCCTTCAGGTCTTGCTTGTTTGTGGGTCTTTCCGTCTTAAGTCTGGATTTGAGCAAGTGAAATGCATGCTCAATTGGGTTAAGATCTGGTGATTGACTTGGCCATTGCAGAATGTTCCACTTTTTTGCACTCATGAACTCCTGGGTAGCTTTGGCTGTATGCTTGGGGTCATTGTCCATCTGTACTATGAAGCGCCGTCCGATCAACTTTGCGGCATTTGGCTGAATCTGGGCTGAAAGTATATCCCGGTACATTTCAGAATTCATCCGGCTACTCTTGTCTGCTGTTATGTCATCAATAAACACAAGTGACCCAGTGCCATTGAAAGCCATGCATGCCCATGCCATCACGTTGCCTCCACCATGTTTTACAGAGGATGTGGTGTGCCTTGGATCATGTGCCGTTCCCTTTCTTCTCCAAACTTTTTTCTTCCCATCATTCTGGTACAGGTTGATCTTTGTCTCATCTGTCCATAGAATACTTTTCCAGAACTGAGCTGGCTTCATGAGGTGTTTTTCAGCAAATTTAACTCTGGCCTGTCTATTTTTGGAATTGATGAATGGTTTGCATCTAGATGTGAACCCTTTGTATTTACTTTCATGGAGTCTTCTCTTTACTGTTGACTTAGAGACAGATACACCTACTTCACTGAGAGTGTTCTGGACTTCAGTTGATGTTGTGAACGGGTTCTTCTTCACCAAAGAAAGCATGTGGCGATCATCCACCACTGTTGTCATCCGTGGACGCCCAGGCCTTTTTGAGTTCCCAAGCTCACCAGTCAATTCCTTTTTTCTCAGAATGTACCCGACTGTTGATTTTGCTACTCCAAGCATGTCTGCTATCTCTCTGATGGATTTTTTCTTTTTTTTCAGCCTCAGGATGTTCTGCTTCACCTCAATTGAGAGTTCCTCAGACCGCATGTTGTCTGGTCACAGCAACAGCTTCCAAATGCAAAACCACACACCTGTAATCAACCCCAGACCTTTTAACTACTTCATTGATTACAGGTTAACGAGGGAGACGCCTTCAGAGTTAATTGCAGCCCTTAGAGTCCATTGTCCAATTACTTTTGGTCCCTTGAAAAAGAGGAGGCTATGCATTACAGAGCTATGATTCCTAAACCCTTTCTCCGATTTGGATGTGAAAACTCTCATATTGCAGCTGGGAGTGTGCACTTTCAGCCCATATTATATATATAATTGTATTTATGAACATGTTTTTGTAAACAGCTAAAATAACAAAACTTGTGTCACTGTCCAAATATTTCTGGACCTAACTGTATTTATCACTATATAATTAAGTACATTTATAAGTAGCCGACGGCATATAAAAATGCACAACCAATATCCAAAAATCAACAATTGACAAATTTTCAAGCATGATACATCATATTGATGCACATAACAATTTATCTTATACATCAATTTAGAATTAATAAATACTACAACCATATCAAATTCTCACAATCAGGTATAATAGTAATAGCCAACGGTATATGAAGGTGCACTATAAAAATAACCTACAACAAGCATAATCGAGTTCAATACATCATATTAATACATATAATAATTCATCTTATACAGCAACATATAATCAATCATTTCTATAGCCATATCACTTTATCATATGTATAATATCCAATAATGTACAATCCAGGATGTATCTTGCTAGGAAAAGTTCAGTCAGATGTCCATAACGTACAAACCAGGCTGAATATTAACTTTGATAGATGCTGAGCAATTAAATGTTACCACCCTACAAAAGTAAAAACAATTAAAAACACTTAAAAAACACCAAACATAAACAAATAAACACGAGCAACAAGGATATTGAACAAAACTGATGTACTCGGTAAGGCCAGTTTTTTTTCAATTTTTCCTCTGAAAAATCTTCCAGTTCTGTGAGATTCCTGGGTTGTCTTGCATGCACTGTTCTTTTGAGATCTAGCCACAGATTTTCAATGATATTGAGATCAAGGGACTGTGAAGGCCATTGTAAGGGCGGCTTTGCACGTTGCGACATTGCACGTGCGATGTCGATGGGGTCAAATCGAAAGTGACGCACATCTGGCGTCGCAGTCGATATCGCAACGTGTAAAACCTTTTTGATACGATGAACGAGCGCAAAAGCGTCGTTATCGTATCATCGCTGCAGCCTCCGACATTTCCATAATGCCAGTGCAGCGACAGGTGCGATGTTGTTCCTCGCTCCTGCGGCAGCACACATCGCTGTGTGTGAAGCCGCAGGAGCGAGGAACTTCACCTTACCTGCCGCCGGCTGCAATGAGAAGGACGGAGGTGGGCGGGATGTTTACATCCTGCTCATCTCCGCCCCTCCACTTCAATTGGCCGCCTGCCGTGTGACGTCGCTGTGACGCCGCATGACCCGCCCCCTTAGGAAAGAGGCGGGTCGCCGGCCAGGGGGACGTCGCACGGCAGGTATGTGCGTGTGAAACTGCCGTAGCGATAATAATCGCTACGGCAGCTTTCACTAGATATTGCACGTGCGACGGGGGCGGGACTATCGCTGCAGCATCGGTAACACATTGTTACCGATGTCGCAGCGTGCAAAGCCCGCCTAAAACCTTCAGCTTGAGACTACTCGGGTCCCGCTCACCTGCATGGCTAGCAAGGTGAGCCTGCTCTCAGGGTTCATGCTTGGGATTTTCTGGACGGTTGTGGGAAGTCCTATCCCCCTCGTTGCGCTAGTACCCCGATTCTGGAGCGGGTGGGGAACGGTTCCTGAAGACTCCGTTCCTGTTGGCTGAATTACTGGGCTGCGTGAAGCTTCTTCCCAGCCTATGGTCCACGTACCCCGTCGTGCCTTGGCCCCTTCCCGGTTGTAGCACAAGGGAGCCGGCCTGCTCTCTGTAGAAGCACCGTACCCCCTGTCACTACCCCCTGCGATCGGGGTTCCAGCTCCTTCTGGCCAGGCCAACGTCTAGCACCTGGGACGGGTACAGGAGCCCAGCTCCACAGCGTGACCTGCCTTGTCACCGCTGTCTCACTGCTCAACTCTACTCAACTCTGACATCTCTGCCCTCCCTCTTCCATCCTTCCATCTTGGTGGCCCTATTCCCCTCGGGCTGCCCAATGGGTGGTTGGTGGGTGTGGTGCAGAGTGTTCCTCAGGATTTATGTACACCTATTGGTAGCAACACCAAATTGACAGGACCTGTAACCAAGGAGGAGCGGGTACCATGCAGAAGGGCAGATTGCATAGCACCCTTGTGACGACCTGATAGGCCAGGGGGTCACATTCCCCCGTGGTTAAACGTAGCTCGTCCGCGAGCCACAGAACACCAAGCATTTATTTATTTATTTATTTTTTTAAAGGAAGAAAAGGGATTAACATAAACATTTATTGAACAGATTCATCCCACATTAGGGAGGAACTTTCTTAAACCGTTACTAACATTGTAAGTTAGCCTGCCAATAGGGGATGCCACCGGTTTTAGTGGCAGCGGGGACCCAACCTTCCACGTTGCAGTCCCTCCCTGCGACAGTCCAGTCCCAACGTCCTGGATCCCAATAACCCAGCCGCCCAAACAACCTGGTTCCCCTGGAAACCTAGATGGGTCCTTGGGTCGGGTTAAGGTCCCGGGGTGTGTTAGACGACTCTGGTAAGCACAACAGGAGCAGTTTTTTACAAGACACAAGTTTGTGTTGGTCACGCCAGTCCTATGACCGTGGTCCGCATACCCCGTCGTGCCCTGGCCCCTGCCCGGCTGTAGCACAAGGCAGCTGGCCTGCTCTCTGTAGCAGCACCTTAACCCCTGTCACTACCCCCTGCGACCGGGGTTCCAGCTTCTTCTGGCCAGGGCAACGTCTGGCATCTGGGACGGGTACAGGAGCCCAGCTCCACAGCGTTACCTGTCCTGTCACCTCTGTCTCACTGCTCAACTCTACTCAACTTTGACATCTCTGCCCTCCCTCTTCCATCCCTCCATCTGGGTGGCCCTATTCCCCTCGGGCTGCCCAATGGGTGGTTGGTGGGTGTGGTGCAGAGTGTTCCTCAGGATTTATGTACACCTGTTGGTAGCAACACCAAATTGACAGGACCCGTAACCAAGGAGGAGCGGGTACCATGCAGAAGGGCAGATTGCACGGCACTCTTGTGATGACCTGATAGGCCAGGGGTTCACAATTACACTGCCTGCACGCTTCTGTTTTGAACCACTACACAAAGCTGAATGATACAATGCTGTATTTGATTTAGAATTACATGCACCTATCACTGTCCCTCACTCCTACTGCATCCTATCCCTCCAATGTATTTGTTTTTTCCTATCTGGACCTATTACTGCCCCTCACTTCAACAGCATACTCTCCCTATTTTACTCAAGGGAAAATGGTGCCGCAGCCCGTGATTCTGGTTTTATACAGGTCAAGTCAGCGTGTGTTGGTCTATCACAGGCATGCCAATACTTAGCATGGCTGCAATGGCCCTTGAAGTACCCACAGTTTAAAGCTTGCAGATTGGCTGCTATGCAAGCTTTATTCGGGTGACAAACCCGAACAGGAGCCAGCCGTACCCGAACTTTACAGTTCAGGTTTGCTCATCTCTACTTTAGGGTTAACGTAGCAGCAGTAAGGTCTATAAGGATAGAATCTCTGACTACATGCCACTAATACACTATTCCTTCTCCAGAAGCTTTCTCTACATTAAATGCAGATATAAGCAGTATTATTAAAGCATAGCTTTTTTCCATAGCAGCAGCAAGGTCTGTAAAGTTAGAATCCCTGCCTACATGTCTCTAATACACTATTCCTTCTCCAGCAGCTCCCCCTACACTAATTGCAGCTGTTTGTTGTATTATTAGAGGATAGAATGGATTTTCATACGGTGTGCTAACAGTGTGTCGGCTGCTTAACAAAATGCATATTCACTGCTCACCAAACTGATAATCTCGCCAACCTCCTTGCATTGAAGCCAGTGCTGAGAGGTGGGTGGGATTATAGGCATGGGGAGCAGTGAAAATGCATTTTATTTAATAGCAGAACACATTATCCCCCAGCCGCCGGCTACCTGCAGCTCCTGAGCAACTGTGCGCTGCTATTAAACAAAATACATATTCATTGCTCTTCAGTGAATATGCCAGCAGCTGATGCAGGGGAATGTGGCAGTGACGTCATGTGCTGCGAAACTTACATACTGGAGTCAGTTGCCAGCATGATAACATCAGAGCATCTACAAAATGTGTGTCGGGGCACACACGTGAACCAGGACTCAGTGACATAATAGGCAATTGGTGTTATAATGTTATGTTTGTTTGGATTGGAATTTAACCCTTTGGCTTCCCAATTATTTGAGTTGCTGGTTTGGTGGTTATCTGAGCCATCAGGGTGGCTAGTATAGGTTACATTTTGTTTTCATGTTTATTGACTATTCTATATGAACTGTATCTTGTACTTTCTTATCCAAGACATTGCTATCTAATTACATTTTTCCTTTGTATCTGGCCACTCCCCTTCTTTTGGTCCTTATCTTGTACCTCTTATGGATTGCATAAAATGTTGATATGGTTACTATTTATATTTTAATGATAATTTTGTAAACTATTAATAAAGATTTATATTTTTTTATGGAAAAATTCCTTTGCCATTTTTGTGCCCATTTTTTGTAATAGACAAAGTAGCCAAAGCATCAGTGATTATGGTATATGAGGCAGCTTGAACAACAGTGAATATAAAAAGTCATCACACCCCGATATAATGCTAGGTTTTTGTCACATTCAAAAATCATTCCAAGAAGAATCATTTCAGAACTTTTTAACCTTTAATGTTAACCCTAAACTGTAAAAATCAAAGCAAAAACCCTGATATCTTTTCAGCTGGACAAAGAAAAAAATGTAAATAATGTTTTTGCATAACTAGGCACACCTTTAAACTAATACTTGTTGAAATACCTTTTGAACTTATGACAACAGTCAGTCTTTAGCAGAAGCCTGAAGTTTTGTTGCAACATTTACTGATATTTGCGACTGTTCATAATTCCCTCTACCCTGACTCTCTCTCTACTTTTGGTAGATTTGAAGTAGGTTTTGGCAAAACATAGCCTTGCTTAGGCATTTTTTTTTATAAAAAAAATGCTTCCATTTTGCACCCTACCTTACAGGCTAAATATGAAGTATACAGGAGATTGTTGTCACATGCAGCATACAGTACTTGCCACAAATGCCTTATAACTCTTTTAATGTTGCTGTAGACCTCTTGGCAGCCTTCCAAACCAATCTTCTACTTGTCTTTTCATCAATTTTTGAGGATGTCCAGTTCTTGTCACTGTTAAGATACTTTATGCCAACTGTCTTCACAGTATTCCTCAGTATGTCTGATGCCTTGGAATTTTTTTTCTACTTTTTTCCTGACTGACAATTTTCAACAAAGAGATCCCTTTGCTGTGTTATAAGTTGTTTATGGATGATGGGTTTTGCTATAAAACGCAACTAAGAAAATGTCATGAAAATCCTACTCGACTCTTTAAACTAATCTTTATATGGGAATAATTAGAATTGTTTTAAATGATGGCAGCTGTCACTATTATTTGAAATTAGTGTAAATGTGATTCCCTAATTCCGAACACAACCATCTTTCCAATTACAAGAGGATGTTCACAGTTTTCACACTTATGCACTCACATTATTTTAACTTGGTTATTTTCATTTCCTTCATCAAAATTATTTTAGTTTCCTTTTCAATGTATTTGTACAGATTATGGCATTGAAGGTGGAAAAAGTTCTGAAATGATTCTTCTCGGTATGATTTTTTTTTTTCAAGGCAAAACCTGCCAGTTTAACAGCCGTGTATAAAATATTTTTAGCTACTCTAGATGTTTTATCAGCTACTGCACTGACCTAATGCAAACAGATGCATGGCCTGGGAAACTAGGTTCAGTCACAGCTAGTCCTTCTTCAGTCTACCCTGCCACCCCATGGATTTTTGGATTGGCAGATTAGACTAGTAGCAAGAACTGATTTAGTTTCTATGACCAGACTGTTTATTCAAGCCTCCAATGTACTATCAGAGAGGATGCTCTGGTGTGGCTTTGTCACACCAGAGCAAACCAGTTTCTCCTCCACTGGTGTGGAAAACTTTATATTTGTGAAAATGAAACAAGCATAGCACAGTGAGAATTTTCATCCATTTACAACTAATGGCAATGATTAAATCTGCCATATATCTTGCCTCGCCACCATGTTCTATACTGTAATGTTGCTGCTGTTAATGCTGTGCCAATAAACAGATAATTAGCCTCAAATCATCCTGTCTATTGTATTCTATACTTCACTGCTGTCAGAAATACTACCCCGTGCAGTGTAAATTTTAAAAAAATCCAACTATATATATATATATATATATATATATATATATATATATATAATTTTAAGAAGCCATTGTGATCTTTCATTTTCCAAACAACAGACCTAATGCTCATCCCCAAAAAAGGACTTTACGATAGCTTGTTAAATTGTTAAAAAGCCATTACTAATTCATATTCCAAAGAACAAAGCAGTTGCTCATCTAAAAAAAACTATTACTTTGGTCCATAGTGTCATTGTGCAAGAACTTTTTACAACAAAAATGTTATGGCTGCATAAAAAATAAATCACTTTTGCTGTCAGGTCTTTCTTTTGAACCACCGAATCTGAAATTCAGATTTTCACAAATTTCAATGAACCTTATTGCTATAAAAAAAAAACATATCCTTAAAGCGTAACTATTATTTAAAATTACATTTTTTTAAATCAATAGTACATATGTATGAAAAAAAGCAACATTGTAATATATCGTATCAGAGAATGGATAAGAACTGCTACTGATAAGATTCTAGCTAGATAGAAGGCAGAGGAGGAGGGAGGAGCTCTGCCTCTAACTCCTACCTCCCCTGGTCTAAATAGAATTCTATCCATAGTAACTGCCATCTCCTCTCAGTAATGGGAAAATCTTCACTGAATACAGATTTTACCTCCAGAATTGAGAATTTTGATAATGACTGATCAATTCTGGCAGAGAAAAAAGCAAATTTGTCTGATAAAATATAATATACAGGTGCTTATTTTCATGTGTAAAATGTATTTATGAAATTAAAATTACGATAACGGTTACCCTTTAAAAATTTTATCTTCCAGATAAAATAAGATTTTGCTTTCTATATCCATAATATTTCTAAGAAATTTTAGGTTTTTCCCAAACAAAAGTTTAATCCCTTTTTCCACACAGCCTCTTTTCACCTTCATGACTGGGCCATTTTTTCAATTCTGACCGGTGTCACTTTGTGATGTAATCACTCTTGAACGCTTCAACAAATCCCAGTGATTTTTACTAAAAGGTGCTGGAGCCGAAGAACAAATGGAAGAGAAAGAGATGATGGGCGTGCAAATGTCAGGAGATGAAGAAGATATTGATGCTCTCTCTATTGTCCATGGTTGGTGGATGGAGAAAGCAAGCTTGAGCGTTACCCCACCAGCAACACTCCATGGATTTGGACCTCATGGAAGCGTCCAACACATGAGCGCCTTCTTGATGCAATATCTACAACATGATGCCCGTATTGTTATGATTAGAAAAAGTGCTGACTACTGGGTTGCCACTCTATTAGATCCCCGGTACAAGAGTAAATTTTGATAGATGCTTCCCCCACTGGAAAGGGATGCTGGAGTATCAAAAAAAGCTTGTACATACAGGTGCATCTCAATAAATTAGAACCTCATCAAAAAGTTAATTTATTTCAGTAATTCAATAAAGAAGGGAAAGGCATATACTGTATTATATAGTCATTACAAAAAGAGTGATCTATTGCAAGTGTTTATTTCTGTTAATTTTGACAATTATGGCTTGCAGCCAAAGAAATCCCAAAAGTTATTATCTCAGAAAATTAGAATAATTACCACAAAACACCTGCAAAGGATTTCTAAGCATTTAAAATGGTCCCTTAAGGCTACTTTACACACTGCGATATCGGTCCCGATATCGCTAGTGTGGGCACCCGCCCCCATCTGTTGCGCGACACGGGCAAATCACTGCCCGTGCCGCACAACATCGCCCAGAGCCATCACACATACTTACCTGTCCGGCGACGTCGCTGTGACCGGCGAACCGCCTCCTTTCTAAGGGAACGGTCCGTGCGGCGTCACAGCGACATCACTAAAGCGTCACTGAACCGCAGCCCAATAGTAGCAGAGGGGCGGAGATGAGCGGGACGTAACATCCCGCCCACCTCCTTCCTTCTGCATAGCAGCCAGGAGGCAGGTAAGGGGAGCTTCCTCGTTCCTGCGGCGTCACACGCAGCGATGTGTGCTGCCGCAGGAACGAGGAACAACTGCGTTACTGCTGCAGTAACGATTTTTAAGAATGGACCCCCATGTCGCCGATTAGCGATTTTGCACGTTTTTGCAACGATGCAAAATCGCTTATCGGTGTCACACGCAACGGCATCGCTAATGCGGCCGGATGTGCGTCACGAATTCCGTGACCCCAACGACTCCGCATTAGCGATGTCGCAGCGTGTAAAGCCCGCTTTAGTCTCATTCAGTAGGCTACATAATCATAGGGAAGACTGCTGACTTGAGAGATGTCCAGAAGGCAGTCATTGACACACTCCACAAAGGAGGGTAAGCCACAAAAGGTCATTGCTAAGGAAGCTGGCTGTTCACAGAATGCTGTATCCAAGCATATTAATGGAAGTGGGAGGAAAAAGTGTGATAGAAAAAGGTGCACAAGTAACCTGGATAACCACAGCCTTGATAGGATTGTTAAGAAAAGGCCATTCAAAAATTTGGGGGAGGTTCAGAAGGAGTGGACTGCTGTTAGAGTCAAGAGCCACCATGCACAGACGTATCCAGGACATGGGCTACAACTGTCGCATTCCTTGTGTCAAGCCACTCATGACCAATAGACAATGTCTGAAGCATATTACCTGGGCCAAGGAGAAAAAGAATTGCACTGTTGCTTAGTGGTCCAAGGTGTTATTTTCAGATAACATAACTTTTGCATTTCATTTGGAAATCAAGGTCCCAGAGTCTGGAGGAAGAGTTGGGAGACATATAATATAAGCTGCTTGAGGTCTAATGTGAAGTTTCCACAATCAGTGATGGTTTGGGGAGCCATGTCATCTGCTGGTGTGGGTCCACTGTGCTTTATCAAGACCAAAGTCAGCTCTGTCATCTACCAGTAAATTTTAGAGCACTTCATGCTTCCCCCTGCCGACAAGGTTTTTGTAGATTGAAATGTAATTTTCCAGCAGAACTTGGCACCTGTTCACACTGCCAAAAGTACCAATACCTAGTTTAATAACCACTGTATCACTGTGCTTGATTGGCCAGCAAACTGGCCTGACCGAAACCCCATAGAGAATCTGTGATATTGTCTAGAGGAAGATGAGAGCAGGGTCGGACTGGGCCACCGGGGTGCCGGGGATTACCCGGTAGGACCCGGGTCCTTAGCAGTCCCCCATGCTTCACATAGGGCCCCAGGCTGGTAACCGCAAGCTGGGCTAGGGCAGTGGACCCCAGACAGCACCACCAGCGGCAGTGCCAGGACCCTGGACGGCTCCACTAGCAGCAGTGCTGGGGCCCTGGGCAGCTCCACCAGCAGCTGTGCTGGGACCCCAGGCGGCTCCACCAGTGGCTGTGCCAAGGCTGTGGTGCTGCTTGTCTCTATTTTGGCCAGGGCTCCATTGCACTTGGAATTGTTCGTGTGCCGCCCCGGCCGTGTCACAGTTAATAGACTTTATCACGTCTGCTAACTGTGATGTCAAGCAGCTCTCCCAGCACTGCTGCTTCCCACCAGAGAGGATCATCAATGGAGCCTGCGGGCTGGATGGGAGACAAGCCAGGAGAAGGTAAGAATTCATCTAATATGTGTGTACCTGTATATGTCTGTTTATATGACTACTTTTGTATAAATGAGTATAATCTGTGTTCATGTCTGTGTATGTATGTCTTTTCATTAGTACATGTGCCTGTCTGCGTTCCTTTTTCTTCTGCATGTCTGTGTATGGGGGTTAATGTCTGGTGACTTTGGTCTGAATTCTGCTCAGACCCTACTTCGATCAACCCCAGATCCAACTGACAAAGACTTTGGACATCGGTGCAGATGCTTTCCTGCTCTTGAGTCTACAAATCTTTGGAGTAGACCTCTGATGCCCATGCAATAGTTTCTGTGAAAAGCTCTGCAGACATCTGTGGTTCCCCACAGTCAGTTGGGTGGTTGGAGAGTTGTGACACAGGGGGAAACAAGGGTAATTGGGGTGCCACCTGTGAGGACTGTACTGTGTGTGATGTTGAGGTGGAAGAAGAGGAGGAAAGGCCAATTGATGCAGCACTTGTCATTCACTGTAGCACAAGCTCTTTCTGGCCCTCATATACAAGTCATATGACTGTGTGGCTGCCAAGAAAGAGAGTTGAGTAGCCCGGCAAGTAACAGAAGTTTTCATTTGTCCTGTGGATAGGAGAAGCTGGTGTTTGCTCAGTAGAGCTTTCAGTAACATTGACATCTACCCCATGTGCACCTTGAACACCATGCCTATTCCCGCTTCGACCTCGACTTCAAATTTCCCACTCATGTTTGATGTACCCTTCTCATCTTTTAACCAGCTGTTCACAACCCTAGGCTCACAGCCGTCAGACACCCGTCACTAAATTAACAATCAATATTTATTTGCCAAGATGGCAATTTGTGGCTGGACCACAAAATAGCAATCACTATTTAGATCATGAAAAGGCAATTTTTGACTGGACCATAAAAGTAGAAATCACTAGTTAGATGATAAAATTGCAATTTTGGGCTGCACCACAGAAGTAGAATTCACTATTTAGATAATGAAATGGCAATTTGTGGCTAGACTACAGATGTATCAATCTTTATTTAGATGATGAAATAGCAATTTCTGGCTGGACCACAGAAGTAGAAATCACTATTTAGATGATGAAATGGCAATTTTGGACTGGACCACAGAAGTAAAAATCACTATTTAGATTATGGAGTGGCAAATTGTGGCTGGGCCACAGAAATAGAAATCCCTATTTAGATGATAAAAAGGCAATTTTCGACTGGACCACCACAAAAGAAATCACTAGTTAGATGATAAAATTGCAATTTTGGGCTGGACCACAGAAGTAGAAATTGCTATTTAGATGATGTAATGGAAATTTGTGGTTGGACCAATGAAGTAGAAATCACTATTTAGATGATAAAATGGCAATTTGTGGCAGGACCTTAGAAATAGAAATCATATTTAGATGATGAAATGGCAATTTTTTGGCAGGACCGCAGAAGTAGCAATCACTATTTAGATGATGAAATGTAATTGTTGGCTGGACCGCAGAAGTAGAAATTACTATTTAGATGTTGAAATGTCGATTTGGGGCAGGCCGCAGGACCACAGATTTAGCTATCAGAATTTTAATGCTGAAATTTAAATCGCTGGCCGGACCACAGACTTAGCAATCAGGAATTAGATGCTAAAATTTTGATTGGTGCCAGGAGCACAGAGGTAATATGAATTAATATTTTTCTTCATTTATATTCAGCAGCAGCACAGTCCCCAATCTGTAGCAGTCTCAAAATGGCACAGACGCTGCATGTCTGCTTCTTATATGCAGAGAGTCATGTGACCTAGGAAGCCAATGACACAAGCACTTGTGTCTGAACGTTGTGCATGTTTTCTGCACCCTAATTGGCTGCCAGTATCATCCAGACATTAAGTTAAGAAAAAAAACAGTGCGTTGCTCTTCTGACCAATCCCTCCTCTCCCCTCATCAAATACCTTCCTCTGCTCATCGTACAGCACCACTATGCGAACCAAAGTCATAATAACGTAGAAGAAAAGCATTAGTGCAGCCTCGAGCAGTTACCGAACAATGACGATTTTTTAGAAAATTGCTCGGGATTCTGAACTCGAATCCAATTGGGCAAGGATCGTGCCAAATTTCAGATTGGGGAATCTTTTTTGAACAAGTTTGTTCCTCTCTGCTTACAGTAAGGGGTGGTACCAAGTGTCTGTGGTAGCATGAACACCAAAAACTGAATATCAGAACATGGAAATGGCATCAATGTCACTAAATAGTTGCTAAGTCTAGCCACCTTAGCCATCTGGGTGCATCAAAATATCTGAACAGGTGTCCATCCCTTAAAAAATAGCAAATTAGGTAAACAATTGATCCAGAAACAAATCTACGAGGAGCAACCTCATGAATACATTATTTTTTTCAGCAATTTTAAATGCCAGTCTAAAACCAATATGTAGTAAAGTAAGATGGGGCAAATTTATTAAAAGGCTTATGGACCTTAATAAATTGGTGCATCTTCGATTGCCCAAGCACTATAAATTAAAAGAACTGAAGCACATTTGCAACATAATTTTATACCAATTTCTAGAATGAATTTGACAAAAACTTGGCATAAAGCCAATATTTTATTTATATATATATATATATATATATATACATATATATATATATATATATATATATATATATATATGCAATATATTATTTTCTTTCTTTGTAGAAAATTGTATATTTTACCATAGACTTTATACAAGATTTTGTTGACATCTTTTAATGTTTTTTTTGTTTGTGTGTGAATCCAAGTTAACATATGCAATATTAAACTTTGCCAAAAAAAGTTACATAATTTCAACTAGATAATCAAAATTCTCTTGAAAATGTACAGTATGTGTCATTTTGCAACAAAATAAAAAAATGACTATCACCATTGTACTTATATTAAACCAGGAATATAGACATATTGACTAATATTTATTATATTAACTCCAAAACAATTTTAAAACCAATAAAATAAGGAACAACAACAGCGTGGGAGCTAAAGACAAGAACCAGTATTATAGCAATAATGATATCACTAAAAAAACAAATTGCGTGCCAAAGTATATGAGTTCCAGTGATTACTGTCCCAATACTTCCGGTCTGTGGACAGTATGACTGCAGAGAGATGTGGGCACACGCTTTACATGCTAGGCACCACACATCAGTGTGAGTGTAGTAATGGAAACCCGTGACGCTGGCTATGAATATTCCAAAGACGTACACTTGGATGAATGTGGCGTCCTGTGCCTAGTTGCCACAAATAATATCACACAATTAAATATATATTGCCATTTGTATAAAGGTCCAGTCACACTAAGCAACTTACCAGCGATCCCAACAACGATAGGGATCGCTGGTAAGTTGCTAGGAGGTTGCTGGTGAGATGTCACACTGCGACGCTCCAGCGATCCCACCAGCAACCTGACCTGGCAGGGATCGCTGGAGCGTGGCTACACGAGTTGCTGGTGAGCTCACCAGCAACCAGTGACCAGCCCCCAGCGCCGCGTGGAAGATGCTGCGCTTGGTAACTAAGGTAAATATCGGGTAACCAACCCGATATTTACCTTGGTTACCAGCGCACGGAGCTACACGTGCAGAGAGCAGGGAGCAGCGCACACTGAACGCTGGCTCCCTGCTCTCCTAGTTACAGCACACATCGGGTTAATTACCCGATGTGTGCTGCAGCTACATGTGCACAGAGCAGGGAGCAGCGCACAATGCTTAGCGCTGGCTCCTTGCTCTCCTAGCTACAGCACACATCGGTTTAATTAACCCGATGTGTCCTGCAGCTACATGTGCACAGAGCAGGAGCCGGCACTGACAGTGAGAGCGGCGGAGGCTGGTAACAAAGGTAAATATCGGGTAACCAAGGACAGGGCTTCTTGGTTACCCGATGTTTACTGTGGTTACCAGCGTCCGCAGGAGCCGGCTCCTGCTGCCTGCACATTTAGTTGTTGCTGTCTCGCTGTCACACACAGCGATCTGCGCTTCACAGCGGGAGAGCAACAACTAAAAAATGGCCCAGGACATTCAGCAACAACCAACGACCTCACAACAGGGGCCAGGTTGTTGCTGGATGTCACACACAGCAACATCGCTAGCAAGGTCACAAAAGTTGTTCGTTAGCAGCGATGTTGCTAGCGATGTTGCTTAGTGTGACGGGACCTTAACATGTATTGTAAGCTTTAATGGCAATTTAGCTATCTCTGCTGCTCACAACAAAGCACACATTTTCATACACTCCCTTAGTGAGGCTGTCACTAGAGAGAAAGCCAATTCTTGAGTGATGAGCCCTAAAAGGAGTAAGAGGAGGAGCTAATTTGTGAGGTAAATTGGAGTCAGGAGCAGTTAGTCATCATATGAGGTGAAGAGAAGTGTGTACTGAGGAGAGGTCTTGCTCTGAGGTGATTTCTAGAAACCTCTGGAGGGGCCAGCTACACTGGTCAGGGTATCAGCCCCTAGGTCATTGGTGTCTTCAAGGTCGGTGACAAACTGAGAGACTGCAGCCTTTTTATAAGGGGCAGTGACATTTGCCTGGGAGCACAGTGGCACTTGAGAGTCTGGAAACTTCTAGAACAACTAGAGAGCCTTCCTTCTGCTTGCCAGAAGAGATTACAAATCTGGATTGTTCTTGTCTTGGAAATCCATGGATACCAAGATGTCTATTTCAGGTATGGAAATAGTGGCAGGAAGAGTACACTATCACCACACAGCAGAGAAGCCAAACTCCCATCGGGGCAGAGAAAATCTCTATTATTGTGAAAGTTGTAAAGAGTGTCCGGGACCGTATGCAGAGCTCCAGTAAAAGGTAAAAGCTCCCTGTCCTGTCTCTGGCTGAATTATTCCCTGCTGCATCATTCCGACCTCAGCACATCGCCCAGGAACCAGCCCTAGTTGGAGGGAGCGAGAGGACAACCCTCTGGCACTGCGCATCACCACCTAACTTCTGGGGACAACCATCAGTGCCCGGCCATACCACAGCTGAACATCCCAACTGGCGTTGTGGCGCCCCTGACCTGGTCAGGCACCACTGAGTACTGCACCCATGCTGGGGACAGTACAAAACAGGTAATCCAGAAGGCTGACCGAGGTGTGACTACACAGGCGCATAGTGATCAGGTCTCACACATTTACCTTTGAGAGGACCCCTGGGGATCCCAGGAGGGGGCGAAGCCTCCATCTCCACTCGAGGGGTGTGGTAGAGAGCCTGGTTGCTAGGTGACGTAGGCAAGAACAGGAGAGGAGGGAAGAGTGAGCCGAGGACAGTTGAGTGGTGAAGTTCAGGGAGGGCAGAAGCAGACCCTGTAGCTCAACACAATTCTGACAACGTACGCGCAGTGACTACCGACGGGGGAGAACGGTCACCTGGGAGTGCTGCCCGAAATCCACACACGGCTAAAGAGAGAGCAACGGAGTGGAAAGTAAGGAGACTGTCAGGGAGATACCAGGCCCAAACGGGTAGCAGGTCCCAGTGCAGGGATAGATTCACCTTTCCTTTGCCAAACCTGCATGAGGGGGCACTTTACACCCCCAAGACAACACCACAGAGTCCGCAGCCACGTAGCCAAAGTTAGGGCCCATAGCTCACAGGAGGCAAGCAGCCGGAGTGACCTGGTCCAGGCTACAAGCAAACGGGCCAAAAGAAGGGGCAGCAACTTCCCTGGGCGACCCCAGCAGGGCTTCAAGCAGGGGTTACCCCAAAACACAACGGGCTAAGGAAGGCGAGTTGGTAGCCACCCTCATAAGTCAGCCTGAAGGACACCTGGTTCCAGCCTGGTTCATCCCAGCTACGCCCGGGTTACTCACCCTGCCACCAACAGTGAGTAAAATCCCTGAAAGACATCCTGCTTGTGCGTGTGAGTCATTCTGCGACTTGTAGTTCCACCCACCTACACGGGACCCTGGGGCATGCCTCACTCTCAGGAGGCTATTACAACTGACTGCACCTACTATCAGCCCCAGGCACCCCTAACCTGCAGTGGCGGTCTCCACTGACCGCAATTCTGAGAGTGGCGTCACGACAATCAAAATAGAGGATTTCCTACCTGTGACAAGATCCAGCCGCGTGGAGTCCCTGAAGGTAATGCACCGCTGCACCGACACCGAGCCTCGGGGCCCCACAGCGTCACAAACTCTTTAGTTATTTTATTTTTCTTTCTCCCCTTTTTAAGTATTATTTTTGTTTCCTATTACAAAAAGCCTGTCGCCCGCGCCCAGTATGGTCACATCACCGCTCGGAGCCACCGCCGTGACATCAGAGGCCTCTGGGGCGGCACAGATGTGTCAGTAATCAGCAAGTGTGTTCATCTACTAAACTAAACACAGGGCCATATATAAAATAGGTACTATAGAGAGGATTTAAAATTATGTTTAAGAGTTAATAAAATGTAAGTTATTAATTATGTCTGTCTATATTCCTGGTTTAAGATAAGTACAGTGGTGAGTCATTTTTTGAAATTATAATTTCAACTAGGTTTAAAATAGTTAAAGGATTTCACAATTAATACACAATTCTAAGAGTCCAAGTAATTAAGAACAAGAAAACTGATAGAGGTAATCTGCCTTCAGATGATGGCAAGCAACCCATATCTTTCTGTGTACGGCAAAATGAAAGTAAATCATATTTCTCAAGTAAGTTCAAAGACATTTTTATAATATTATGTACAATGTACAGAAACTTTCAAAAAAATTACTTCTGCGAAATGTTAGCTATTAATAAAGCAAAGCTGGATACAGAGCAGTAAGTTAAAAGAGATTAAGGACAGACAGTAAAGTAAATGCTAAAAATAGTATAAAAGGAATAGTATAAAAGAGCAAAGGAAGAATGTTGTAAGTTAACCTTAGAAATAAGAAATGAAGTAAAGACAGGCAAAAACAGTTGAATCTTATGTTATTACAGATGAGCACATATTAAATTCATATAGGTAAGAATCTGTTATGAGAAATCTATAGATAAAAAGGCTTTTTTCTTACTTAAAAAACATAACTTATGTCAATGTCGCTGCATGAGAATGCCTATGAATTTCTTGTACAAATAACTTACCTAATGTTGTACCT
The DNA here is from genome assembly GCF_048569485.1 of Anomaloglossus baeobatrachus. NCBI lineage: Eukaryota > Metazoa > Chordata > Amphibia > Anura > Aromobatidae > Anomaloglossus > Anomaloglossus baeobatrachus. The sequence goes on from NC_134358.1 coordinate 403,761,911, forward strand.
TAATCCCATTCTTCCAAAGCCAGTTTCACTTTCCTGGCCAGACCAGAGTTTTCAAATCTGACTTGTAATATGGTAATAAATCTAGAATGTTTCTAAATATCTAAATATAAGTGATTCCAAAACAGTTTTTCGTGACACATTGCAATTTATGTTAGTGATAAGTTTAAGTTGATGCGATTTGTGTTTTTTATGAAAAAACAAAGATTACACAAAAAATATTTAAAAAAAAAATCACAATTTTAAAACATTGAATTTTGATGTTCTTAACACAGATTGTCATACTACACAAAATAATTACATTACATTACATGCCCTCAAAGCTCCTCATGCACAGCATAATGCCCCCATATCCCCTATACGCAGTTTGATGCCCCTACAGCCCCTATACACAGTATATTCCTTAGCCAATACAAATTGTCATTATGATAGCACCCCCGAAACACAACTCCCTATATACAGTATAACATGACAAAACCTCCTATGCACAGTATAATGCCCCCATAGCCCCTTATATAGAGTAGATGAGAGAAACAGGGGAATAACCACCAAAAATGGAGAAGATACGACTTCAGGACGAATCCACAGCAGCCCTTTCCACCAAGGCGGCCAGAATACAAATAGTTTTGTATAATCAGCAAAGATTGCTGGGAAGCCCTGCTACTGAAGCCTAAAGCTGACCTAAACTATGGGAAGCTGCTAGCAGCAAAACTGACATTAATTGTTTCAGCACCAAGAGAAATGAAACAGCATTTAAATGTAGAGTCCCAGACGAAGACGAGAGTCTTCAGTCCTAAAGCTGTCACTAGTCTCTAAAAACAGGGAGATGACCGTGACAACTGGCAATGTTTTTGCAGGTCAGTGGTCACTTCGGAGCTTGTTTATACAGCTAAACCCTTCTAACGATAAACACTGAATGATCTGTATGATCTGTAAAAGATCATTTACTGTGCATAGAATGCCATTGTTCTTGTCAGTGTAGGTGCTGTTTACACAGTGCAATGTATTTGTAGCATGCTTCCCTAGGGCACTAGTTCCATGTCCCTGCCCTCTCCTCTTCCTTGCATGGCCATGCTTGTGCTGCACGGTCCTCTGTTTCCCTTCATTGGTGCCCATGTGTAGTGTGGTCCTTTGCACTCCCACATGGCCATCTAGATGGTGTTTCTGTCAACTTGGCTTCACTAGTTGTGAAGAGCTTAAGATTCTTCAAAGGATGCTTCTGGGCTCTCTCTAGTGGCCAGTGCTGGAAGTGTGTCAGATTCTTTGCTTGTCACTAACAGAGGTGCAGGGCCCTTGCTCTAATCCCAGTGGGCCAAACATGTCCAGCCCTTGTGTATAAAGGAAGGGAAGGGAGTCTGCCTCAGACTGATGCTGGTGATATCGTGTCCTGTGGAAATCTAGCTCCAGTGAACATGTCTTGAACACCAGGTCCTCCTGTCATGTCGACCGTGTGCCTGTGACCCACCAGACATTTCTCCAGTGTACTACAGTTTGTATTTTTTCCCTTAGAGATCTCCAGTGCTGTCTGCTGCAGTTTGCTTTTTGGATGCAATTTTTGCCCTTTTTCCTAATCATTTTATCTTGCTTTTTGGAGCCTGAGATAAGTACTTTGTCCTTTTTCGTGTGAATGGCTTTCATGAATTTTTCTCTTGTGTGTAATGTTTATTTGATTCTGTTTCTATTCGCTTTGAAATGCTATGGAAACTGTTAATTCTCAGTGAAAAAACACATAGTGGATTTTTTTCTCTCTGTCTGAACATTGTTCCGCTTTTTTCACTCAAATATGCGTTTATGTTCCATTGTGTTCTCACTGATGATCGTTATCAAAAGGACATTGCTGAGAATCCAGTGAAGGCTTTTATCAATCATTTTTGCATATTCACTTTTTGTTGTATTTAGTATTCTACTTCTATGTACTGCTCAATATTAGTTTTGTTGGACATTGAATACTAAGCCATTTTTCTGACAACCTCTTTGGATGCTAATCATGCTGTTTTTTGCTGGCTGCACCCAGTGATCTATCCTATCCTTTTGTGTCTTAGTTAGCAAGGCCTTTTTTTGCTCAAGTCTATTCCTAACCAAATGTGTATTGTTTGCTTCTTATATCATCGGCATTATATGTTGGGAGCTTTAACTATCCCTTTGGGGCTGCTCTGAGGCAAGTTAGGATTCCATTTTTCATCTTTGAGGTTAGCTAGTTTCTTTGGCGATGACGAGACGTCTAGGTAGAGTAGGCACGCTCCACCGCTATTTCTAGTTGTGTATATATGGGCAGGGGGTTGCTGCCAGTTCGTTTCCAACCACTCTTGTGCTCTATTTTTGGGGTTTACCTGTTTCTTTTCTCCTTGACTATTGGGGTTGTAGTTCATAGTTTTTGGGTTGCCTCTCTCCTTGGATTGGGAAGAAGTTTACCCTTAATTGGGATATTTACGGGAATATCAGCGATCTCCTGACCATAACAGCCATTCTCTAGTTGCGTGGTCCTTGGCTCGCCCCCCACACTCTGGGGCCACACACGTCATGTTGTCCTCTATGTCCCTTTGTTGCCATCCACATGTTGTGCGGTCCCCCCAAAGGATGCCCACATATATGTTGGTTTTCAGCCCCCACTTTGGCCCCAGGCCCCATGGATTCCGCTTGGGGTTTCTTGATCTCCCGCCTATGGGGCACACTTCCTGTGCCCTTAAGCGGAAGCGTGTGCACCTTGCTAAGAAGAGAGACTGCTGGGAGGCTTTGCTTTCCCCTATTAGGAAGGACCAGAGCAATGCATTAAGGTTTGATCCTAACCTGTGTGCTGGTCCTGTCTGTCTGTTCTGGTCTCCCAGCCTACAGCACCAGACCTGCATGCAACCAGTTCTACTGTACTGTGCCTGTCCTGCCTGATCCTTGGACCTGTCCTGTTTATTCCAAAGAAACCACCCAAAACCACAACCTCTAAAAAAATGTCTTTATTAATAATCATAATAAGACATATAAAGACACCAAATGTCTATAACATAGGGGACAAAAGACAGTGTGCTAGTGTATGAAAAAATGAGGAGCAGAGGAAGTGTGCAGGATTATAGTATGAAATGCATAGTAGGATAGACTATATAGGTCTAGAAGGGGCTAAATGGATCTACTACTTGCCCTTCCTACCAGCGGAGAGTGTCTTAATGTTTTGAACACCCCCCGCTCCAGATGGCTAACCCTGACTCTCCCTGCTCTTAGCTGGTCTATGCCCACCAGGTGAATTGTGTGAAAACAGGACAAACATTTAAATTAAATTCTGTTGGTTCCTGAATTAGACTTGAACATGTGTTCCAGTCAAGATACTGTAAAAAACAGCAGTTAGGATCAAGCTCCTGGGTCCACCTATTAGGCCGGTACCCCAAGCTTCTCCCGACGCGTTTCTCCCCCTCCTAACTTAATGTTCGGGGGTTCATCAGGGGTAAATTGCCAACAACACTTGGAAACACTACCAAGGTAAATAAAGCGGCAGCAAAATATGCCTGCTTGGTACGCCTTAAAATCTCCAATAAAGCATATTTGACTTCCTTTTAGCCAGAAAAAATTGTCTCAGCATAAATGGAATGTTGTTAGGTGAAAGCACCTCATATCATATAGATAGCCACATTTCACAGAAATGGTCAGTATATCAGATCAATCTCTCGACTCCTGGATAGCACAGGAGTCCCACATAGCACAGTTATAATACTAGGGCTCCTGTCAGTGCAAACCGGACAGACTAGGAGAGGGAATCCACCTTCTCCTGTATTGGATCGATCTATATTCTATAATTCAAACGGTGGCTCTGCAAAATAAATCTTTCCTGGATGGAGACGCTGGGACTCAGCTTTAAACCGAAGCGGACAATATTCACGCCAGTAATATGGCGTAACCTTGGCGTGGGGCATATTTAGGGTGCCGACCCCCACATGATAGGTAAGGTCAAAATCTTTTAAGGGTAAGATCTTAGGGTGCACTGTAGTTTCCTTCCCCCCCCATATATGCTGTGTCTTTATGTATGTATATATAGGTTTGCTTGATTCCAACTGGCCCATCCTCATTTGATGTACCTCCTCTACTATCATTAGGTGATCCACTCTCAGGGTGTTATAAATACAATGACATGACACATGTCCTGGATATGAATTCGTTTATGGGTGTAATGCCATGATATGTGTCATGTTTATTTACACTTGATTTTACAGGTGGTCTTTCACATACATTACTACTCACTTATGTGATGTCTCCCCTGCCCCGGTCCTGTATATTCTAGCCTTTCTGTGATCCACTCTCTGGGTGTTATGAATACAATGACATGACACATGCCATGATATGTGTCATGTTTATATACACTTGATTTTACAGGTGGTCTTTGCATACATTATTACTTACTTATGTGATGCCTTCCCTGCCCCTGTCCTGTATATTTTAGCCTGGGGTACCGGCACCTATCTATTCTTTGCTGGTTCCGTGCTATAAGCTAGCTGTGTCATCCACCTTGTAAGGAGATAACATTCGCAGTTATTTTTTGATCAGAAGACAACAAATGTCCTCTGTGGATGGGCCTATGTCTTACTAATAACACTATATACCTGCCGGTACAGCCACTGTTACCCACCATGACTGTGCTTCATAGCCAGCATGGATTCTTTAGAATGACGCTTGGCTGGGTGAACCGGAGTTTGTTTATGTTGCGATAGCAACACGCTCCGCGTTCTGATTTGTTGAGCCAGCAGGCGTCACTCTCCAGGATGTGACGTTACCTGGTGAGGCTCTGCCCGTCCTGTTGTGATGCGGCGGCCGATGACGCGGATTTCCGGTCCCGGTGTTCTCTGGAAGCGCGCGTCATCGGCCAATAGGGTGCTTCTGTGCATGCGCCGATGTATAAAAGGGGCCGGCTCCCTAATGTAGAGCGCGGCACTTTTGAAATGGATTCAGTCCTGACGCACGCACACGTGTGGTGAGTATTTTACAGATAGGGCAGCATGACATGGCTGCTTTGCATGGTATTTGGGCTTATTGTGTACCTTTTGTTTTCGGCTTACAACAATTTTGGGCACAACAATATGGACATATAAAATGTGTATGGGCCATATCCCATTATCTTCACCAACACTCCCCTGATGATTTCCCATATGAAACGCGTCGGGGGTAATGTGTTTCGCTATTTGAAGTTGAATACTCGGCAATATAGGTATGGGATTTGATGAGCTGGTGGACAGCCCCCCTATTAATGAGCCATGATATCCTTAAAAAGGTTGCCCTTCCTCGCACCTACAAGACCGGGTAAGACCGTTCCCTTCTGGGATCTAATCTTGATACCCACACGTCTTCTATGAGTATGTTTACTTTGGACACACTTTCTACAAACTGATGATGGTTCCAGTTTCAAGGGTAAAATGAAATGTGTGCCTATTCTTAGTCATTATTATACCCTGGTAGCTTGCTTTAAGTGGCATTCTCAAACGAGTTTTGAGGCTAGTATTGCCGTATTATACTAGTGGGTAGATGACTGGCTTTCTTGTATGTAACCCTATGGTAGCATGACTACAATTATTGTTACTGTTTGTCTGTTTTTACTCACCCACAGTGAGCTGAGGTTCACTTTTTAGCTATACACCAATAAAAGTTATATGTTAGGTTCCTTACATATGTACCTTTACTTTGCCTTGATCCAGCTATTTACTACGGTTGATACTGTGGATCCCCTGGGTATTCTGCTATTTAATTAAGCAGCATGATAATGATCCCAAACACACAGTCAGGGCAACGAAGGAGTGGCTTCGTAAGAAGTATATGAAGATCCTGGAGTGGCCTAGCCAGTCTTCAGCTCTTAACCTCATAGAAAACCTTTGGAGGGAATTGAAAGTCTGTGTTACCCAGCGACAGGCCCAAAACATCACTGCTCTAGAGCAGATCTGCATGGAGGAATGGGCCAACATATCATCAACAGTGTGTGCCAACCTTGTAAAGACTTACAGAAAATGTTTGATCTCTGTCATTGCCAACAAAGGATATATAACAAAATATTGAGATGAACTTTCGTTATTGATCAAATACTTATTTTCCACCATAATTTGCAAATAAAATCTTGCAAAATCAGACAAGGTGATTTTCTGGATTTTATTTCTCATTTTGTCTCTCATGGTTGTGGTCTACCTATGATGTCAATTAAAGGCCTCTCTCACCTTTTGTAAGTGGGAGAACTTGCACAATTGGTGGTTGACTAAATACTTTTTTTCCCCACGGTAGTTATGTTTTCTAATGCTGTTGAGTAAGACTATGTTCATATCTGCAGTAGTTATTTCCTTTTACGGATCCATTCTGAAATCAATTATATGAGCATTGCGAGTCAAAGTCCTGCCCGTCTCTACACCATAATACAGCCAAACTGTGGCAAGCAGCTGACGGCATACCAGACATTGACATTGAATGGCAGTGCCGTCATGAGTTGCCATAGCAGGTACGCTGATGTCAACTGCCAGCCACTACACCAGTTACAGAGGAGGATGCCATGTAATGTAGCAAGGGTAGAAGGTGAGTACACTGTTTTTCAGAATGCACTAGAGGCAGAGAATGAGCATAGACAACAGGAAGAGGCCCAGTATGGGGACATACTGTATGCAACAGGATGCACCACTTATTTACCAGGAAGGGGCTCAGGATTAGAGACATATATACCAGGATGGAGGACATATATACCAGAATGTGGACTAGGACAGGGAACATTTACACCAGGATGGGGAACATATTTACCAGGAATAGGCTCAGTATGAGGACATATTTACCAGGATAGGGGACAATTTTACCATGAACTGGCTCAGGCTGTGGACATATATACCAGGATGGGGGACATATTTAACAGGAAAGAGCTCAGTCTTGAAGACATATATACCAGGATTAGGGACATATATAACAGAATGGAGCCTAGGACAGGGGGCATATATACCAAGATGGAGAACAAATTTTCCAGGAAGGGGCCAAGGATAGGGACATATTTATCGGATGGAGACATATTTACCAGAATATGGGCAAGTTTACCATGAAGGGGCTCAGGATGTGGATATATATACCAGGGTGGGGGACATATTTAACAAGAAGGGGCCCAAGATGAAGGACATTAGTACAGGATGGGGGACATTATTACATAATGAAAAGTGAATGGGGCAACACATGTCTTTATAGGATTAGAACACTACAAGGGTGTGTACATTTGATGAATATGCAGGGGAGGGGGCATAGGTCCAAATTTTACACTGGGGCCCATCAGATTCTACTAGTTTTACTACTGACCAGAGGGTACCATCAGATTAGCAGTGCTGGAGTACCAGAAAGAAGAAGAGGTAGGTAATATTTTGTTTTGTATTTTAACATATTTCCTGCTGTTAGACTGCTTTTAATAATATCCAGGACAAATTCTTTAAGTTTTATAGGACCATATCAAATGTTTGAAATGTTTTCAATGTTTACCCCAAGTGTGCGCAACAGTACTGAATGTGACGACATGGACACTCACTGCCTAGCATGGGTTAGCTTTCTTAAAATTCAGCCAAACATGAAGACAGTTTGTTTATAGATGGGGGATAATCCCTAATTGTTCTACAAGACTCTTGTTGACTCATGTAATTGGCTTGGCTAATGAAGGCCAGACACCCAGATAAATCAATTATGCAAACTTCCCATTGTATTACTAAGTGAATTGCTAGATGTGATGTAACTTACCTGTCTCACCCTTGTCTCTGGATATTTGAATATGGCTTGAAATCTAGCCAATAAGAGCCCTGTCCTTTCCACCAATCGTGAAGACCCCAATGGTCTGAATGGAGAGCTCAGGGGTATAAGAAGGAGGACTGTCCATTGCCCAGGGAGACTCTTGCTACATGCTACCAATCTAGGACCTGCAGATCCGATTGGCAAGCCATAACCAATCCTGGATTATAATCCTATTTGGACTTCAGCATCGAATGCAAGTATTCGGATTTGATATCAAGGACTACATAAGGAAGGAATCCAGCTTGGGACTTTCATCTGACTACAGACTTTGCAGACCTCAGCCAGCTTCCTAAATCTGGCGTTATTCCATTCTCGGTGGGTGCCCGCTGAAAGCAGGGTGCTGCTGGATTGGAGTAAGAAGCCCTGGAAGCTCTGAGGCATGGACATTCTAAATCCCTGGTGAGCGAGCGGAAGGGTGAGACTCTGTTGCCTGTTAAATTTGTGTGTTTTGCTGGTTATGTGCTATGTGCCGTTAATTGTTTGGGGATCCAATAAAGTCTTAATATTGTGATTCCCTCACCCTGTGTTGTCTGAGTAGTGTTCCGCCCATGGTTAAGCAGGTCGAGCGTTCAGTTGGGATGAGCCCTGGGCCATGCTGTCTTTCTAAAGGTCACCCACTGACCCTCGTGTCTCCCCACTGATGTTTTATACGGGGTGGAATTTTGCATAAGACTACACCATATGGACAAACTATAGATGAGTGAACCAGCAAAGATCAAAGTTTCAAATTGTCCAAAATGCTGATTTTATAGGAAAAGTTGAATTGCATCAAAATTATTTGTTGCACATGTGGCGCCCCTAACCTGGTCAGGCACCACTGAGTACTGCACCCATGCTGGGACAGTACTTCCAGGTAATCCAAAAGGCCAGAATGAAGTGTGTACACACAGACACATAGCAACCAGGTCTCCCGCACCTTTAGAGGGGACTCTCTAAAGGTAGTCTCCAGAGAGGGCTAGCCTTCAATTCTTTTCAGGAGGTGTAGCGGAGGGGCTGGGAGCTAAAGTGCAGAGGCTGTAAGGAAAGGAGTAGAGCGAGCCAGTCTGGTAGTGGTGAGCGGCGGTTGTAGGAGACGCAGACGCGCGCTCACACTAGTGAGACCCTGCGCAGTGTAGTGACAGTTGGCGGGGGAGAACAGTCTCAGGAGGACGCAGAAAGAGGTGCTCCTGGTGACTAGGCACGCACCGTGTTACAGGTCCCTAGAGCAGACTCTAGTTTAACTATCTGCCCGTGAGGGGAACTAAAAGTACCTCACCAACCTCACAGGTCCGAGCCTCAGCAGCAACGCAGGGACCCATAAAGGAGACAGAGCCTGAAGCCATTTTCCTTGGTCCACGCTGCTGGAAAACGGGCCAAACACAGGGGAGAAAAGGCAGTTGCGACTCCCTGGATAGACCCCAAGGTACTTCAGGTCAGTGGTTATCCGAAAACAGAAGTGCTAGGACGGCGAGCTACCTTTACCCTCAGACTGGCCCAAAGGATACCTGGTTTCACCTGGTTTATTGCAGCATCACCTGGGTAAGCTCACAGAAACATCTAAAAGTGAGTAAAGAGCAGTTGAAAGACTTTTGGACTCTGCCTGAGTTATTCTGGGACATGTTGTTCTACACAACCGAACCCCTGGGGTCAGCATGACTCACGGGAGGTCACACCATCCAACTGCAGACTCCATCAGCCCCAGACGCTCATTAAAACTGCAGTGGCGGTCCCCATATCCCTGACCGCAAACCGTGAGTGGCGTCACGATAATAAAAACAAACTTACCTGTTGCCATATGCTAAAGAAGACCCTGTTGCATCCCTGAAAGTGCATCCATGTCCCTGGGACGACCGGGCTTCACATCTGGCATCACAAACAGGATCATGGACTAGACCTGTTTAGACAGGTGACAGTTTGCCTCAGCGGTCTGACTGAAAAATTTGAACCGCCGCCATTTTGCCACCGCTGAAAGCGCGCCATCCAAACGGCTACAGCGCACGCAGAAGTAACCGCCCACGGAGAGGAGTGTCCGTCCCAGAATCCCCGTGCGCTTTGACCTGCCCACAGAGGAGGAGGTGCCCAGATTTGAAGAAGGAAGTGGAACTCTGAGGGAAGATGGACACCGTGAGTACTACTACCCCCAGCCAGGGTACCGCAGCCCAAGTGACGCCTGGCCCCAGCGCGGAGAACGCAGCAGCGTTTAGCTCCGGTGCGGCGGCCGCAGCTGTGCCGGCTGAAATCTCCCCAATCATGCTGATCTCCCTACCATATGTCCCAGGGGCGACCTGGCTGCCCCAATATGCTGGCAAGGTGGAAACCCTGACTGCATTCAAAAAGAAGATCAGCACCCTGCTGGATTTGTATGCAATGACCGGCAAGTATAGGGCCACAGTGGTGCTGGGGAAATTGACTGGTGTAGCAGAACTAGAAGCTGAAGCCTGGACCAGTGATGAGCGGGGCTCTGTAGACACCATTTTTGCCAAAGCTAAAAGCTGCCTTTGAAAATCGCACAGAGGCAGAGCTGAGAATGGGCTTCTATAACTGCCGCCAGAAGTCCCAAGATAGTATTAGAGACTATGCTCTCAGGTTGCATGCCGCACTGCGGGCCCTCAAGCTCGTGAACCCTGTCATTGATCAGGAAGGTAACAGGATGATGACAGAACAGTTCTTGGAGGGCCTGCACTCCTCTGAGGATAGAAAGCAGATGAGGCTGTGCTCCCTGGAAAACAGTGATGCGGACTTTGCCATTCTGAAAGACAGGGCCGTAAAAGCACTCCAGCCGCCCATCGACACGGACCCCATCCAACCAGCATGGTCCACCAGCACCCCAATTGTCGGAGCAGAATCCTCCTCGCAGGCCCTGGTAGCAGCAAAAGGACTCATAACCTCAGCTGAAACCACAGATACCCTGTCCTCCCAGGTGCAACAGCTCAGCAAGGACGTCGCCCGGATCCTGAAAGCAATGCAACTCCCAACAGAATCCAACACCGCTCACAGGATCCTGCTAGCTGACAGTCCAGAAGACGTCCCTTGGATGCGAGGGAGAAGAGGTCCCTCATCCCCAGGGAGGAGCAGTGATCGCTATGACTCGTCCGGACACCCCATCTGCCGCCGTTGACAGGAAGCAGGCCACTATGCGAGAGTCTGTCCTTTTTAAACGGGCTAAACCTGGGGCCAAGGGCCGGTCCCCAGGATTAAGAAAACCTGGCCCAGGTGACTACCGTGACCAGTACGTGGGTGGACGACCGGTCCTGTCCATCACCTTGGATGGGATCCCAACCCTAGCATTATTGGACACCGGCTCTCAGGTAACGACAATCCCGTATGTCCTTTATCGCAGGTTTTGGTCGGACGACGATCTCCGACGGCCGGACCCTGACCTTACAATCTATGCAGCTAATGGACAACCTATAGACCAGATTGGGGTTGTCATGTAAAACTCTCGTAGGGTCCTCCCCCCCCTCTTTGCCATCAGCCACAGATCGTCATGACGATTATCTGATCGGCCTGAAAGTTTAGGTATTTATGGATTTGGGTGATGGTAGAGCTGCAGCCAAAGGATACATAGAAAAGGCAATCCTTTGTTCTATTGGAGGGAAAACTTCCAAAACAGTTTTTAAGCGCTACGTTAATGCTAGAAAAATGAAAAACATATTGCCAGAATCCCTGTGGAGTGCTGAACCCAGCGTACCATTTCGCTTGACGGGGAGATCGCCGGTCTCACGACAAATTAGTATTGGCCAGTAAAATTGTGCTAGATGCGTTGTGTTTGGTATCTATGCAAATGTAAAATCGAGATATAAAATATGACGCTAATATCTTTCATCTGAGTGGCCCGGGGGCAAAGATATGTGAAAAGCTAGAATTAAGGAACCTTTGGGACAATCTCGGCACAGCCCACAAGAGACTCTAAAATGAGGTCACAGAGAAGAGGGGTTACCTAAGGCATAAGAGAGACTAGCTCCTTTCTGGGGGGGTCAGTCAGTACTGGAGGGCATCAGTAAGAGTGATGCTGGCTGATTATACCATCTTCTTCTCTTGCAGTCCCTCCACTCCCTAAGTTTGGACGTCACTTCTATGGCACGAGTTTAGTAAGTTTCACGTTAATACCTTTTATTTTTAATGTAACTGTCTATACTGTAATTGTATTGTTCCCTTTTGTAAATTCTTCTATATTTTTTAAACACTGCCTATTTTCGGATTAAATATATAAAATTTAATAGTTTCTTTCCTCATGCTTTATAAACGAATCCAAAAACCTGAAGGGCCTTATGCTATCTGAAACGGGTCCCCAGCTATCCCGAAAAAGCTAAGTGGTGGCAGCGTAATTATTATTGCATAGAATTATTGGAGTGCTATCATTAAGGGTACCGAGGTATATATACATTCCATTAGCGGGAATCGGGGATATATACATTCACCCTTGCTGTGAGACCACCAATATTTGGCATTATCAGCTCAGCAGCCTCATCTTATGCATTGTCCTGCAGTACCAAAAGTCGCCTGCCGACAAGGGGGGTGCTAAAGAGTAGTCGTATTTGTGACAAATCAGCGAACAGCTGTGGGATATCTGGGTGACTCCCTCGGCTCTTCATGACAGGCGTCAAAGAGGTAACCATAAAGGTGAGAAGGCAGGAAATGAATGGACAAGGACTAATTGTTGGGGATAATGATGTTAAGGAAAGGAACCCACAAATGATTTTAGGCACTAATGTCATTGAGAATTGCCTAGGAGAAGTGTTGTTGTTGCTTCACCACATTGCTGAGGGTGTTGAGGGTGGACAACGGAGAGCCCTGCAAAAAGAGATCCGAGTCATATTGCGGAAGCAACAAGTAAACCAGACTGGTGGTGAAATTGGTAGTCTACGGGTGATGGATGCCAACCCCATTGTGATACCCCCAAGGAGCAAGATGATGATGTGGTGCAGGGCAGTGGTAGGTCTCAGAGGATGGGATTACCAGGCTGTAGTAGAACCCACTCATTCAGAACACTGGCCCATGATCCTGACAGCCAGAGCGGTAGTGGACGTACACAAGGGAAGGGTGCCCGTATGAAAGCTGAACTGTGGGGAGGAGGAAGCTAGACTACTAAGATACGCTGCCATTGCCAAACTGTTCACCTACCCAAACAACGCTATACAGCCCGTGGGCCCCCTGACACAAGCTGACTCAAAAGACGAGACCTCCCAAGAACAATTAGAGGACTGATGTCAAAAACTCCATGTGGGGACTGACTCTACCCCCACCTACCAGAAACAAGGGGTTCACCGGGTCATACAAGAGTACAAGCAGGTTTTCAGTAAAAACCCACTAGACTTTGGGAGAATCAAGGGGGTGCAACATCACATACCCACAGGCAGTCATCCTCCCATTAAGGAAAGACATAGGCCTATACCACCAGCTCATTATTAGTGCGCAAAAGACATGCTGAAGGACATGAAAGAGGTAGGAGTCATTAGAGACAGTTGCAGTCCTTGGGCAGCTCCCCTAGTCCTGGTGAAGAAGAAGGATGGCACAATTAGGATGTGTGTGGACTATAGACGGATAAACCAAATAACACACAAGGATGCCTACCCCTTGCCATGGATAGAGGAATACCTCGTTGCCCTAAAAGCCTCTAACTACTTTTCTACCCTAGATCTCACTAGTGGCTACTGGCAAGTTTCTGTAGCAGAAGAAGATCGGGAGAAGACGGCCTTCACCACCCCCATGGACCTCTGTGAGTTCAACCTATATAATGAAGCGAGTAAATAGAGCCAGAAAGAGTATTTCAAATATAAAATTAGAAATCTTTATTGGAAAAATTAAAAAATATTTTTTAAAAAAAGAGGACACTGACAAAAGGTTCAAGGTCACCAAGGTTTTGTACATACAAATATACAGATATAGGCACAGTAATTATTACTGAATGAGACACACAATTATCTAAATAGGTGCTACCGAGCAAGTGTGCAAGAAAAGAATCTCCTCAAGGGATTTAAGAAGTACAGGAGGAGTTGATCCCACCAAGCTAGGGCTAGTTGCTCTTATGAATTACCTTAGAAGTACCCCAAAATTAGGGGAGAGAAAACTTACACCAAAAGGGGATCAACAGCATATAACTGTATATAGGGATATTATCAATTCACAGTATTCACCATATTCATATCTCTACCATAATGGTATATTCACCATACTCATATCCCTGCCATAATGGCATATACTAGGGCCAACAGACCAACAATGAGTATGATGAGTGAGAAGAAAAAATCAAGTGAACAGAGCAAGAAGCAAGCAATCATAAGAGAGACTGCAAAGTTTGTTTATAAGGAGACCAGAAAAAAATTTAGGATGAAAACCCCATGCATATAATGCTTGCTGCCATACCTGGTTTACATATCAATATGTTCGCCATATCAATTAGGATGTGTGTGGACTATAGACGGATAAACCAAATAACACACAAGGATGCCTACCCCTTGCCATGGATAGAGGAATACCTCGTTGCCCTAAAAGCCTCTAACTACTTTTCTATCCTAGATCTCACTAGTGGCTACTGGCAAGTTTCTGTAGCAGAAGAAGATCGGGAGAAGACGGCCTTCACCACCCCCATGGACCTCTGTGAGTTCAACAGCATGCCATTTGGACTTTGTAATGCTCCCAGGACCTTCCAGAGGCTGATGGAGTGCTGCCTGGGACACCTCAACTTTGAGACCGTTCTTCTCTACCTGGATGACATCATCTTGTACTCCAAAACCTATGAGGACCACTTGAAAAACCTGGCTGAAGTTTTTGAAGCACTATCCCGATATTGGATGAAGCTGAAGCCATCCAAGTGCCATTTACTAAAGCTGAAGGTCCAATACCTAGGTCATGTGGTCACTGCGGAAAGAGTAGCACCGGACCCACAGAAGGTTACAGTCATCCAGAGCTGGCCCAGACCCACACTGTCCGGGAGGTACGTCAGTTCCTTGGCCTAGTGGGCTACTACAGGAGGTTCATCAAGGGTTATACGAAGATGACGGCGCCTTTGCAAGAGCTCCTGGTAGGCAATACAAAGAAGGGGAAGACCTCCGGCCCACCGCTCAACTGAGGAGAAGCAGAAGAACACACCTTCAGACAAATGAAAGGGGCCCTGACGGGTGAAGAGATTCTAGCCTACCCAGACTACATTCTACCATTTGTGCTGTACAGTGATGCCAGTACTGTAGACTATGAGCAGTGCTTTCACAGGTGCAGAGAGGCAAGGAACGTGTAATCGCTTACGTCAGCAGGAAGCTACGGCCTACTGAAAGAAACCCAGAAAACTATAGCTCATTCAAGTTAGAGTTCCTGGCCATGGTCTAGGCTATTACAGAACGATTCAAGCACTACCTGGCAGCCACCAAATTCACCGTCTTCACAGACAACAACCCCCTAACCAATTTGGACACTGCTAAATTGGGTGCCATGGAGCAACGTTGGGTAGCCCAGCTAGCAAACTATCATTTCACTGTCAAGTACCGAGCCGGCCGCAAGAATGGTAACGTTGATTCTCTGTCAAGGATGCCCCACCTAGCAGACGAAGGTGAAGATGTGGATGACCTTGAAGAGATCGAGCTGCCAGCGTTTCATCGCCATGGAGTCAACCAGTGCCAGGAGTCACACACCAGCCACCAAGAAGCGATCCTGAATCTGCTACCTCACTACAACTGGGGAGAGCCTTGATTCAGAAGCCCCACCCGAGGCACAGCACCTGTGGAGACAGATGGGTGGATTGTTTATCCATCAAGACAAACTCTACAGGAGCATCACCAATCCGAAGACGCATGAGAAGGTGTGGCAGGTGATTGTGCCACAGAAGGATGCTCGGATGGTGCTAGAAGCCTATCACAATGGCACAGGCCACTTTGGTTGGAAGAAGCTGGAGGCACTTCTCAAGGAGAGATTCTACTGGGTGGGCATGAGAGCTGCCCTGGAGAAGTGGTGTAGAGACTGTGGCCCCTGTAGCCTCAGAAGAAAAAACCTCACAGTCAGAATCCACCGCTCCAGCCAATCCAAACAAACAACCCCTGGAATTAGTGTCCTTGGACCATGTAAAGGATCATTACTCCAGGTTCCTGGTGGTAGTACCAGTCAAGGATTTGACAGGCCAGACTGCAGCCAGAGCCTTCCAAGCCCATTTCTGTAGACCACATGGCTACCCAGACCAAGTGCTCACTGACCAGGGCTCGGCCTTTGAAGCAGAGGAGTTCCGGGAGTTTTGTACCCTCTATGGCTGCAAGAAGATCCGTACCACACCCTACCATCCTCAGACCAATGGCATGTGCGAGAAGATGAATCACATTGTTCTCGACCTCCTCAAAACTCTACCATTAGAAGAAAGGTGTCAGTGGCCAGAGAAACTGCCTGACCTGGTGGACATGCATAACAATATCCCTGTGAGTTCCATGAACTGCACACCGGCAAATCTGATGAGGGCCAGACCTGGAAGACTGTCAGTGGATCTGGAAATGGGAATTGAGACCCTCGAAGACCCTCTACAAGGTGCCGACTGGGATTCCACCCACCAGGCCAAGTACAAGAGAGTACAAGAGTGTGTGGAGCGAACCTTGACCCAGCAGCAGGAGAGACAAGAAAAAGCCTACAATCAAAATGCGCCTGCTGCTCCTTTGACACCTGGAGAAGTGGTCCTCAAGAGAAAGAGGAGAAATCACAAACTCGATAACCACTGGGAAGCAGAACCCTACACCGTGTTACCATCAATACTTAGCCATGAGAAGACCTGCCTCATTAGCAAAGATGGAGGAAAGATGACACCTGTGGTTTCCAAAGACCACCTTAAGGCTACTTTCACACATCAGTTTTTTTCCATCAGGTACAATCCGGAAAAAAACGGGTTAAACGGATCCGGTACCGCATCCGTTTTATCCCCATAGATTTGCATTGTTACCGGATTGTACCTGATGGCTTTGCGTTGCATCCGTTTTTTTCCGGATGCGGCAAAATTAATTAAAGCGGCGGCCAGAGGCAACGTGTCTTGCAACGTTTTTTGTCCGGCGCGATACGGCGTGTTTTACAATGAAAGCCTATGGACGCCGGATCCGGCACAATGCGGTAAAAAATGGATGCGGCTGCCGGAACCATTTTTGTAAACTGCGCATGCACCAAATTAATTAAAAAAACTGATCCATCAAAAAACGGCCAAAACGGATGCAAAAACGGATGCAAAACGGATCCAACGGATCCGTATTTTTACGCATCCGGCATAACGGATCCGTTAAAAACCGGATCCTGTGGATACGGTTTTACATTTTTTTGCCGGATCCTTTGGATCAGGAAAAAAAAGGATTGTGCCTGAATGCAGAACACTGATGTGTGAAAGTAGCCTAAGAGGTGCCCTGAACAGCTAAGAATTCCTGAGAAAGTCCCCAACTCTTCGCCAGTTGAAGAACAAAGAGAGAAGATGATCCACACTGTGCTGGGTGATATCCCTGCAAGTTGGCCTCAATACAATGGAGCCATTGTAATCCCAGTGATCACCTTCCCTCAACCCAAAGAAGAAGTTAGAGGACCAGCCTAGAAGAGTCGGGTGTAGCCGAACCAGAAGACCATACACTGGTATCAGCACCCAGTACACCCATCATTCAGATTGAGACACATACACCGAGTGGGAGGGCACGACCACAGATAGGTGACAGCGTAATACTGCGTAGGTCAAACCGCAGCAACCTAGGTCAGCTCCCAATACGGTATAGAGAAAGTATTTAGTCAATGTAGCAAGTCAATCTAATTTAGAAAGTTAATTTAAAAAGTTTAGTTTAAAATGTTTTTATGACCAGTGAAAGCAACGTTTAAGAAATATGTGCTCGCAAGAACTTTTATGTGAACTTTACAAATAATCTTAGCACCAGGTATTGTGCACTTTATATGGACCATAGGCTATGAACTGGCTATAGCCACAAACTCTCGCAGTGTAAAAAGTTACCCCAGAGGTACCAACCCCAGAGTCTGCCTGTTGAGGGGCATGGCTCTACACTACCAAGGGGGCACGCCTGTTCATGGGGCCTGCTCTCCAACACAAAGAAGCAGGTATGCCTGTTTATGAGGCCTATCCTACACCACCATCCTCAGGAGAGGAAGATTGGAGGAAAGATCTGGGATAAAGATGGCCCAGACCTGGTCACCAAAGGGACCGGTGATCTGCCTCCTGGAAGTTTCTGGGTGGGTCCAGGACTCGTGGGTGGTGGGTGGTGGTGGTAAGGTACCTGGTATGTTTATCTGTAAATATCTCCCCTATGTAGGAAAACTTGTATTTAATTTTTCTTGTCTTTGCAGCCCGAGGACATGCTGTCAATAACCAAGGGGAAATGTGGTGCCCATAACCTGGTCAGGCACCACTGAGTACTGCACCCATGCTGGGACAGTACTTCCAAGTAATCCTAAAGGCCAGAATGAAGTGTGTACACACAGACACATAGCAACCAGGTCTCCCACATCTTTAGAGGGGACCCTTGGGTAGTCTCCAGAGAGGGCTAGCCTTCAATTCTTTTCAGGAGGTGTAGCAGAGGGACTGGGAGCTAAAGTGCAGAGGCTGTAAGGAAAGGAGTGGAGCGAGCCAGTCTGGTAGTGGTGAGTGGCGGTTGCTAGGAGACGCAGACGCGCGCTCACACTAGTCAGACTCTGCGCGGTGTAGTGACAGTTGGCGGGGAGAACGGTCTCAGGAGGATGCAGAAAGAGGTGCTCCTGGTGACTATGTTACAGGTCCCGAGAGCAGACTTTAGTTTAACTATCTGCTAAACCTAATGGTGAGGGGAACTAAAAGTACCTCACCAACCTCACAGGTCCGAGCCTCAGCAGCAACGCAGGGACCCATAAAAGAGACAGAGCCTGAAGCCATTTTTCTTGGTCCACGCTGCCGGGAAACGGGACGAACACAGGGGAGAAAAGGCAGTTGCGACTCCCTGGATAGACCCCAAGGTACTTCAGGTCAGGGGTTATCCGAAAACAGAAGTGCTAGGACGGCGATCTACCTGTTACCCTCAGACTGGCCCAAAGGATACCTGGTTTCACCTGGTTTATTACAGCATCGCCTAGGTCAGCTCACAGAAACATCTAAAAGTAAGTAAAGAGCAGTTGAAAGACTTTTGGACTCTGCCTGAGTTATTCTGGGACCTGTTGTTCTCCACACCCGAGCCCCTGGGGCCAGCCTAACTCACGGGAGGTCACACCATCCGACTGCAGACTCCATCAGCCCCAGACGTTCATTAAACTGCAGTGGCGGTCCCCATATCCCTGACTGCAAACCGTGAGTGGCGTCACGATAATAAATACAAACTTACCTGTTGCTATATACTAAAGAAGACCCTGTGGCGTCCCTGAAGGTGGATCGATGTCCCTGGGACGGCCGGCCTTCACACACATTGAATGTTCCTTCTTCAGACCACAGAGTATAATAAACATAGGATTTAAAAACAGAAATTAATATTCACCTAATCACTCACTAGTCCCATCGCTCCAGCAGGCCAGTGTCCAGTCCTCTGTAGCTCTTCTTTTACCCCTTCCTCAGTCACATGCATATTCTTCAGCTTCCTTCATTTTGAGCCAGGACTTCAGGATCAATCAGGCCCTTGATGTCACCCTACATCATGCCATTGTAGCACACGTCATAACTGACTGCTGGAGCCAGAAGTCTCAGCCAAGAGTGAAGAAGGCTGAAGCAGATGTATACGTGCAGCGAGTTACACGTCATCAATTTTCTAAGTAAGTATATTTCTGAGGTCTGTTTCACATGTCAGTGAAAAACACAGACGTTTTTCACTGACGTGTAAAAAACACATATGTCCCTCCATGTGCCGTGATTCACGGCACACGTGGGTTGTCCATGTGCAATCTGTTATCCGTGCTCCATGATACCTGAATCAAATGGAAATAAACTCACCTGTCCTGCTGTTCGTGGTGCTGAACTCTCCGGCAATGCTATTTTTCCGCTCCTGCTGCAGCTACTTCCAGGTTGGCTGCTCCTGCGTACATGATTATGCATGCAGTAATGAGCCAGGTCTGCAGCAGAGGCAGCTGAGGCCGGAGACAAGAAGTGCTGGAGAAGGTGAGTTTAAAATGTTTTTTATTTTCAATGTCCATGTTTTTCTCGTACGTGTCCTTGGGACATCAGTAATTCCAGAAAAAAATGGACATGTCACCGTGCGGCAATCACGAACACTCGTGTATGCCGCACAGAGACACGGTCAGTGAAAAATCACTGATTTTTGTGCAGAGTCATTGATTTTAATGGGTCTGCGTATGTCTATAATTCTGGTACGTATAAAAACTAGCACATACATACAACAATCACTGATGTCTGAAACAGGCCTAATGGTGATATTCACATGAATTTTTCACTATATGTCGGCAACAACTCATTCAATGCTCTAATCCACAGAGGTAAAGATATAGATGTTTATAAATGAAGTTACACGCTTACTAATATTTATTTAATGTTTCGTCCAAAATCCTTTGTTAGTGATTAGAGATGAGCGAAATTTTTGTAAATTGTTCAGGTTGGGTTCGGATTCACAAGCTAAAAAAATTGGCAAAGATAGGTTTTGTTCGGTAACTGTTTGTGGTGGCACTAATGCTCTTCTTCTGTCTTATCATCATTTTGGATTGGATTGTAGTGCACTTGATGAGTAGGGGGATGTGTTTGATGAGGTGAGGGGGTGGAGAGCGGACAGAGGAGCGGCAGATTGTTTTTTTCCCCTCAACTTTGTGTGGATGTTTCGCCAGCCAATCACAATGCAGAAAACATCCACAACATTCAGACACACGGGCTTGTGTTATTGGCTGTCTAAGCCACATGTCCCTCTGAATATAAAATGCGGACATGCTGCATCGGCGCCATTTTGTGATTGCTACAGCTTAGGGGTGGTGCTGCCATCACTGCTGCTGCTGGACGGTTTGCTTAACTACTGGGTTTAATTTTAGGTAGTTGAGAGTGTTGGAAGGGTGATAGTCTAGAATAGGCAAGTGCCCCTGCAGTGTAGGGAACGTTGTGAGCCACAAAACTGCATTTCATCCTGCAGTGATTGCTAGTAATTCTAGTGATAGTGATAGTTTCTAGTGATAGTGAGAGTGATAGATTCTAGTATTAGTGATCTACCGTATATTATCTATGAGAGAGTCGTTACCAGACCTCTCTGGGGCAGAATATTGTCTTTTAAAACAAAGGGATCAAACATGCGAGATCTTTATTTATCCTTAAAACATCTGTCAGTAGACCCCATACACATTAGACTGTTGGTTGAACCCATCAATATCATCAGCTCTAGCCGCCATTAGTCTAATGTGTTTGGGGGCCTTTGGAGTACACTTCATACATTTTAGCTCTTCAGTATACACATAATGAAATGATGGCATAACAGGCCATACTAAACCATGAAACAGCTGATAGTACAATTTCTCAATCACTTTTGAGCATGTCACAATGGAGTTATGTTGGTTAATCAGCTCATTTGCACATCGGTGCACGGGCTCTCTAATCCACACCATGACGCACAATCCAAAGAAAGTCGGATCTAACATGCCAAATATATAAACTTATATTAACGATAACATCTTCTATGGGACTTGTGGTTCTCCTCTTTACATACTTTTATATAGAATATATTATCATGAATTTTAGGGAAGAACAAAAAAGTTTATGTATTTGACATGCTGGAGCTTACTTTCTTTGGATTGTAATAAAGAAAAGGAATCTAGCACTCATTAATTAACAAAAGATACAGTGTAGGTTTTAATGGAAATCGCAATCCTGAATCTCTTTGGATTGTATGACGATGGAGTGACTATGTAAAAAAAAAGCAGTAATTCCTTAATAGTTAATGTATTATTTTTGTAAAACCGTACATCTTTTTTGCTGTCTTGTTCCATTTAGACAGTTTCCATAGTGAATTCTAGTGTTCGAGAAAAATAAAGCCTAGTGAGCATATGCCATGTGAACAATCATATAGGCAATAGCTTACAATGTCTTTGTATATGGTCATACAACAAGAAAAATAAACCTTTCGGAGCGCTAACATGTTGTAATCACACTGTCCTCTGAGGTTTTGCCTGTATATTTGTAAACCTAAAAAGAACATGCGTGCTTCAGCTAAGCATTAAGAGAAGGATAATGCAATATGTGAAATGCTTTGGGGTACAGATAATTCCAAACCTGTAGACAAGTCTTCATTAAACAAGGGAGAGAAAGAAGTTCATGACATATGTTTTATGAAATGGGACTGAAACACTTTGTTGACAGAAAGCCACGTCTAGGAGAAAGCTGGTTATCTGAAGCATTAGGTTTTTACTTTATCAAGATGTCCCTGTTCCCTAGACATTGACAGTGCCAACAAGACAGCACTGTGAGTTCCAGCTGTCAGTGGGTAAATTATGTTAAGTGCAAATAATAGATTGGGGACAGGGAGAGGGAGTGGTGAGAGATAGACTCTGCTATCTACAGTAGTAGGTGAATGTTAACATTTTCTGCCCGAAACGAGCACCAGTCCACAATATAGCAAGTTGATTTGCACTTGTTTTTCAAAATTTACATAAGCAATCAGCAGTGTACGAAGGTGTTAAACCAAAGCCATCATGATGGAACTGGAGAGTAGACTTTCAGCTTTATTTCTAGGGCTTTACAAGCCTAAAACATCAACGGAATTGGGTTTATACTAAATTTTTACCCAGTCCTTTCATTTTTACAGGCTCAAAAGTAACAGTAGACAGATAAACCATTTCATGGTCTGTTGTGAGCTGTTGCCTCATTTTTTAATAAGTAAAGAGATAAAGGGTCTCCAATTCCTCTTGATTACATCTGCCAAAGTTAGGGGTGCTTCACACACAGCGAGCTCGCTGCCGAGATCGCTGCTGAGTCACGCTTTTTGTGACGCAGCAGTGACCTCATTAGCGATCTCGCTGTGTGTGACAATGAGCAGCGATCTGGCCCCTGCTGCGAGATCGCTGCTCGTTACACACAGCCCTGGTTCGTTTTCTTCAAAGCCGCTCTCCCGCTGTGACACACAGATCGCTGTGTGTGACAGCGAGAGAGCGACAAATGAAGCGAGCAGGGAGCAGGAGCCGGCATCTGACAGCTGAGGTAAGCTGTATCCAAGATAAACATCGGGTAACCACCTTGGTTACCCGATATTTACCTTAGTTACGAGCCTCTGCAGCTCTCACGCTGCCTGTGCTGCCGGCTCCGGCTCTCTGCACATGTAGCTGCTGTACACATCGGGTTAATTAACCCGATGTGTACAGCAGCTAGGAGAGCAAGGAGCCAGCGGTAAGCAGTGTGCGCGGCTCCCTGCTCTCTGAACATGTAGCTGCATTACACATCGGGTTAATTAACCCGATGTGTACTGTAGCTATGGTAGGAGAGCAAGGAGCCAGCGCTCAGTGTGCGCGGCTCCCTGCTCCCTGCACACACAGCTGTGCGCTGGTAACTAATGTAAACATCGGGTAACCATACCCGATGTTTACCTTTACCAGTCTCCGCAGCTTCCAGACGGCAGCTCCGTGCAAGCGCAGCGTCGCTTGCACGTCGCTGCTGGCTGGGGACTGTTCACTGGTCGCTGGTGAGATCTGCCTGTTTGACAGCTCACCAGCGACCATGTAGCGATGCAGCAGCGATCCTGACCAGGTCAGATCGCTGGTCGGATCGCTGCTGCATCGCTAAGTGTGAAGGTACCCTTACATATGGCAGCTATTCATGGGACCTCTCGATTTGTGGTCCAAAGTGATATCAATGCCAAGGAAAATGGCCATCATTGGGTTGAATATTACAAAAGCAACATATCTGACAGCAGAAATTTTAGGAGCAGTTAAATTAATAATTTTCTAAATTGTTGAGAAGAAGCAATGCAGTTTCAAACTCAACAATTATGAAGGCCACGAACAAGCCTGACTACAAACAAGGGAGCATTCTGAAGATTGGAAGTTATTCCCTATTCTTAGGAAAGTGGATAACTTTTTGATCACTGGGGACCAGGAGCAAACGGGAAAATATCCCCATCTAATCGATACGGATGATTTCCAAACTTGAGAATATCCTTTTGAGACTTAACTGAACATGTCAAAGAAGGATACACAGTATTTTAAGATGTCAATGCATTCCACACTTCATTCAGTCATTGACTTCACTACAAAGTATTTTCATCCATTTAATGACAATAACTCTTGTGCTTGAAATGTTGTTAGTTTGTTAATAATTTTTGAGCCTGTAAAAAATGGAGGAAAGAAAAGTAAAATATGTAAAATGTAGGAAATGGTTGCTGGATACAAACCTAGGGGTTCTCTGGTCCTACTGATCCCTGATTACCTACGGTAGTGATGTGCTCTGCATGCATAGGTGACAACTGTGACCAATCACTGTCCTCTGTGATGTCGGCACTTGACGGTTATGTGATTGGGTGCCAATGATTGACTGGAGTGGTCATGTGGGCAAGCATAGCACATCACTGGTAAAAGTAAACAATGGCTGCTTGGGACCATGGGAGTGGCATTGATAGATGCAGTGAGGGATTAATTGGTTGAATATATGTTACTTCTTTAATTTATTTCCTCCCTGTGGCTGAGGCAAGAGCAGTATGAAATAAAAAAAAAATGCAACACAATTGTCAACACTTTTCACACCAGAAAATTGGTGACAATTAAGGAATTTCCATTTTTCATTGTTTATAGGAATGATCCCACTTCTCTTATCAGCAAGTAATTAGGGATAATTGTGTGTGGAGAGTATAAATGGTTCGGAAATACAAACATTTTGTCACAGGGTGTGATGGGATCACTGACCATGATCTCAAAGAAACGTCTGAAGGTAAGGATGTTTGGGCCACTTTCCTCACCCTAGCTCCTGAACAACCCTGGTGTAGTGACACCCCCCTCCCTCCACCCAAGAGAGTGGCAGGACAGGAGGGATTAATTCCACATACTGTGGATAAACAGACAGGAGAAAATGAAAACTCAAACTCATAGCAATCACTCACACAGGTATAGACAATACGTGATCAGGGAGAAAACTAAAGGAAGGGAGGAAATAATCAGACAAGAGTATTTCCACAACATATCAAACAGCACACAAAAGTTCACCAGCAAATGGATAACAGAGCACAAGGACCAGAATCGCACAAGCTATCATTGGCATGGGAGATAAGACTACACCATCTTAAAAAGGGCGGAGGTGAATGTGATTGATTTCCTGGAACATGTGACTCCAGCAGTAATGCACAGGTTAGCAAAAATTAACTCCTGCAAGACCAATTACTAACAAGAGCACAGCTGGTCGATGCTGGAGCCTGTCTGTGCAACTCTAAGGGGTGCTTCACACACAGCGAGCTCGCTGCCGAGATCGCTGCTGAGTCACGCTTTTTGTGACGCAGCAGTGACATCATTAGCGATCTCGCTGTGTGTGACACTGAGCAGCGATCTGGCCCCTGCTGCGAGATCGCTGCTCGTTACACACAGCCCTGGTTCGTTTTCTTCAAAGCCGCTCTCCTGCTGTGACACACAGATCGCTGTGTGTGACAGCAAGAGAGCGACAAATGAAGCGAGCAGGGAGCAGGAGCCGGCGTCTGACAGCTGAGGTAAGCTGTATCCAAGATAAACATCGGGTAACCAAGGTGGTTACCCGATATTTACCTTAGTTACCAGCCTCCGCAGCTCTCACGCTGCCTGTGCTGCCGGCTCCGGCTCTCTGCACATGTAGCTGCTGTACACATCGGGTTAATTAACCCGATGTGTACAGCAGCTAGGAGAGCAAGGAGCCAGCGCTCAGTGTGCGCGGCTCCCTGCTCTCTGCACATGTAGCTGCATTACACATCGGGTTAATTAACCCGATGTGTACTGTAGCTAGGAGAGCAAGGAGCCAGCGCTTAGTGTGCGCGGCTCCCTGCTCCCTGCTCACACTGGTAACTAATGTAAACATCGGGTAACCATACCCGATGTTTACCTTAGTTACCAGTCTCCGCAGCTTCCAGACGGCGGCTCCGTGCAAGCGCAACGTCGCTTGCACGTCGCTGCTGGCTGGGGGCTGTTCACTGGTCGCTGGTGAGATCTGCCTGTTTGACAGCTCACCAGCGACCATGTAGCGATGCAGCAGCGATCCTGACCAGGTCAGATCGCTGGTCGGATCGCTGCTGCATCGCTAAGTGTGAAGGTACCCTAAAGCAGCATCGTGTGGTGTGTCTGACTCTGCTGTGTGAACAGCATAAGAAGTAGCCCTGACACTAGGCGAGTTTCGAACCAGACACCAAGTGACACATTTATCCAGGAAAGGAAAAATGTTCCCTTTATTAAGTCAATTAAAGATCAGAATAGATCAACTTACCTTTCCCATTTGTTTAACAATTTATTAAAAACAGTATACTTGAAATTATATTACATTACTCATTGCCAATCTATCTCGATTTCCATAACTTCTTGAGTTTTCAAGCAAGAAGTATAGCTTTATGCCACTTTATACCTTACATTCAAATAACGACATAATTAATGGCAGTCAAAAATGTCTTTACCCTTGAAGTTACAATTTATTCTGCTAAGTACTTTCTGTGTCAACTTGTATAAGAATCCAAGAAAAATGTATTCTTGCAGAAGCAAATGGGTTAATGTCTCCAGCATTCAGGGAGTAGTGTAAGCACTTAGGGCCTCCCTGGCTTTTTTCACTTGCGCCACAGCATATTATCACAGTTAGGTGGATTAGAACTTATCTTGACTCTGCTTTCTCTCAGAGATCCTTTGCAACTGAGCCACCAAGATATACATTCAGCAAAAATGTGTTGAGGGCTCAGAAGCTCAGAAGAAAACAAGTGGGGAGGGCGAGACTTTATAAGTGACAATTATATTTAAAGGATTATTTAGTTGCCAACAAGAACTTTCTCAATGGAAAATCAAATGTGAAAGTGAATATTAATTAATTAATTCAATTTTTTTTTTTTAACACTGGCCGCACTTATGGCAGTTTTTACTAAGTAGAAGCATTTTGCATAATCTTAATTTGCTAAATTAGTCAGAAAAGTTATTTGTTTATTATTTCACATGTAAATAATTAGAATTTCATCAGCTGTTACTATATAATAGAGATGGGTGAATCTTTCGAAATTCAAATTTACCAGCTTCACCATTTTTTCCAAAATATGTGATTGCCACAAAGCGAAAGTGCTTTAAAGCCTCCAAAGCCCTGAAAAGATGTGTATGATACACTGAGGTCTTTAATAAGTATATCCAACTGCTTTTTAGCTCCTTACTGCAAACACAGTCTTAATAATGTCAAAGTGATCTCATATATATATATATATATATATATATATATATGACTGTGGGTAATTGATGATAATAACCAGTAACATAATGTCTCTCCTATCTCTTTCCTTATCTATTAAATCAGTATTAATCCATTTTTTTCACGCATAATGCATAATTTGTTCACTGTTTTATGACTTTCTTTCCTTATCCTTATGGCTAAGTTGTGAGCTGTGACAAGAGATATGCGAACCTCCCAAAATTCATTTCGGTTTGTGTTTGCCAAATTCATCTGTGTTCAGTTCGCTGAACAGTTCGATGTAAACATATCCGAAACCCCATTGAATTCAATAAGAGGCAAAAACAAACGCATAGACAACACCTTTAGGGGGGGTCTAAAAGCTGTAAAAACAGCTCAAACCGTTTAACACTGGAGCCACACTGTGTAGGCCAGGTGTAGGCCTATTGCTCTGAGTCCCTTGCCACTACAGACACCAGACAACTTAGGTACCCAACTTGGAGTCTCCACGTTTCCAAAAATTAGGGTCAGACACCAGGACAGTAGCATCAATTGCCCCAGAGTACCCATAGTGTCTTTGTGTAGCAGGGAGGCATGGGTCATGCATGATATAGGGTCTGGCCCAGCATTCACAGCTTTCAAATTATTTTCAAATGAAGAGGTGGGTGGATGAGTGACAGGTGTTGGCATAGTGCTCTGAGACCCCTGCCACTACAGGCAACACACAGCTTGGAGACCCAACTTGGAGTCTCCAGATTTAAAAAAAAAAATTTGCTTGTCTTGACTCAGGAGGAAGCAAAATCAGGAGGAGCATGGGGAATATTAGCTGCTTCATAAAAAAAACAGCAAAATTGTAAAATTAACAGCGGTGGACACATCGGTTGATTGGTGCACCACCAAGGCACTTGTAACATCAGTAGCAGTAGTAATATCAGCCACAGAAATCATGACAAAGGTGTCACAGACTGCAATAATTCAGATTAATGCAGCACCGTGAAAACTACACCATCGCCTAGTCTTCACAGTCTGCAACTGGGGTGGAAAGTCATTGAAGATCCATGACTTGTTCATCTTGATGAAAGTTAGGTAGTCTACACTTTCAGAGGACAGCTGGGTGTGCTTATCCGTGAGGACAGCACCAGCAATGCTGAAGGCACGTTCTGAGAGAATGCTGGTTGCCGGGCATGACAATACCTCCATGGCGTGACTGGCGAGTTCAGGCCACTCTTCCATTGTTGAACACCAAAATGCAAAAGGGTCCAGCCCCATCTTATGGCATCTATATTGAGCTCTAGATACTCCTACACCATCTTCTCTAGTTGTTCTGTGATGGCCCAGGATTATCAGGTCGTCACAGGGTACTGCACAAACTGCCCTTCCGTGCAGGATTCCAAGTCCCTCATGGTTCTGGGTCCCTATCTTATGGTGTTGCCTCCAACAGCAAATCAAATCCTAGATACACACTGCACCACACCCACCAGGCACAACAGTGGACACCTTGAGTGGAATAGAGTCGCCCACCTGGGGGGTCAGGAAGGGGAGGCAAGGAGTGTAGTCAGTCAGTTAGTAGTCAGGAGTCAGTTAGTAGACCTCAAGGTGTGACTGTGAGGAGCTCAGAGGAGGTTGGGAGTGGTGGCTCCCAAGAGAAGCTGTCTAGGTTGCAGACGGTGGTCTGGACCTAGAGGAGTCGGGCCCCGGTCGCAGGGGATTGCGGCTAGGTGCCTGGATCTGTCAAGGAGGATGGTCAGCAGCCTGGCACCGGTCCAGGATCGAAGGCACGGCGAGTTACACGGACCCTAGGTCGGGTAGAAGCTTCAGGCAACTCGGCAATTAACATGAGGAGAACGGAGCTTTTATGATCTGTTCCCACCCGCTTCAGAATTGAGGCACTAGCACAACAAGGGGGATAAGGCTTTCCAAACAAACAGTGCAGAAAATCCCAAAGCGTAAGCACTGAGAGCAGGCTCCCACACTTAGCTACAGTGGGGAGCGGGGCCCGGCAAGTTTCAGAATACTGGGCCACCATATTGAAGTTTAACTTAGTGCCAGGAGGCAGGTCACAGATTACCAGGCAACACAATAGGGGACGGGAACCGGACGTGCTCCCCTCTAGCGGCAGCGATACCTCGAGATTTGGTTTACCCGGTTTTCAGCGTCTGCTTATTGACTGAGTGAGTACCTGAGTGACCCCTGCATCCCACGGCATCCCAACGAGTCCCGGGGCCTTCCCCTACCCGTGGAGGGTGACAACATCTAGCTGCCCCACTCCATCACCCCGGGTAATTCCAATGGCAGCAGCGGAACTCCCAATTACCGTACACCACGGGTGGTATCACAAACTATATCTCTCCTGTAAATACCCCCCTCTTCATTTTGAGGGTGGCCCCTAGTCTCCGGGTCTGGAGACCCTCGAGCCATAAATAATCACCCTCCGGATCCGAG
Source organism: Anomaloglossus baeobatrachus (assembly GCF_048569485.1). Lineage (NCBI taxonomy): Eukaryota > Metazoa > Chordata > Amphibia > Anura > Aromobatidae > Anomaloglossus > Anomaloglossus baeobatrachus. Next base: position 403,791,339 of record NC_134358.1, read on the forward strand.
CGGTTCGACCGATGTAGGGGCGGCACACTTTGAAAACTTGGCGGCACGAACAGGATCCGAACAGGACCCACTTACTTTGGTGACGTGCACCTTGAAAGTCGAAACTGCGTGTCAAAAGTCCCATTTCCCGCCATTTCCACCATCTTCCGCCATCTTTGGCACCAAAACGCCATCTTCTCGACCAAAAGTGCACGAAGCAGAAGCCCTGACCTTCGTCCTGAGAGTCTGCCCGGAACCGTAAGTTCCCAGAGGGCCCGAGCGCAGCAGCGAGTGTTGAGTGAAAACCAATGGGGGTACGCAAAGGTGTCCGCGCCAGAAGATGGAAGCGTTGCAGCGCTACCTCCACCAGAGTAATGCGAGTGCAGCGGACGCTGCTCCGGCTGCAGGAGCAGCGGCACCTGGGGCTGAGGTGGTCATGCCCATCATGCCGATCACCTTACCTTACGTGCCTGGCGCCGCCTGGCTCCCACAGTATGATAGCCGACCCGATGCGTTACAGGGGTTCAAGCGCAATATCTGCAACGTTCTTGATATGTATGCCCTGACCGGTCGGCAGCGAGCGTCTGTGGTACGAGGCCAATTGACAGGCGCCGCTGAGCTAGAAGTGGAGACGTGGACTGAAGAGGACCGGATCTCGGTTCCTGCCATCTTTAAATGGCTGGGAGCTGCGTTTGAGACCCGCACCGAAGCTGAGCTGAGGATGAGATTATACAGCTGTAAAAATCGCCCCCAAGACAGCATTAGAGATTATGCCCTGACTACAAGCGGCGCTACGGACCCTGAAACTGATCAACGACATCAGTGAGTCAGAGGGGAACAAAATGCTTGTGGAGCAGTTCCTGCAAGGTTTGGGATTAGTGGAAGACCGTAAGCAGCTACGGCTGTGGGCCCTGGAGCATCCTACCTTAGACTTTGCTGTCCTAAAGGAACGGGCGATCAAGGCGCTGCAGACCCTGGAGGCACCTGACTTTCCGCTCCCATCCTGGCAATCCAGCACCTCTCCCTTGCATGTGAAGCCCCCTGCCTTAGCATTGCCGGAACCAACCTCGCAGGTAGCGCCCGTGGGCGGAATCAGCGATTTGTCTTCACAGGTGCAGCAGCTGAGTAGCGATGTCGCAAAAATTCTAGAGGCGATGCAACTCCAGCCAAAGGCCACGCTGGCAGGAGAGATTGAACTGGCCGACTGCCCGGCGGACGTCCCCTGGGTGAAAAAAAGGACCCCGACATACAAAGGACGGAATAACGACCGGTATGCACAGCTTGTTTGTTATAAGTATAATAAGACTGGCCATTACTCGCGGATCTGTCCTTTAAACGGGCAACCCCTGGGGCCAAGGGTCAATCCCCAGGAATAAACTCCCAAGGCCCAGCAGACTGGCGAGAGCGGTATGTGGGGGGACGGCCCATAGTTTCTATCACCCTGGATGGGATCCCGACTTCTGCACTCTTTGATACTGGCTCCCAGGTAACAACTATTCCCTATGTACTGTATAAGAATTTTTGGGTTGATGATGAACTTACCCCGCCAGATGACAGCATTGCAATCTACGCTGTCAACGGGTTACCAGTGACTCAGATTGGATTCAAGGAGGTGACCATTAAGATGGGCCTGGTAGAGTTGGCCCGACAAGGACTCATAGTGGTACAGAATGACCCTAGTGATCGGAACCCTAAGATCATTTTAGGAACAAATGTTATTGAGAACTGTATGGGGGAAGTGTTGTTTTTGCTTCATCAGCTATCTGAGCGGGCGGCAAAGGGTCCTGCAATGTGAAATCCGAGCCCTCCTGCAGCGGCAATAGGTAAATCTTTCCGGAGGTGAAATTGGTGGTGTACGGGTAATGGATGTGGCCCTTCTTGTAGTGCCCCTGCGGAGCGAGATGATGATATGGTGCAGGGCAGCTGTAGGCTCCTGTGGACAGGATTACCAGGTGGTGGTTGAGCCTCTGCCTTCAGAGCATTGGCCCACAGTGTTAACGGCCAGAGGGGTAGTCGACATCCGGAAGAGGAGGGTGCCTGTGTGAGTGTTGAATTGCGGGGAAGAGAAGATTACATTGCCCAGGTATGCCACAATTGCCAAGCTCTTTACAGTAAACACAGGTTCCGTCATGCAGTGAGTTCTCCAAACACCTCAGATCAGTCCTCCAGTGACAGTTTCCAGGGACAGTTAGAGAAGGGGTGCCAGGAGCTACATGTGGGCACCGACTCTACACCTGCACATCACAAACAGGTCTACGGGGTTGTACAGGAGTACGAGCAAGTCTTTAGTAAGCAACCACTGGATTTTGGGCGGATAAGGTGGGGTACAACATCACATACCCAGAGGCACTCACCCATCCATCAAAGGGAGATATAGGCCCATACCACCTGCCCATTATCAGTGTGCTAAGGACATGCTCAGGAACATGAAGGAAGCCGGGGTGATCCATGATAGTTGCAGCCCCTGGGCAGCCCCCCTGGTACTTGTGAAGAAGAAAGATGGCACTATGAGGATGTGTGTAGATTACAGACAAATCAATAAGATCACACATAAGGATGCCTACCCCTTGCCCCGCATTGAGGAATTCTTGGCTGCCCTGAAGTCTGCTACTTATTTCTCTACTCTTGATCTCATGATCTCACTAGCGGATACTGGCAAGTGGCTGTTGCTGAGGAGGACCGTGAGAAGACTGCATTTGCTACCCCAATGGGATTGTGTGAATTCATTAGCATGCCATTCGGGCTGTGCAATGCACCGGGCACGTTCCAGAGACTTATGGAGTGCTGCTTGGGCCACTGTAACTTCAAAACTGTCCTGCTGGACCTAGATGACGTCATCGTGTACTCTAACACATATGAGGCGCATCTGGAACACCTGGCGGAAGTATTCGAAGCACTATCCGGGTACAGGATGAAGCTAAAACCATCCAAGTGTCACCTACTGAAGCCTAAGGTACAGTACCTAGAACATGTGGTCAGCTAAGAGGGTATGGCATTGGATCCTGAGAAGATCACAGCCATCCAGAACTGGCCAAGGCCCAACACTGTCAGGGAAGTACGGAAGTTCTTGGGCCTGATGGGGTACTACCGAAGGTTTGTTAAGGGCTACACTAAGATGGCGGCCCCCTTGCAAGACCTCCTGGTGGGACAATCCATGCATGGCAAGCCCTCTGGTTCTCCGTTCAAGTGGGGTAAGGAACAGGAAGATTCTTTGAGAAAATGAAGTCAGTTCTGGCAGGGGATGAGATCCTTGCATATCCCGACTATGGTCTCCATTTTATACTGTATACGGATGCCAGCAATGTGGGACTTGGAGCGGTCCTGTCAAAAGTGCAGAACGGCAAAGAGAAGGTAATCGCCTATGCTAGCAGGAAGCTGAGGCCCACAGAAAGAAACCCATAGAACTATAGTTCTTTCAAGCTGGAGTTCTTGATACTTGTATGGGCCATGGCTGAGAGATTCAAGCATTACCTTGCTTCCACAAACTTTACCGTGCACACGGATCATAATCCACTGACCCACCTGAACACAGCGAAGCTTGGAGCACTGGAACAACGCTGGGTTGCAAGATTGGCAAACTATGATTTTATCATGAAGTACAGAGCTGGCCGCAAGAACACTAATGCAGATGCACTGACCAGGATGCCCCATTTGTGTGATGATGGGAGGGATGAGGATGACCTTGAGGGGATGGAATTACTTGCTTTTCACCGGCCCACTAACATAGAACGGTCTCGGCCCTATAGCCATCAGGAAGAAGCAACCTTTTATCCATTGCCCCATCACGGTTGGCAAGTGTCCCAGGATGGTGACCCTGCGATCAGGCTGGTTAAAGCATTGTTAGCCGAGGCTGGTTCCCGCCTCAAGCCTGGCGCCCCAGCAGAAGCTAAGAAGTTGTAGCAGGACAGGAGTCGGCTATATCTTTACCGAGGCAAATTATGCAGGAGTCTGACCAATCCCAAGACGCATGAAAGGATCTGCCAGATCGTGATAACCAAAGCGTATGTCCGGGTGGTCCTGGAAGCGTACCACGATGATGCAGGGCACTTTGGATGGAAGAAGTTGGAGATGTTGTTGAGAAGTCGCTTCTACTGGATAGGGATGAGAGATTCCATAGAAGCCTGGTGTAGTTACTCTGGTCCCTGCGCCTTGAGGAGGCAAGATGACACCAGTCAGCGAGCACAACTACAACCGATAGTCACCAAACAGCCCCTGGAGATTGTAACTTTGGATCACGTCAAGCTAACCCCAAACACTCACGATCGTGGACCACTACTTCCGATTCCTGGTGATAGTGGTATCAGTTAAAGATTTAACTGCCAGCACAGCGGCGAAGGCATTTCAATCACACTTCTGCAGGCCGCAAAGGTATCCTAATCAAGTCCTCACCGATCAAGGTCCGGCGTTTGAGCCTGAGATCGTCCAGGAATTCTGCAGTCTGTATAGGTGCAAGAAGTACACACTACACCCTACCATGCGCAGACGAATGGGATATGCGAGAAGATGAACCACTTGGTGATCAACCAGTGAGTAATGATAAGTAGTGTTTATAGACAAAAATTTATCACCAGGTTTAATCAACTGAATACCTCATCTGATTATGAAGTTACATAATGTTTGCACCAGGTGCATGGACTCCAATTCTTATATATAGTTTTAGCAGTAAAAATGGACCATGGCTGTGGGACTGGTTGTGGCCAGCAAGGATTTGTGCTCAATGTAAATAGTTGCACCTCCTGTGCCTAATAGAGTCGTCTTTTCGACACCTGGGACCTTAACCCGGTCATGGACCCACAAAGAGGAATGCAGCAGGTCAGGTTGTTTGGGTGGCGGGTTGATGGGATCCGGGAAGTTGGGACTGGACTGTCGCAGGAAGAGGCTGCAACAGAGCAGGTTGAGCCTCCGCTACTAGCATAACCGGTAGCGTTACATAGTTAAAGGATGAACTCTTACCGGTACTTTGCACACTACGACATCGCAGGTGCGCACATCCGGCGTCGCTGTCGACATCGGAGTATGTGAATCCTTTTTACTACGATTAACGAACGCAAAAGCGTCGAAATCGTATGATCGGTATAGCGTCGGTCATTTCCATAATTTCGGAAGGACCGATGTTACGATGTTGTTCCTCGTTCCTGCGGCAGCACACATCGCTGTGTGTGAAGCCGCAGGAGCAAGGAACATCGCCTTACCTGCGTCCCGGCTGCAATGAGGCGGAAGGTGGGCGGGATGTTTACGTCCTGCTCATCTCCACCCCCCTGCTTCTATTGGCCGCCTGCCGTGTGACGGCGCTGTGACGCCACACGACCTGCCCCCTTAGGAAGGAGGCGGTTCGTCGGCCAGAGCAACGTCGCAGGGCAGGTAAGTGCATGTAAAGCTGCCGTAGCGATAATGTTCACTACGGCAGCTATCACAAAATATCGCAGCTGCGACGGGGGACTATCGCGCTTGGCATCGCTACCATCGGCTTGCAATATCGTAGTGTGCAAAGTACCCCTTAAAGTTTAAAGTAATGTTTAAGTAATGTGCCTCCGTAATGTGGGACGTGAACTTGTAAATAAAATGTTATTCTTTTTTCTTCCCAGTTGCAAAAATAAACCTCTGGATGTCCTGTGGCTCGGGGACGAGCTACGTTTAACCAAGGGGTAATGTGATGCCCCTGGACTATCAGGTCATCACAGGGTACTGCACAAACTAAGAAAGAAAAATTCAGCTCACCCGTATATGTATCCGTTCAGTTCAGATGGGATGCAGGATGTCCACCGGACAGGCAGGTCCGTAGAGGCAATAGCAAGGAGAAAGGACGGGACTCAGCACCAATTCCAGGATAGGAAAAATATAAATCCAACGAAAAATATATAAAAGTGTAGAAACTTTATTCAACGATTAAAAATCCAAGAAAAACATCATCGGTTCCATGAAAACATCATGGCTTGACGCGTTTCGGACAGTTGGAATGTAGATAAGTCCTTAATCATAAGCATCTTATGCTTATGCTTATGATTAAGGACTTATCTACATTCCAACTGTCCGAAACGCGTCAAGCCATGATGTTTTCATGGAACCGATGATGTTTTTCTTGGATTTTTAATCGTTGAATAAAGTTTCTACACTTTTATATATTTTTCGTTGGATTTATATTTTTCCTATCCTGGAATTGGTGCTGAGTCCCACCCTTTCTCCTTGCTACTGCACAAACTACCCTTCCGTGCAGTATTCCAAGTCCCTCATGGTTCTAGGTACCTATCTTATGGTGTTGCCTCCAACAGCAAATCAAATCCTAGATACACACTGCACCACACCCACCAGGCACACCAGCGGACGGCTTGAGTGGAATAGAGTCTCCCATCTTGAGGGTCAGGGAGGGGAGGCGAGGAGTGTAGTCAGTCAGTTAGTAGTCAGGAGTCAGTTAGTAGCCCTCGAGCTGTGAGGAGCTCAGACGAGGTTGGGAGTGGTGACTCCCAAGAAAAGTTGTCTACGTTGCAGACGGTGGTCTGGACCTAGAGGAGTCGGAACCCTGGTCACAGGGGATTGCGGCTAGATGCCTGGACCTGTCAAGGAGGACGGTCAGCAGCCTGGCACTATCACCAGTCCAGGACCGAAGACACGGCAGGGTACATGGACCCTAGGTCAGGGAGAAGCTTCAGGCAACCCGGCAATTAACATGAGGAGAATGGAGCCTATATGATCTGTTCCCACCCACTCCAGAATCAGGGCACTAGCGCAATGGGGGGATAGGGCCTTCCAAACAAACGGTCCAGAAAATTCCAAGCGTGAGCACTGAGAGCAGGCTCCCACACTTAGCCACAGTGGGGAGCGGGACCCAGCAAGCTTCAGACTACTGGGCCACCACGTTGAAGTTAAACTTAGTGCCAAGAGGCAGGTCACAGATCACCAGGCAACGCTATAGAGGACAGGACCCAGACGTGCTCCCCTCAAGCAGCAGCGGTACCCTGAGATTTGGTTTACCCGGTTGTCAGCATCTGCTTATTGACTGAGTGAGTACCTGAGTGACCCCCTGCATCCCACGGCATCCCACCAAGTCCCGGGCCCTTCCCCTACCCGTGGAGGGTGATGACATCTAGCTGCCCCACTCCATCACCCCGGGTACTCCCAACAGCAGCAGCGGTAGTCCCAATTACCGTACACCACGGGTGGTATCACGAACTATATCTCCCCTGTAAATACCCCCTCTTCATTCGAGTGTGGCCTCTAGCCCCCGGGTCCGGAGACCCTCGAGCCACGAATAATCACCCCCGGATCCGAGCGGTTCGACCGCTGCAAGGGCGGCACAGTTCACTATGTGTCAGGCTTGTACTCTTTTCTGCTGGTGCATGGGATGGTCAAAAAATATATGTCAAACGTCCCAGAAATTGCTTCCACTATTTAAACTACTGCTAATGTTTCTGCGATGACGACTCAAGGGTTCCCAATGGGAAGTCTACAACTGTGATGCACATTGTGTACCTCATTGCTGTCCTGGAGAAAACCACTCATAAGATTGTGTACAAGTTTTTTCTCCTGCCGTGGAGTAGTATCTCACAGAATTTACTCTTTTACCATGGATCTAACAGGGTGGCAACCAAGTAGTCATCACTATATCTAATTCTAAAGGCGGCGTTACATGCTACGATATATCTAACGATATGTTATCAGGGTCACGGAATTCGTGACGCACATCCGGCATCGTTAGAGATGTCGTAGCGTCCGAACGACTGTTAATGAGCAAAAATACTCACCTTATCGTTGCTCGTTGACACGTCATTCATTTTCATAATGTCGTTCCTCCTTCTGCGTGCTGGTTGTTCGTCATTCCTGAGGCAGCACACATCGCTACGTGTGACAACCCGGGAACGACGAACACAGCTTACCTGCGTCCCGCCAGCAATGAGGAAGGAAGGAGGTGGGTGGGATGTTCCGGCCGCTCATCTTCGGCCCTCCGCTTCTATTGGGCGGCCACTGTGTGACATCACTGTGACACCGAACGTCCCTCCCCCTTCAGGAAGAGAATGTTTGCCACCCACAACGACGTCGTTAGGGAGGTAAGTATGTGTGAAGGGGGTTAACGACATTGTGCGCCACGAGCAATGAATTGCCCGTGATACACAAACGATGGGGGCAGGTGTGATCGCTCATGCGATCGTACGATGTATCGTAGCGTGTAACGCTGCCTTAACAATTCAGGAATCATGTTGCAAATAGTGCAGCAAGAAGACGCTTATGTATCAGGTGCTTAAGTGAGATCCAAGTCCATGGTGTATTGGATGCAGGGTAGAACTAATGCTTGCTACCTCCGTCCCCTTCCACCAACCACGGTCATCAGAGAGGGGATCAACATCTTCATCTTCTGACTGTTGCACAGTGTGGGAGGAATTATAAAGTGTGGATGCCACTGTGGGGGGCAATAAACAGTGTGAGGTCTACTATTGGAGCCATTAAACAGTGTGGAGGCTATTGTGGGGGCTCTTATACAGTGTAGGGGTCATTATTAGTGATGAGCGAGCATGCTTGTAACTACTCGGTACTCGCACGAGTATCGCTGTACTCGGGCTGCTCGGCGTGGACCGAGTAATCTCGCGATACTCGTGCTGTACTCGTGGTCTTCATCCCTGCATGTTGGCGCTCTTTTGAGAGCCAGCCCTCATGCAGGGATTGGCTGGCAGACCACTGCAATGCCACAGCCCTGTTAGTTGTGGAATTGCAGTGATTGGCCGGCCTGCACAGCGTGACCGAGCCTTTATACCGGCCGGCGCGCTGTGCTCTGCTCACAGCTATCCAGACAGTGAGTGCAGGGAGAGTGTCGCTGATTCAGGGAAAGCTTTGCGGCCCTTTATAGTTAGTTCCGGAGCAGGGCTGCAAACAGTGTGACCAGAAGTCCTTCTCAGGACTATTCTAGTTGTATACAGGCAGGCAGGGTATAGCCAGGTCGGAGTACAGTAGCAGAGTCCTTCTCAGGACTATTGTTGCTATATACAGGCAGGGTATAGCCAGGTCGGAATACAGGCTAGTGACCAGAAGAGTCCTTGTCAGGACTATTGTAGCAGTATACAGGCAGGCAGGCAGGCAGGGTATATAGCCATTCCTAGTGGTGACCGTATACCAGCCTTCATCATATCTGGGGCTGGTGTACACAGTCTAAAACAGTCCAGATAGTGTCAGACTTCTCAGTAATTGTCGCTCCTAAAAACCAGTTAGGTTCTTATTGCGTCCGTGCTTGCATTTAAAAACAGCACGTGTGTGTCTGTCGGTGGCAGCGTACAGGTGCACGTTTTGCACAAACTATTATATAACGCACAAGTCTAGTGTATAATACACGTCAGTCAGCAGTGTCTGATAGTGTCAGACTTCTCAGTAATTGTCGCTCCTAAAAACCAGTTAGGTTCTTATTGCGTCCGTGCTTGCATTTAAAAACCGCACGTGTGTGCCTGTTGGTGTCAGCGTACAGGTGCACTTCTGTGCGTTTTTCACAAACTATTATATAACGCACAAGTCTACTGTATAATACACGTCAGTCAGCAGTGTCTGATAGTGTCAGACTTCTCAGTAATTGTCGCTCCTAAAAACCAGTTAGGTTCTTATTGCGTCCGTGCTTGCATTTAAAAACAGCACGTGTGTGTCTGTCGGTGGCAGCGTACAGGTGCACGTTTTGCACAAACTATTATATAACGCACAAGTCTAGTGTATAATACACGTCAGTCAGCAGTGTCTGATAGTGTCAGACTTCTCAGTAATTGTCGCTCCTAAAAACCAGTTAGGTTCTTATTGCGTCCGTGCTTGCATTTAAAAACCGCACGTGTGTGCCTGTTGGTGGCAGCGTACAGGTGCACTTGTGTGCGTTTTTCACAAACTATTATATAACGCACAAGTCTACTGTATAATACACGTCAGTCAGCAGTGTCTGATAGTGTCAGACTTCTCAGTAATTGTCGCTCCTAAAAACCAGTTAGGTTCTTATTGCGACCGTGCTTGCATTTAAAAACAGCACGTGTGTGGCAGTCGGTGGCAGCGTCAGGCTCCATATTGTCCCTGGATAGAGACGTGCATGATGGCCTGTAAACATGAAGTGCCCATTGTAAGGAAGTGGGTCTATTGTAGTATAGCCCTTAGGCAGGTCAGCCAAAAATTTGGAGGCTCCACATTGTCCCTGGATAGAGATGTGCATGAGGGCCTCAAAACATTGTTCCCATTGCAAAGGAGCGGGTCTCCTGTCGTTGTAATGCCCATTCAGAAAGAATGGGCGAAAAAATTTACCACTGGGGGTATACCTGAAACAACGGCTTAACTATTGTAACGGTCACCATGATGGCGCATGAGGAGAAGGAGGAGCAGTCCAGCGATTAGCCAAAGTCCAGAAGTGTGTACCCATGGGTGAGTGGAGGTACATGGCAAACTTTAAATTCCGCTCTCATTTGCTGGTGGTGTGGTGAAGTCTGGCCAAATCCAACCCTTGTTCATCTTGATCAGAGTCAGCCTGTCAGCATTTACAGTTGACAGGCGGGTGCGTTTATCTGTAATGATTCCACCTGCGGCACTAAAAACACGCTCTGACAAAACGCTAGCGGCAGGGCAGGCCAGGACTTCCAAGGCGTAGAGAGCCAATTCATGCCACGTGTCCAGCTTGGATACACATTAATTGTAAGGCACAGAGGAATGTCGGAGTACAGTTGTTTGATCTGCAAGGTACTCCTTGAGCATCTGGCCAAACTTAGGATTTCTTGTGGCACTACCCCTCACCTCAGGGGCTGTGGTATGTGAGGGGCTGAGAAAACTGTCCCACATCTTAAAGACTGTTCCCCTACCTCTGGCGGATTGGACTTGTGCCCCTCTCGGCTGTACGCCTTGGTTGTCCACTGATTCCTGACCTATGCCGCTAGCGTTTTGTGAGGGGAATGCTTTGCCTACTTCCGTGACTATGGCCTTCTGGAACTGCTGCATTTTGCCTGACCTCTCCGCCTCAGGAATAAGAGACATAAAGTTCTCCTTTTAGCGTGGGTCTAACAGTGTTACCAACCAGTAATGATTGTCGGCCAAGATGTTCTTAACGCGAGGGTCACGAGACAGGCAGCTTACCATAAAGTCAGCCATGTGTGCCAGACTCTTAACAGCCATCACTTCAGTATCCTGACCAACACGATGACTGAACATGCTGTCCTCCTCCTCCTCCTCCTCATCATCTACCCTGTCCTCTGGCCAGCCACGCTGAACCGAGGATATGACTGCATGTCATATCCTCAATTTGGCCACAGAGTTGCTCCATGTCTTCATCCTCCTCCTCGTCATAGTCCTCCACTGCACGTTGTGATGAGACGAGGCTGGGCTGTGTGTTATCACCCACACCCACTACTGTTTCTTGCTCAAACTCATCGCGCTCCGCCTGCAATGCATCATGGTTGTTTTTTGAGAAGAGACCATTTTAGAAGGCAGAGAAGCGGTATGGTGACGCTAATAATGTCGTCATCGCCGCTCACCATCTTGGTGGAGTCCTCAAAGTTTTGGCGGATGGTGCATAGGTCGGACATCCATCTCCACTCCTCAGGTGTTATGTGTGGAGTTTGACCCATTTCCCGATGGCTTAGGTGATGCAGGTACTCAACAACTGCCCTCTTCTGCTCACATATCCTGACCAACTTGTGCAGAGTTGAATTCCAACGCGTGGGGACATCACACACCAGTCTGTGTGCCGGAAGATGCAAACGGCGTCTTAAGCCGGCAAGGCCGGCTGAAGCAGTAGGTGACTTTCGAAAATGTGCAGACAGGCGGCGAACTTTTACCAGCAGATCAGACAGCTCTGAGTATGACTTTAGAAACCGCTGAACCACTAGGTTGAGCACATGGGCCACGCATGGAACATGTGTCAGCTGGCCTCGCCTCAAAGCCGCCACCAGGTTCCGGCCATTGTCACACACGACCTTTCCTGGCTTTAGGTTCAGAGTTGTGAGCCAGTGATCTGCCTGCTGTTTCAGAGCTGTCCACACCTCTTCTGCATTGTGGGGTTTGTCACCTATGCAGATTAGCTTCAGCACTGCCTGTTGCCGCTTCGCCGAGGCAGTGCTGCAGTGCTTCTGTGTCGCCCTGGACAAGCCAGGGGCCACAGAGCACAACACTTAAACACCCCACACTCCCTGCAGGCATATCATAGTCAAAACACAAAATCCTTGTTGCCTTCCCCAGGGGCTGTTGTCCACACCAGGGTGTGGAGCCAGGCGGTTGGTCTCCACCCACCGAGGAGGAGGGAAAACACAGGCAGTGAGAGTTAAGCTAAGGAAGTGGAAGGAGGAAAGTAGTAGAGAGGAGAAAAGTAACAGCAAAGAGCCTGAAGTTGGTCCGGGTGTGTGGCCCGGACAGGACAGCAAGGTTGGCAGGATGTGGTGACCGTCTGCAGTGGAGGCCGATTGGAGTCTGCCGTAAGGACCGTGGACGGGTGGTGACCCGGCCGTACCGGACCGGTATACAAAGAGAAGCCAGCACCATTGGCAGAGGACTTTCGGATCCCGGCAAGGCTTGGTGTCGCCGTGAATTTGCCAAATCCGTTAGTGAAGGGGACCTCAGGGTTTCCAAACAGCCAAGTCCAGATAGAAGGCAACCGTCCAACCGTGAAGGGGAGACACCGCCACCGCCAAGGGCAACCGTCTCCCAGGGCCAGCGCCTGTGGGCAAAAGGGGCTCCTCCGGCCCATATCCAGGTCGGGGAGCGGGTTACCGTTGGGAAACCATCACTACCAACACTTAACTTAGGTGCAGGGAGAGACAGTCATCACTAACCTGCAGGGAGGAACAACCGCAGCCGTCCGAGGGACCCGTCCATCCAGCCACTTGTTTTACCGTGAACTGTGTCATCATCATTGGGCTGAGTGAGTACCTCCGTGCCGTGCGGCACAGCGCTGCCCCTGCGACCCTGCACCTCATCAGGCCCCGCAACCCGCCTGTCATCCATGTCTACCCCATCACCAGGCCCCGGGACAACCAACCCCCCTACCCACGGAGGGGAGAAATAACAACAAAGCTGCTCCCTGTCACAGGCTCCCGGGATCCCCGTCCAGAGCAGCGGTGGTGTCCACACAATCACCACAACCGTGGGTGGCGTCACGGACAATATCCCCAAAACCCAAACCACCCCTTTTCACTCACGGGCGAGTAGCGCCGCTCGAGTCCCCGGGATCCGGCCATCGCTCGAGCCAACGAGCAGCAGCAGCCGTAGAGCAGCGTCAGCCGGACCCGAGCAGTGGGAGAGCGCACCGTCCCCTCCTCCGCCCGCGACACTTCCAGCTTGGGACTGGTGTGAAGGGTAAAGTGGATCAGGATGCGCAGGAGGAGGAGGAGGCTGAGGAGCATGACATTCCGGAGCTGTAGAGTGTGTGTGAAACCCTGACTGAGGTAGGGCCTGCAAAACTTGGTGTGTGAAGGACGTGTTCCGTCCCTCGCTCAGACTGGGTCCCAGCTTGCACAATATTAACCCAGTGTGACGTCAACGAGATGTAGCGGCCTTGCCCACATGCACTTGTCCACGTGTCTGTGGTTAGGTGGACTTTGGCTGAAACAGCGTTGTTCAGGGCACGTGTGATGTTTTGTGACACGTGGTTATGCAATGCGGGGACGGCACACCGGGAGAAATAGTGGCGGCTGTGGACCGAGTAACGTGGGACAGCTGCCACCATCAGGTCGCGGAATGCTTCTGTCTCAACCAGCCTAAAAGGCAACATTTCCAGCGCAAGCAGTCGCGAAAAGTTAGCATTTAGAAGTGTGGCATGTGGGGCGTTGGCAGTGTATTTGCACCTGCGTTCAAAGGTTTGCTGAATGGATAACTGAACGCTGCGCTGGGACAAGGACGTGCTTGATGATGGTGTTATTTCTGCGTGGGTAACTGCAGGTGCATGGCCGGAGGAGGCTTGTTCGCAGGCAGCATGGACAGGGGATTGGCTCGCATGCACAACCAGCGAAGACGTAGCAGTGACATCAGCAAGCACTGCTCCTCGACTCTGTTGTACTTCCCACAAAGTCGGGTGCTTGGCTGACATGTGCCTGATCATGCTGGTGGTGGTCAGGCTGCTAGTTTTGGTACCCCTGCTGATGCTGGCATGGCAGGTGTTGCAAATGGCCTTTTTAGAATCATCTGGAGCCAACTTAAAAAACTGCCAGTGTCAGAGTTCCGGGTTTTCCAGTTTTCTTTTGAAAGAGCTTGCCCTTTGTTAACATGGAGTTTTCTGTTCTGTTGCCCTACTTCCTTTCCATCTGTTTAAAAGCCGCCCCTAAAGCTTAGTCCAGTGCCTGAGTATACTGCTTCCTGTGTGCTCCTGCCCTGCTGCTTTTGGTTCCTGATTGTTATTCGGATCCTCTTGGAAAAAAAACGACACCGACTCTGGACTTCATCTGGTATCATCTAGCTGTGCCCGGACTCCGTTTGCCGTCTTTGGTCGGCACTTCTGCCCGGTTCCTTCCGTTTAATACCACTCTGGACTCACATCACGTACGGACATTTTTGGACTTACCTATTGCCCTTTTGTGTCCCGGCTGCTGCGCATTTAGGGCTTCTGGGGTGATTGCCAGACAGTCCCTGTATAGGGGTTCGCTCTTGGTGGTCTCCCTGGGGGAGTCCGGTGCGCGGTCCCGGGAATTCCCTTTCGCTCCGTCCCTGGAAGGTATTTCCTGTATTTATGTTCTACTGTGTTTTTGTTCCGTTTATGTACATATTTGCTGGTTGCATATTATAAACGTCTTGCACCAAGAACTCATCTCTGGTTGTCATTGCCCTAACGCAATCGAAATCCTCAATACATACAATAGTATTACAGCCAGACTCGGGAAGACCTAACATTTGTACAGGCACCTTGTGTCGTGTTGTTCCAGGGAACAGTTGCCTGACGTCTGCCTGGGGCCACCACTCTGCTTCTTACTGCCTGTTGGGATGCTACGCCTCCCTCCCCCTGTGCACTGCTGTCCTCGCTCTGCATATCCTCCTGCCAGGTTGGGTCAGTTACTGGATCATCCACCACGTCGTCTTCCTCTTCCGCACCCTGCTCCTCCTCCTGACTTCCTGACAATTGTGTCTCATCATCGTCCACCCCTTGTTGAGACACGTTGCCAACTTCGTGAGAACGTGGCTGCTCAAATATTTGGGCATCTGTACATACAATCTCGTCATGGCCCACTTCAACAGGAGCTGGCGAGAGGCCAGAATTTGTGAATGGAAACGTGAACGAACAGCTCTTCCGAGTGTCCAAGTGTGGGATCAGTAATGTCCGTGGACGTGTACTCGGCCTGGTGGTAGGAAGGAGGATCAGGTTCTGAAATGTGCGGTGCAGTATCACGGCTACTGACACTTGACCGTGTGGAAGACAGAGTGTTTGTGGTGGTGCCAATCTGACTGGAAGCATTATCCGCTATCCAACTAACAACCTGTTGACACTGGTCTTGGTTCAAGAGCGGTGTACTGCTGCGGTCCCCAAGAATTTGGGACAGGACGTGCGAGCGACTAGATGTGGCCCTTTGTTGTGGCGAAATTAGAGCTTGCACACAACCTCGGTCTCTGCCTGCACCACCATCACGTCCACTTCCTTGTTCGTTGACAACGCCCTTGCGCATTTTGCAATGCTGTGCTGATGTGTATTCACTAGACTTGTGCGTTATATCCAAGTTTTTGCAAAACTCACACAAATGCAGCGGAAAGCTGCCACCAACAGGCACACACGTGCGGTTTTTAAATGCAAGCACGGAGGCACTAAGAACCTAACAGGTCTCTATCCAGGGACAACGTGGAGCCTCCCAATTTTTGGCTGCCCTGCCTAAGGGCTATACTATAATACACCCACTTCCTGACAATGGGCACTTCAGGTTTACAGGCCATCATGCACGTCTCTATCCAGGGACAACGTGGAGCCTCCCAATTTTTGGCTGCCCTGCCTAA
Organism: Anomaloglossus baeobatrachus; assembly: GCF_048569485.1. Classification (NCBI taxonomy): domain Eukaryota; kingdom Metazoa; phylum Chordata; class Amphibia; order Anura; family Aromobatidae; genus Anomaloglossus; species Anomaloglossus baeobatrachus. The sequence goes on from NC_134358.1 coordinate 403,807,218, forward strand.
GGGCTATACTACAATAGACCCACTTCCTTCCAATGGGCACTTCAGGTTTACAGGCCATCATGCACGTCTCTATCCAGGGACAACGTGGAGCCTCCCAATTTTTGGCTGCCCTGCCTAAGGGCTATACTACAATAGACCCACTTCCTTCCAATGGGCACTTCAGGTTTACAGGCCCTCATGCACATCTCTATCCAGGGACAACGTGGAGTCTCCCAATTTTTGGCTGCCCTGCCTATGGGCTATACTACAATAGACCCACTTCCTTCCAATGGGCACTTCAGGTTTACAGGCCCTCATGCACGTCTCTATCCAGGAACAATGTGGAGCCTCCCAATTTTTCGCTGCCCTGCCTAAGGGCTATACTACAATAGACCCACTTCCTTCCATTGGGCACTTCAGGTTTACAGGCCCTCATGCACGTCTCTATCCAGGGACAACGTGGAGCCTCCCAATTTTTGGCTGCCCTGCCTAAGGGCTATACTACAATAGACCCACTTCCTTCCAATGGGCACTTCAGGTTTACAGGCCCTCATGCACGTCTGTATGCAGGGGCATTGGTGAACCTCACAATTTTGGACTGCCCTGGCAAAGGAAAATACTACAAAGACTCACTTCCTCAAAATTGGCACATTAGACTCAAGAGGCCTTCATGTACGTCTCTTCTCAGGGACATCGGAGTGCCACACAATGTTTTCACGTAAAATCTTTCATGTATTAATCTCAAAAAGTAACATACACCAGCTCTATCTCACTATTGGGTATGTGCCCTTAACATTTCCGCCATGAAAAATCATTTTGGGGTCATTTTGGAAGGTTTTCTGGTGAGTCCGTAAAAATGGCGTAAAACGCGGACAAAATTGTTCACAGCTGTGACTTTTGAGTGATAAATGCTTCAAGGGGTCTTCCCCATGCTGTTGCCATGTCATTTGAGCACTCTTCTGAGACTTTTGTGATATTTTTAGGGTTTCTCCATGCTGCCGGGGGGTCATTTCACAAAAATACTCGGGTCTCCCATAGGATAACATTGGGCTCGTTGCTCGGGCCGAGTACACGAGTATCTTGGGAGGCTCGGCCCGAGCTTCGAGCACCCGAGCTTTTTAGTACTCGCTCATCACTAGTCATTATTCACTGTGGGTGCTACTGTGGGGGCCATTATACAGTGTATGGACAATCATGCTGTGTTTTGAGGGAGTTGTGGGCCATCATACTGTGCATAGGGGAGCTGTGGCTCCATTTTACTGTATATAGGGGATCAGTGGGTCCATCATACTGTGTATGGGGGGGGTCATGGGACATTATTAAATGTTAAGTGACACTTTAGAAACATTATTGTTGTAGGGGCACTCAGGGAATTGCGAACAGAGGGACAAAATGTGGACACTGTTCTCTAGGGCATTTAACCATCTAGAAGGCACCAGGGAGGTATTTTACTATGTAAAGGGCACAGTGGGGAGCATTACTATGTAGGAGCGGTAAGAGGAGCACTGTTTTGTACACACAGTAGGTGCATTTGTAGCACCCAGGGGGCAGAGAGATATCAGGCACGGGGTCTCGTAACTAAGTTACTCGTCACATTGGCTGGTGTGGTGATCTGAGATGTCGCGGTGGCCTACCCGGCTTCGTGCCCCTAGGTGTACATCAATAAGGAGGGAGGATGACGGGGATTGTAGTAGGAAAATTGTCAAGACGCCACCTGTGGTACGCGGCCAGAGATTAGCTGTCGCTGCTGTCGCTGTCCTTCGGGGCGGATGGTAATAGCAGCCGAAGATGGTATCGCTCCATACAGGCAGAGAAGGTTCCGGGAAGGATGATGAGGGGAGTAGTGATGGCAAAGGCCTTTGGCGCCTTGGTGCAGGGCGGCGGTGCCGTAATAAGAATCCAAGTCAGATGCTGCGGTTCCAAGTGTCTTTACTCACTCTTTGTGCTGCTCGCCCGGGTAGTACCAGTCACCCGTTGTGATGTGCCCCGTCGACCTCTGATAAGTTAGAAGCAGTCACCGGTGTTTGAAAGAAGAAAGTCTTTTGACAGAGTTGCCCTTCCAGCCGTGGGTAACTCGGCTGAATGCTCCGCTCCAAGCCGCAGGCCCCGTGAACAGAAGAGAAGAAAGAGGTGATGGTATCATGTCCCAGAACTGGTGTCCTGGATAGACTGACTGAAGATTGACTGAGTGTGCTCCTACTTCTATCCCAAGTGGAACCTGCCCCTCAGGTGGCTGGCTTCAGTGACCGGGGAAGTCCCATACCTCGTGATGGCCACCCCCTGCTTACCCTAAGCCTTCCCTCACTGTGAGAAGGCTCCTAAGCTTCATGTAAGGTGTGAATGTGGAACACCGGTGAATAACCCTCTCCTTATGCGAGGCGAATATTGCACCTTAAATAGGGTGCAATTGACTCGCCCACCCCAGGGCTATGGGACACCCGGTGCCGGGCCGGACTAGTCCGGTGGTAGTCAGTGGTGGCTGGGCCCGGCTCCGTGGCCCTGGTGGGTGTCAGTAAAATATGTGGCTTGCTTGTTAATGGTTGTGTTCGTGACGCCACCTGTGGTATGCGGCTAATAAGCCGCCGCTGCTGTGTGAGGCCTCCGGGATGATATTATGGCAGCAATGGTAGTACTGCTCCCCACAGATGGAGCAATGCCCGGGGCACAGTTGGTGCTTGTGAGTGTCTATGCAGATGAAATAACAGAGGCAACTCCAAGGGTGCAGTTCAGGTTCTTTACTCACAGTTCTTGTCAGAGCTCTGTAGGACCCCTTGGACTGCTGGGACCACTGTCAGGGACCTCCGCCGTTTCTGGGTGATTCAGAGAGTAAAAGCCGGTGCCCTTCTCTTAGTGTCTCTTTCTTCTGCTGTCTTCCTTAGCCTTGCCTGTGTTAGGATAAACCTGGCTTGGCCTCCACTACAGCCTCCAGGCTGGGGGGGTCACCTGTCGGCTGATTACCCCTTTTCTGGAAGTCTGCTATGGGTTCTGGCCCTGGGAGCTTACAACGTCCCTGGGCCTCGGTTTTTACTGTTTGGAGAGGATTTTGCACTCCTCCAGTCTCTAGGGACCGTCCCCTGTCACAGCTTGATCCCTCCACTGATGTTACTGTGGAACAGGCCACCGTAGCCTACAACTACCCGTGGCGCCTCTAGGCCCTCTCCGTGGTACCTCTAGGACTGCCCGTGGTACCTCTAGGACTACCCGTGGCCCTGCGACTCCTTCTGTCTCCTACGTGGTGTCACCTGGACCTCTGGGTCCCAGGGTCTTCACCAGGAAGCGTCTCCTTCTGGTTCTCTGCTCCTGTCTGACTTGGAGCTTTCTTTCCTTCTTTCTTTCTTTCTTCCTTTCCTCCTCCTTGCCTGCCTCCAGCAGGCCTCCTCCTCCATCCTTTCTCGTGTTCTTCTTCTCCAACTACATGCTGGCTCCTCACTCTCTCACTCCCTGAGGTAGACTGAAACTAACTTGACCTTCCTCTCTGTGTCTGCTCTCAGATGGCTCCTCCCACCTCCCCAGTTGCTAAGCTACCACCCTATAGGAGCAGGGATGGGTCTTACGGCGCCTCTCAGCATGCAGCATGGGAGGGTTGCCTGCCACTTTCCCTGGTCCCAGTATGTTCCTAACAATAATAATAATAATAATAATAATTTTATTCATTTATATAGCGCTATTAATTCCATAGCACTTTACATACATTGGCAATGGGTGTAGTGTGGATTTACCAGGGGACCGGAGTTCACTCTCTTCCTCTCCCAGAATGGGGCATCACACCGCTGGATGGGGTGCGATGACCTGTGGCGACGGAAGCCTCAGGGGCGCCACACTCCCCCACAGCAAATCCCAGCACGTCCTCGGGCTGAAAAACAACAAAAACATGTGGAAGAACTGCAAAACATTTTTGGTATGCAAAGCAATAAAACAATTAACATTTCTTCCCTTTATGGGAGGCACAATTACTTTAACGTTGCAACTTCTTATAAAGAAACTATGTGTGCACTTTCAGTTCATTGCACAGTTTGGGCACTTCCCCCATAATTCTGGTAGGGGGCACAACGGGTGCAACTATATACAATTCTTGGCTACAACAAGTCCAGTAGCCCGGCAGTTCGTTTCTTTCAATCAAACAACAATGGGACAAAATCAACCAGCCACTAAGTCCAATGGCCTGGTTACATAAAACACACAAGACATCACATTTACCAGGGACCACATTCCAGTCTAGTGGCCCGGTATACATAAACATGGGGGTGGCATCTTCGAAAAGCATGAGGGGCAGTACAGCAGGAAAGGGGTGTCATCTTCGAAAAGAATGAGGGGCAAAACACAAGGGACTTCTTCAAAAAGAATGAGGGGCAGACAGGGGCTATATACAGTTCAGCATCTCTTCATCTTCACTCACGAGGGTAGATGCGAGGGTCCCACTCCGGCATTGCTCCTGGCAGCAGGTACGCCGACGATATCATCGTCTGGGTCCCCTGGGCGCTGGTCCCCGACCTTCTGCGCTGTTCTGCAGCCTGGATTGGAGTGGGACTGCTTGCAGGTGTTGCACGGCGCTGCTACAGAGGGCTGCTTGTCTGCAGGGGGCTGTTGCTGTGGTCTCTAGGGCCCTGCTTTGGCCGGGCTCCCTGCATCACACATGCCATGGAGATCCTGGTCTGCGTCTCCTGAGTGGCTGTCGCAGGACCTCTGCTCAGTTCTGTGGCCTGGGTCTGCCTTGAGGTGGTGCTGCTGCTAGGGGAGATGCTGCGCTCTTGCACTGTGCGGCACCACTCTGGCTCTTCTGGGGCCGCTTCTTCCCGCAGGATATGTACATGCAGCGCGTACCATCCACGGTCCCCCATCAGCCGTGTATACTCCACCATATCACCCGGCTTGGCATCGCGCCCTGGGTGGCCTCTGGGCAGGTGCTCCTCAATGTCTCTTCGGGCCACAAACACGTCCTTGCCCAGACCGGGCTCCCGGATGAAGCCCCAGCCACCAGCTTGTCTGAAGTCCACTACTAGGCCCCGTCGCACTGGGCCCTCGGATCCCTTCAGGGCCTTCCTGACCTCTTCTTTGGAGGCCAGATTAGCGGCTTCTCGGGCCCTCCGTTTCTCCTCCCGGAGTTCCCGCTCCCTCTGGTACTCTACCACCAGCCTCCGGCACGTCAGCTTGCTGGCCAGGGGAGTTTCCTTGGGGAGCAGCGGCCGCTGCAGTCCCCTGCTTTCAATGGGCGCTGCGTCCCAATTCACTCCCGGGGATGCCATTCCCAGGAGGCTCACAGGGGGACTCGGCAGGGGGCCCGCTAGTTGTTCAGGGTCCACCCCTCCCCAGGCTCCGTCTGCGGGGGTCTCAGGCAGGCCTCCGGTGCCCCACCGGGCGTCCGCGGGGTAGGCCGGGAAGGCCAGGGGGTCAGTGAAGGGGCTAAGCGGGGGCGCGTGGCGGGACCCTGGGTCCGGACTGGTCCGGGTTTCTGGTTGCTCACCCTGCTTCCGCTCCGCGGCATCCATCCACCACTCCAGATCCTCCGGCACCCTCGGCGTTTCTTTCTGCCGGTCCGCCTCCACTTCCACACTACTCAGCCTCTGGGCCAGGACTCGCATTTCTTCTCTCAGCAGGTCCAGCTCGGGATCCACTCTTCCGGTCCCTGGTGCACCTTGCTGCAGCTCCTCCGCCATGCTACCGACCTGGGGAATGCTGCCTGGAACACTGCTCGGGTGCTCGACCACGCCACTCGGCTGCTCCCTTTCCCTTCTCGGAGGCGGGGCCAGAGGCTGCACCAGCAACTGGCGCCAGACTGGCGCCCAGCCCATCACGGCCGGCACCGCTCCGCTGACTATCAGGTACATTGTCTTTATCTGCTGGTCTGGCATTTAGACTCTTTCTGCCAGCCGGCCAGCTTATCTTGTCGCCATTTCTTCTTCTTCCGCCTTCTATGGCGGGCACCGCTTCGCGCTCTTTTCTTGGACAAGGGGGCGGGGCTTCTCTTCGCGCCCTTTCTTCTTTCACGCCCCCCTTCTTCCTGCTCTCAGCAGCGCTAATGGCGGCGGTTTCTCGCTGTAATACACAGTCTGTTTCACAATTCTTCAGGCGCACAGTACCCGGTGTGACCGGGCACGAAATCCTGTTCGCGACGCCAAAGTTGACTCGCCCACCCCAGGGCTATGGGACACCCGGTGCAGGGCCGGACTAGTCCGGTGGTAGTCAGTGGTGGCTGGGCCCGGCTCCGTGGCCCTGGTGGGTGTCAGTAAAATATGTGGCTTGCTTGTTAATGGTTGTGTTCGTGACGCCACCTGTGGTATGCGGCTAATAAGCCGCCGCTGCTGTGTGAGGCCGCCGGGATGATATTATGGCAGCAATGGTAGTACTGCTCCCCACAGGTGGAGCAATGCCCGGGGCACAGTTGGTGCTTGTGAGTGTCTATGCAGATGAAATAACAGAGGCAACTCCAAGGGTGCAGTTCAGGTTCTTTACTCACAGTTCTTGTCAGAGCTCTGTAGGACCCCTTGGACTGCTGGGACCACTGTCAGGGACCTCCGCCGTTTCTGGGTGATTCAGAGAGTAAAAGCCGGTGCCCTTCTCTTAGTGTCTCTTTCTTCTGCTGTCTTCCTTAGCCTTGCCTGTGTTAGGATAAACCTGGCTTGGCCTCCACTACAGCCTCCAGGCTGGGGGGGTCACCTGTCGGCTGATTACCCCTTTTCTGGAAGTCTGCTATGGGTTCTGGCCCTGGGAGCTTACAACGTCCCTGGGCCTCGGTTTTTACTGTTTGGAGATGATTTTGCACTCCTCCAGTCTCTAGGGACCGTCCCCTGTCGCAGCTTGATCCCTCCACCGATGTTACTGTGGAACAGGCCACCGTAGCCTACAACTACCCGTGGCGCCTCTAGGCCCTCTCCGTGGTATGTCTAGGACTGCCCGTGGTACCTCTAGGACTACCCGTGGCCCTGCGACTCCTTCTGTCTCCTACGTGGTGTCACCTGGACCTCTGGGTCCCAGGGTCTTCACCAGGAAGCGTCTCCTTCTGGTTCTCTGCTCCTGTCTGACTTTGAGCTTTCTTTCCTTCTTTCTTTCTTTCCTTCTTTCTTCCTTTCCTCCTCCTTGCCTGCCTCCAGCAGGCCTCCTCCTCCCTCCTTTCTCGTGTTCTTCTTCTCCAACTACATGCTGGCTCCTCACTCTCTCACTCCCTGAGGTAGACTGAAACTAACTTGACCTTCCTCTCTGTGTCTGCTCTCAGATGGCTCCTCCCACCTCCCCAGTTGCTAAGCTACCACCCTATGGGAGCAGGGATGGGTCTTACGGCCCCTCTCAGCATGCAGCATGGGAGGGTTGCCTGCCACTTTTCCTGGTCCCAGTATGTACCTAACAATGGGTGTAGTGTGGATTTACCAGGGGACCGGAGTTCACTCTCTTCCTCTCCCAGAATGGGGCATCACACCGCTGGATGGGGTGCGATGACCTGTGGCGACGGAAGCCTCAGGGGCGCCACACAATACTCTGTGGCGACTAGAGCTTCATGGGCGCCACACATTAATAGGGACACATATGGATATTCATCAGTGGATCTGCCTCTATCCAACCCTCTTAGAACATTTCATTAAAGCGCCACTTCATTTGTTGTTTTTTTTTATTCCTGTGGGATTGGTGCTCTTAACCTAAGGTCCCTTGCCCCTAATCTTATACTTACCCTCTGGAGTCTTCACCTTTTATCGACGTCGCTACAGTCCCACTGCGCCATCTTGTGACTACAAGTTCTGAAGTCAGAAGCAACATCACAAGCTCTCAATGAGTCTTCGAGAGCGAGAACAAGGTTCTCATAGATTTACATTGAGGTGTGACCTCTGGCTTGCTTCAAAAAGCACGGGAGGGTGAGTATAAGACAGGGGACAAGAGACTTAAGGGTGCTTTACACGCTGCAACACCACCAGCGATAGCTAGCGATGTCGTGCGCGATAGCACCCGCCCCCGTCACTCGTGCGACATTTGGTGATCGCTGCCGTAGCAAACATTATCGCTACAGCAGCGTTACACGCACATACCTTGTCAGCGACATGGCTGTGACCGCCGAACAATCCCTCCTTCAAGGGGGAGGTGCGTTCGGCGTCATAGCAACGTCACTGCGGCATCACTAAGCGCCCAGCCAATAGCAGAGGAGGGGCGGAGATGAGCGGCCGCAACATGCTGCCCACCTCCTTCCTTCCTCATTGCCGGTGGACGCAGGTAAGGAGATGTTCGTCATTCCTGCGGTGTCACATGTAGCGATGTGTGCTGCCGCAGGAACGGCGAACAACATCGCACCTGAAGCAGCAACGATATTAAGGAAATGAACGACGTGTCAATGAGCAACGAATTTTCACGTTTTTGCGCTCGTTGATCGACGCTCATTGGTGTCACATGCTGCGATGTCGCTAGCTAATGGTGCCGGATGTGCGTCACTAACAACGTGATCCCGACGATTTATCGTTAATGTGATAAAAACCCTGATATCAGCAATGTATGTATACTTACTTCTTTTTTGCGGCCATTTTCAAAAGGTCTCTGGTTATCTGCTGCAATATTTGAGTGGAAGGGGGAAAGCAGGGAGACAGGGTAGAGCAGTGTTGGACTGTAGAACATAAGGCACTCCTGAGAATATCTTTTTTGGGGCTTATAGAAAAAAGGAAGGCTGAAGTCTGCAACAAAACGGTAGACAGCGCTGTGTACATTAAGGTAAAGCATGTGAAACTAAATACAAGATTTCTTTTATTTTTCTTATTACTACAGTATGTGGACTAGATCAGACAACATGGGATATAGTTGGTTATTAAAATGGACAAGGGGGATGGTGTAGGTCAGTATTTTTGTATGTTTTTTTAAATAGTCTTTTTGGTTTTTCTAACACTTAATTACAGCATTAGTAATGAAGAGATCATTAGGGCTTGGTGTCAGCCAGCGTTATTTTGTCGCCTCAAAACTTAACAACCCCCTAACTTTTAATTCACTGCCCATAGCACCAGGGAAATTGGGAAGGAGTTAGTTACCCCCAGAAACAAATCATATGTGATAGTCTGCGCCTGGGGGCGGCTGTAAGCTATTATTTTTTGATTCTAGAAGTTATTTGTTGCCAAGTCTATTTGATGAATGAACACTCTGTAGGAAGATAAATTCTGCGCAAGTCCACATAGGTCCACCAGAGTCTTTACCGCTATTATATTGATAGTATCTAGCTTTTTGATTCCTGGGAAGTAACCAGACTATAGGTACCTTAGCATCCTGAAAATATCAGATTTCTGGTGTTGATTTTGTGTTGGTTGGTTATTAAAATGTGGAAACCCACATAAGCAAATAGTAAATAAATAAATGAGGTAGTTTCACATGTAACATTTTACCATGTGTTATCTTCAGAACATAACCAGGGGTTCAAGATGGCAAAAATTACCTGCGTCTATCCAAAAAATATAGAAATAAATAGTGCCAGTGTAGTGGATACTGACGGTTCGATTCTGCATCAATTAGAAGTTAGAAAAGACAAATAATGTGGGATCCTCTTATTGTACATAACCGACCAAGATGGCAAAGATGACTGCATCAAACTGATACTAGCAGGATAGGAGTGTCCATAAAAATTGACCCTTTGACACCCAAAAAACACATGCAACTCATCACAGTGATGAGCGATGACATTCCTGACGTCACCGCAAGTGATAAGCAGACTCACAGATAACCGGAACCAGCTAATCCCGGTGATCCGGTTTTTAAAATCCAGTTCTGGGCCGGATTCCAGTCCCCATATAAGGCTATGGGGACCAGAATCCAGTGATTAAAAATGTTGGTAGAAGGGATAAGGGGTGGGAGCAAGCGGGCTATACTTACCGAGGCACCAGCATGGCTGTACACTGCTCCCACGGCTTCTTCATTTCCCGTGCTGCTCATTATAACTCATCCATATGCACTACTTTCCTCACCCACCGGCGCCTATGACTGATTGCAGCTAGTCAAGCCACCATCCTGAGTGACAGCGTGTTTGACGCTTCCAAACACAGATGCTACATGAGGTCTATCATATAGTATAAAATAAATCAATAAAACATTTGGCATAGGGTCCCCCCGTATTATGATAGCCAGCAGAGATAAAGCATACGGCTACAAGCTGCAGCCCCCAGCTGTGTGCTTATCTTGGTTGTACATCAAAATAGGAGGAACCACATGTGGCTTTTCTTACATTATTTAAATAAATGGTTAAAAAAACAATGTACAGTTACCCCAATTTTGATACCCATCCATGATAAAGCCTGACTACTGGGGGCTTATTGGGCCACCTCCAAGCCTAAAAATAGCAGCCTGCAGCTGGCCAGAATTGTCACATCCATTAGATGCGACAGTCCCGGAAATTTACCTGGCTTTTCCCTTTTATCCTGGTGGGTTGGCAATCGGGGTAATATAAGGGGTTAATAACAGCCTATAGCTGCCACAAAGCCATAGATTAGTAATGTGAAGGGTCTATGAGACCCCCCATTACTTATCTGTAAGTGAAAGTAAATAAACACAAGCACCCTCTTTCACCAATTTATTAACCCCCAAAACAGCCTTGCAGGTCTGACATAATCCCCACGAGCAAATGAAAGAAAAAAAAAAGCACTCCGTGTGTGTGATTTGCAGCTTACAAGTGAATAAAAATGGTCGGGTAAAATACCCACTCACCTATTCATGTTGGGCTGAACAGGAACAATGCTGAGTAAAAGCCTGATCGGGTCCACCTCTTTAACGCTCAGAGATTTAGTAGGGTAGGTTCTCCTCACCCCTGTTCAGTAAGGGGTACTTTACACGTTGCAACATCGCTAGCATCGGCTAGCGATGCCGAGCGCGATAGTTCCCACCCCCGTCGCACATGCGATATCTTGTGATTGCTGCCGTAGCAAACATTATCGCTACGGCAGCATCACACGCACATACCTGGTCGGCGACATCGCGGTGACCGCCGAACAATCCCTTCTTAAAGGGGGAGGTGCGTTCGGCGTCGCTGCGACGTCACTGCGACGTCACTAAGCGGCCGGCCAATAGAAGCGAAGGGGCGGAAATGAGCGGGAAGTAACATCCCGCCCACCTTCTTCCTTCCGTATTGATGGTGGACGCAGGCAAGGAGATGTTTGTCGTTCATGTGGCTTTACACACAGCGATTTGTGATGCCGCAGGAGCGACAAACAACATCGTACCTGCAGCTGGAGCGACATTATGAAAATGAACGACGTGACACAGATCAGCGATTTTTGACTGTTCTGCGCTCGTTCATCGTCGCTCCTAGGATTTACACATTGCGATGGCGCTACCAGCGCCGGATGTGCGTCACAACAACCGTGACCCTGACGATATTTCGGTAGCGATGTCGCAATGTGTAAAGTACCCCTAAAGGCTACTTTACACACTGCGATATCGGTCCCGATATCGCTAGTGTGGGTACCCGCCCCCATCTGTTGCGCGACACGGGCAAATCGCTGCCCGTGCCGCACAACATCGCCCAGACCCGTGACACATACATACCTGTCCGGCGACGTCGCTGTGACGGGCGAACCACCTCCTTTCTAAGGGGGCAGTCCGTGCGGCGTCACAGCGACGTCACTGAACCGCCGCCCAATAGCAGCGGAGGGGCGGAGCTGAGCGGGACGTAACATCCTGCCCACCTCCTTCCTTCCTCATAGCGGCCGGGAGGCAGGTAAGGGGAGCTTCCTCGTTCCTGCGGCGTCACACGCAGCGATGTGTGCTGCCGCAGGAACGAGGAACATCCTCGTTACTGCTGCAGTAACGAGATTTGAGAATGGACCCCCATGTCGCCGATTAGCGATTTTGCACGTTTTTGCAACAATGCAAAATCGCTTATCGGTGTCACACGCAACGGCATCGCTAATGCGGCCAGATGTGCGTCACGAATTCCGTGACCCCAACGACTCCGCATTAGCGATGTCGCAGCGTGTAAAGCCCGCTTTAGACTCCAGATCTTCAGCCCCCAGTCCTGTACCTCTCTGGGTGCGACAAATGGATCGTTCTCCCACTCATTGCACAGATCAAAACCAGGTACATCAACGGAGGGACAGAGTAGAATAAGAGGTGTCCCACTGATCGTGTGTATGTCCTCTATAAACAAGCGGTTACAGTTACAGACAACTGCTGCTTCCACCCGGCAATTGTCGGACAGCTGGCACACTTGACCGCTGCTGCAAAACCGCCCGCACCACTCGATACTGGGAGTTGAATGAATACACAAAGGTCAGAAAAAAATGGGTGTTGAACCTGAGGAAGGAGGCGGTCTGCTCCCATAACGCATAATGCAGTTATATGTTTTCAAGTGCTCTAATAAATAGCTTTTATTTTTATGAGTTTTTCTGGTTTATTCCTGACCTGCAGTGCAAGTGTGGCGCCCCTGACCTGGTCAGGCACCACTGAGTACTGCACCCATGCTGGGGACAGTACAATACAGGTAATCCAGAAGGCTGACCGAGGTGTGACTACACAGGCGCATAGTGATCAGGTCTCACACATGTACCTTTGAGAGGACCCCTGGGGATCCCAGGAGGGGGAAAAGCCTTCACCTTCACTGGAATAGTGGAGGGGGCCAAAAGCCTCCATCTCCTCTCAAGGGGTGTGGTAAGAGAGTCTGGTTGCTAGGTGGCGTAGGCAGGCACAAAAGGGAAAAGAGAAGGAGGAGTAAACAGTCTGCAGCAGAGTGTGGAGGAGTGAGGAGCAGGAAAGTGAAGCTCTGACAGGAGCAGCAGTGAAGGTCCCAGATGTGAGCCGGTTCAGAGCAGAGTCCAGGGAGCTCCGAGGAGAGCTGACCCCTTCCCCTGGGCTGCTGTAGTCTGACAGCGTCCGCGCAGTGGCTACCGACGGGGGAGAACGGTCACCTAGGAGGGCTACCCGAAACCCATCTCCAGCTAGAGAGAGAGCACAGAGTGGGAAGTAAGGAGACTGCTAGGGAGAACCAGGCCCAAACGGGCGGCAGATCCCGGAGCGGGGATAGATCCACCTTTCCCTGCTAAACCTGCCGGTGTGGGGCCCTCAAAGCCCACACCACAACACCTAAAAGCCGCAGCCACGTAGCCACAGATAGGGCCCACAGTTCACAGGAGGCAAGCAGCTGGAGTGATCTGGCCCAGGCCACAAGCACACGGCAAACGAAGGGGAGAGAGGCTTCAGCAACTTCCCTGGGTGACCCCCATAGGGACTAAAAGTCGGGGTTACCCCAAACCACCAAGGGCTAAGGAAGGCGAGTTGGTAGTCACCATCAGAAGTCAGCCTGAAGGATACCTGATTCCCGCCTGGTTCATCCCAGCTACGCCCGGGTTACTCACCCTGCCACCTGAAGTGAGTAAAAACCCTGAAAGACATTCTGCCTGTGTGGAGTTATTCTGCGCCTTGTGGTACTACGCACCTACACCGGGTCCTGGGGCTTGCCTCACTCTCAGGAGGCTATTCCAACTAACTACACTCACCATCAGCCCCAGGCGTCCCTCAACCTGCAGTGGCGGTCCCCACTGACCGCAATACTGAGAGTGGCGTCACGACAAGAAGAAGATCTCCTACCTTTGACCAGATCCAGCTGAGTGGAGTCCCTGAAGGTAATGCACCGACACAACACCTGTGGGGCTTCACATCTGGCGTCACGAACAGGATAAGGACTAGACCTGTTCAGACAGGTGACCATGTGCCTGGGCGGTCCGCTTGAAAAATTGGAAGCGCCGCCATATTGCCACCATGAAAAGCGCGCTGAAAAACAACAGCAGCCCGCGCTGGGAGAAGTTACCGCCCACGAAGAGGTGTGGCTACCCAGAGATCCCCTGGAGAGTTCTGACCTCGCTAGTGAAGAGAGCGGAAGCGTCCAGAGACGTCGGGACAGAAAGGGAGCCAGAAGCCTGCTGCTGGGAGAGGAGCTGCTGAAAGAGGCAGAGCGGAAACTGAACAGCTTGCTACTAGAGGCAACGACAAGTCCACTGCTGGGAAATCGTGCAGAAGAGGGCGCAGAAGAAATGGCGTCTGACCGCAGAAACCCAGAACCGGGCTCCGCTGCCTGGTGGTATCGGGAGCTGGCCCAGTTCTGCGACCGACTGGAGACCCGGGTCGTGGAGCAGATCAGAGAAGAACGCATGGAACTTCTGGAGATGGCTGCCGCGGTTCAGGCCTATGAGAGGGGAACCGCACGACGAGTGCCAGACCGGACGGCGACGACTCAGACCCCGATGCTGCCACCGATGGGTGAGTCCAGTATTACCCCTGCCGGCCCGGATGCCCCGACCCCTGCTGTCACGCCCGCGGTCCCTGAAGAGGCGCCCGGCGCGGCGACGCTGAGCCAGGCCGCAGCCACGCCAGGTGCGGCCCGCCAATCCCAGGCCGCCGCAGCGATGCCCTGCTCGGCCCGCCAAGACCCGGCCGCCGCAGCGATGCCCTGCTCGGCCCGCCAAGCCCCGGCCGCCGCAGCGATGCCCTGCTCGGCCCGCCAAGCCCCGGCCGCCGCAGCGATGCCCTGCTCGGCCCACCAAGACCCGGTCCCTGCAGCGACGCCCAGCCCAGCCTGCACAGATCCCATCGCAGCTGCGACGCCGATCCAGGCCGCCGCCATACAGGGCGCGGCCCGCCAAGACCAGGCCGCCGCCATACAGGGCGCGGCCCGCCAAGACCAGGCCGCCGCCATACAGGGCGCGGCCCGCCAAGACCAGGCCGCCGCCATGCCGGGCGCGGCCCGCCAAGACCAGGCCGCCGCCATGCAGGGCGCGGCCCGCCAAGACCAGGCCGCCGCCATGCCGAGCGCGGCCCGCCAAGACCAGGCCGCCGCCATACAGGGCGCGGCCCGCCAAGAGATTGCATCACCATTTACCCCGGCCTGCAAGGCCAGAGCAGACACCGCTCCCCAGTCCAAAGAGGTCCCTGCTGGAAAGCCCACGCTGGGGGAGGACCCCGCATACTGGCAGCTGAAGGCTGACATGGAGGTCAAGTTTCCACAATGGTTGGTGGACCAGTACATGCTCCCTCCGCACACCCCCAAGAGGATTCCGGCAACCCCTGCAGCAACCACGCCAAAGAGTCCCCCGCCTGGGCCTGTTGAAGGAAGTTCATCCCCAGCACCGCCACCAAAGGAGTGCCAAGAAGAACTAAGGGGGAGAGGAGGCCAGGAAACTGAGGAGCTGACTCAGGAGCCACCAGCAGTGGATCCATGCCCAGAGCCGGAGATGCTGCCGTATTCCCGCTGGGACGAGGAAGATCTGACACCGTCTGCTGAGGAAGATCTGCCCCAAAGCCTCACCTGGGAGCTTGTAAGCTGCACCTCGCAGAATCCAACCCGCAAGACACGGCGCCGTAGCAGAACCCAGTCTTTCCCTGCACCGCCATCCCCAGAGCAGAGAGAAGTCACGGCTAGAGACCTAGAAGAAAAACGGTTCCTGAGAAGAGCCAAAGCACAGGTCAGAGGACCCCTTTGTAGAGGAATTGTGGAAGACTTTAGCCTGAAGTCAGGATACGGATTCCTCGTTGCACCTGGTATCAAAGAAGGCATTTTTGTCAATAGGAGAGACGTCAGAGCTAATTTGCCCAGAGGACATCCTGGAAGGAACCTGCGTACAGGAGACTCCGTACAGTTTACCATGCATCAAGGAGAAAGAGGGTGGTATGCGCTAGACGTAACACCATGTCCTAAAGAAACAGACACAGACGATGAAAGAGGTCAAGAAAGCAGCAGGTGCCGCAGCCCTACAGGCCCAAGCCCTGGTGAGGAGGAATCTGCATAAAGTAAAGTACACCAAGTTAAAGTTTTGACCAGTTTGAAAGTTTTGCAACGTTTTACAAGTTTAAGCAATGTGCCCACATAAACTGATGTGAGAAATAAATTCTAAAGTGCCTGCAGGCAAATGGCAGCGCTTAACCCTGAAAAAAACCTGCTATATTCTTGCAGCTTGGTTCTATTGGCAAAGACACCCCTTTACTTAGCCAGGTTTTAATAAATTATATAAGGGATTTTATACAAAAAATCCACAAAGAACCAGCGCTAGATGGGTTTTTTTATATATAATTTTATTAAAGAAAATATTGCTATCCTTGTTCCAAGGCAGGGTATTTAATAGTACACAATACACTAAAAAATTTTCTTAGAACCACATATACCAGAAAAAACACAATATAAATAAGTCAGAATTGAAAATACAAATAAAAATAATCCTGCATTGACAACAACTTCAGTTTATCTAACGGAGGAATCAGGTTTATATTACTACAGATCAAAATCTGCTGGCAAATCCCACTGACATCACATTGGGGATTGAGGGTTTCTGATTTCTACAACATTTTGTGCAAAGCTTGATGTGTGCAAAATAGGCTTGCAAATTAGTCAGAGGTGGTGTGGTACACCTATATGCTATCAGTCACAATATTTTACTAAATCAAGTATATGCCACCGGCCGGGGCATTACGATAGCTGAGTTAGAAATTAATTATTGTGAATATCGGATCACCTCTGAGGAAACGGGTTTATACCAAAACCCTTTGTGTGGTTTTTGATTTATCTTTCATATTTTTATTATTATTAATATTTTTATTTCTATCTTTATTTTTATTTGTATTTTCAATTCTGACTTATTTATATTGTGTTTTTTCTGGTATATGTGGTTCTAAGAAAATTTTTTAGTGTATTGTGTACTATTAAATACCCTGCCTTGGAACAAGGATAGCAATATTTTCTTTAATAAAATTATATATAAAAAAACCCATCTAGCGCTGGTTCTTTGTGGATTTTTTGTATAAAATCCCTTATATGATGTGAGAAATAAACCTTAAGGCTATGAACTGGCTATAGCCACAAACTCTCGCAGTGTAAATAGTTACACCAGAGGGCACCACCACCACCAGAGTCAGCCTGTTTAGGGGCTTGGCTCGTCTGCAACCAGGGAGCACGTCCGTATATAGGGCCTTGGCTCACCTGCAACCAGAGAGCATGCCTGTTTATGGGGCCTGGCTCTCCACCACAAAGAGGGTACCTGGTCAGCACCAACTGTGGAGGCCGCCTCTACATCCTGCCAGAAGAGGCTGAAGGCGCGGATCCACCAGGCCAGGTATACCCTGAAAACCACCAGCCCATGGAAGCCGCCTCGACATCCTGCCAGAAGTGGCTGAAGGCGCGGCCAACGTGAAAGGGTTTTGGGTGGGTTAACGGACTTGTGGGTGGAGGGTGGTGATGTATGGTACCTGGTGCTTTTAAAAATGTTTTACATGTTTTAATGTTTTATGCATTTTAAAATGTTGTCTTGCAGCCCGAGGACGTGCTGGTGATAACTAAGGGGGAATGTGGCGCCCCTGACCTGGTCAGGCACCACTGAGTACTGCACCCATGCTGGGGACAGTACAATACAGGTAATCCAGAAGGCTGACCGAGGTGTGACTACACAGGCGCATAGTGATCAGGTCTCACACATGTACCTTTGAGAGGACCCCTGGGGATCCCAGGAGGGGGAAAAGCCTTCACCTTCACTGGAATAGTGGAGGGGGCCAAAAGCCTCCATCTCCTCTCAAGGGGTGTGGTAAGAGAGTCTGGTTGCTAGGTGGCGTAGGCAGGCACAAAAGGGAAAAGAGAAGGAGGAGTAAACAGTCTGCAGCAGAGTGTGGAGGAGTGAGGAGCAGGAAAGTGAAGCTCTGACAGGAGCAGCAGTGAAGGTCCCAGATGTGAGCCGGTTCAGAGCAGAGTCCAGGGAGCTCCGAGGAGAGCTGACCCCTTCCCCTGGGCTGCTGTAGTCTGACAGCGTCCGCGCAGTGGCTACCGACGGGGGAGAACGGTCACCTAGGAGGGCTACCCGAAACCCATCTCCAGCTAGAGAGAGAGCACAGAGTGGGAAGTAAGGAGACTGCTAGGGAGAACCAGGCCCAAACGGGCGGCAGATCCCGGAGCGGGGATAGATCCACCTTTCCCTGCTAAACCTGCCGGTGTGGGGCCCTCAAAGCCCACACCACAACACCTAAAAGCCGCAGCCACGTAGCCACAGATAGGGCCCACAGTTCACAGGAGGCAAGCAGCTGGAGTGATCTGGCCCAGGCCACAAGCACACGGCAAACGAAGGGGAGAGAGGCTTCAGCAACTTCCCTGGGTGACCCCCATAGGGACTAAAAGTCGGGGTTACCCCAAACCACCAAGGGCTAAGGAAGGCGAGTTGGTAGTCACCATCAGAAGTCAGCCTGAAGGATACCTGATTCCCGCCTGGTTCATCCCAGCTACGCCCGGGTTACTCACCCTGCCACCTGAAGTGAGTAAAAACCCTGAAAGACATTCTGCCTGTGTGGAGTTATTCTGCGCCTTGTGGTACTACGCACCTACACCGGGTCCTGGGGCTTGCCTCACTCTCAGGAGGCTATTCCAACTAACTGCACTCACCATCAGCCCCAGGCGTCCCTCAACCTGCAGTGGCGGTCCCCACTGACCGCAATACTGAGAGTGGCGTCACGACAAGAAGAAGATCTCCTACCTTTGACCAGATCCAGCTGAGTGGAGTCCCTGAAGGTAATGCACCGACACAACACCTGTGGGGCTTCACACAAGACATAGAGACCCATTTTTTTCTAACCTTTGTGTATAATCCACACAAAGTCACACAACGATACCAGCTCTGCTAAATATCTGAAGGTACAATGTGCAATCATGGTACATGACCCAATGCTGTGAGGCTCAGACAGAGATTGAATCAGCCGCGCAATCAGCGGTGACATCACTCAGGTTATTTGCGGTCACAGAGGGAGGTTCCCGCGGTCCTCTACCTGTGGTCGCAGGTAACCTAACCTCAGGGAACCTAAGGTGATTTCAGCAAACTCAGATTCACAGACCTGCATCTCCTGGCGTAAAACCCACGTTTTTTTGCCAAGAGATGCAGATTTGGTGCTGAAATTGTTACAACACAGAACACTCTCCACATTACTAATCTAGGGCTTAGTGGCAGCTGTAGGCTGTTATTAACCCCTTATATTACCCCAATTGCCATCACATCAGAGCAATTGGGAAGAGCTGGGTAAATTTCCGGGATGCATCTAATAGATAGAACAATTCCAGGAAACTGCAGGCTGCTATTTTTAGGCTAGGAGGCTACCCAATAAGCATGGGCCTCGACAGCCTGAGAATACCAGCCCCCATCTGTCAGGATTTATCATCACTGGGTATCAAAATTAGGGGGACTGCATGCCATTTTTTAAAATTAATGATTTAAATATTTTAAAAAAAGCCGTATGCAGTTCCACTTTTATTAGCGCATGGCTAGGGGCTTCAGCGTGTAGCAGTGGGATTTATCTATGCTGGGTATCATAATATGGGGGGACTCTACACCAATAGTTTATTTATTTTTATACCTCGATACCGACCCACAGACAGCGCCTGTTATTGGTTGCGGTCAGATGCTGTCACACAGCCTGGGGGGGGCGCTTCTGACTGCAACCAGTTAGAGACACCAGGACGGACGGTGGGTTGGGAAAGCAGTGCATGTGAATGAGTACAGTCATGGCCAAATGTTTTGAGAATGCTACAAATATTAATTTTTACAAAGTCTACTGCTTAAGTTTTTCTAATGGCAATTTGCATATACTCCAGAATGTCATAAAGAGTGATTGGCTTAACAGCAATTACTTGCAAAGTCAATATTGGCTAAGAAAATGAACTTTAACCCCCAAAACACATTTCAACATCATTGCATTCCTGCCTTAAAAGGAGCAGCTAACATTGTTTTAGTGATTGTTCCATTAACACAGGTGTGGGTGTTGATGAGGACAGGGCTGGCGATCAATCAGTCATGATTAAGTAAGAATGACACCACTGGACACTTTAAAAGGAGGCTGGTGCTTGGTATTATTGTTTCTATTCAGTTAACCATGGTTATCTCTAAAGAAACACGTGCAGCCATCATTGCTCTGCACAAAAATGGCCTAACAGGGAAGAGTATCACAGCTACAAAGATTGCACCTCAGTCAACAATCTATCGCATCTTCAAGAACTTCAAGGAGATAGCTTCCATTGTTGCCAAAAAGGCTCCAGTGCGCCCAAGAAGGACCAGCAAATGCCAGGACCGTATCTTAAAACTGTTTCAGCTGCGGGATCGGACTACCAGCAGTGCCGAGCTAGCTCAGCAATGGCAGCAGGCTGGTGTGAGTGCTTCTGCACGCACTGTGAGGCGGAGACTGCTTGAGCAAGGCCTGGTTTCAAGGAGGGCAGCAAACAAGCCACTTCTCTCCAGAAAAAACGTCAGGGACCGACTGATATTCTGCAAAAGGTACAGGGAGTGGACTGCTAAGGACTGGGGTAAAGTCATTTTTTCAGATGAATCCCCTTTTCGATTGTTTGGGACATCTGGAAAACAGCTTATGATGAGAAGAAGAGGTGAGCGCTACCACCAGTCTTGTCTCATGACAACTGTTAAGCATCCTGAAACAATTCATGTGTGGGGTTGCTTCTCAGCCAAGGGAATCGGCTCACTCACAGTCTTGCCTAGAAACACAGTCATGAATAAAGAATGGTACCAGAATGTCCTCCAAGAGCAACTTCTCCCAACTGTCCAAGAGCAATTTGGCGCCCAACAATGCCTTTTCCAGCATGATGGAGCACCTTGCCATAAAGCAAAGGGGATCACTAAATGGCTCATGGAACAAAACATAGAGATTTTGGGTCCATGACCTGGAAACTCCCCAGATCTTAATCCCATTGAGAACTTGTGGGCAATCATCAAGAGACGGGTGGACAAACAAAAACCAACAAATTCTGGCAAAATGCAAGCATTGCTTATGCAAGAATGGACAGCTATCAGTCAGGATTTGATCCAGAAGTTGATTGAGAGCATGCCAGGGAGAATTGCAGAGGTCCTGAAGGAGAAGGGTGAACACTGCAAATATTGACTTGCTGCATTAACTCATTCTGTCAATATAACCTTTTGGTACTCATAATATGAATGCAATTATATTTCTGTATGTGATGTAAACATCAGACAAACACAATTAAAAACCAGAGGGCAACAGATCATGTGAAAATATAATTTTGGTGTCATTCTCAAAACTTTTGGCCATGACCGTAGTAATGAGCGGCATAGGAAATGAAGGAGAGGCAGTCGGAGCAGTGTTTAGTCACGACGGAGCCTCAGTAAGTTGAAGCGATTGCATCATTTTTATTTTCTTTATTTTTCCTTTATTTTTTTTTTAAATTCCCCAAGTGCCACATCTGCATCAACATCCAGCACTGGGTCCGGCACTCGGGTACCTTTTGAAACCGTGTGGATCCGGACTTAAACAGTCTGTGTCTGCCCATCCCTACTCACTGCTCATAACAGTCATCAGGTCTTGCAGTGCGCAGCGTGAGCCAGGACTGGCTGCTGCTCAAATTCTATGGAGCCTCATTCTATCTTCGATCCATGTAATTGAGGAACATCATGGAAACCGAATGACTACATCAGACCTGGGAAGTTTGCTTTCTAATAAATTGGTGAATGAAGGACAGTGTTTGGTTTTTATTTCTCTCTTTTTATGTACTTCAGGTTTCCATTTGTGGACTATGTTGGATTCCCTGGACGACATCTGAATTCCTGGACTATGTCGAACCTGCATGGGTTATTTTTTTATATGTCTGTTGCTCTCTTTGTCACTCCGTCTGTCACTCTGTTTTTCATTCTGTCTGCCTCTCTCTGGAGCTCTGTCTGTCACTCTCTCCATCATTCTGTCTGTCACTCTTTGCTCTCTCGATCCTTCTCTGTCACTCTTTGTCACTTTCTGTTACTCTCTATCGCTCTCTGTTGCTTACTCTGTTGCTCTCTCTATCCCTCTGTCACTCTGTCCTTCTCTGTGTCATTCTGTTGTTCTGTCTGTCGCCCTGTGTTTTGCTCTCCCTGTTGCTTACTCTGCATGTCGCTCTCTCTGTGACTTTCTGTGTCGCTCTCTCTGTTACTCTCTCTCACTCGGTCTGTTGCTCTCTGTTGTTCTGTATGACGCTCTCTTTGTTGCTTTCTGTGTTGTTCTCTATCACTCTGTCTGTTGCTATCTGTTGCTTGCTCTGTCACTCTGTCTGTCACTGTTGCTCTCTCTTCTGCTCTGTATGTCACTGTATCTGTCGCGCTCTGTTGCTTTTTTTATCTCTCTCTTTTGCTCTCTTTCTGTTGCTTGCTCTGTCGCTCCCTGTCACTCTCTGTTGTTCTGTCTATTGCTCTGTCACTTTCTGTGTCGCTCTCTGTGTCGCTTTCTCTGTTAGGGTACTTTTGTGTCGCCCCGTGGCCCCGTTACCTTCAGGTCGTCTCAGGGACTTCAGGGATGGCGCGTCCTGGGTCCTTCTGGTCACAGGTAGGTTGACTTCTATGGGATTCGTGACGCCACTTCGTATTGCGGTCAGCGCGACCGCCACTGCGGTTTAAGGGACACCTGGGGCTGATGGTGGGTGCAGTTAGATGTGGTGGCCTCCCAAGAGTGAGGCTGGCCCCAGGGCCCGCTGAAGGTGTGTAGTACCACAGGTCGCAGAAGAACTCACACGCATAGCAGGAATGTCTTTCAGGGTTTTTACTCACTTTCAGGTGGCAGGGGTGAGTAACCCGGGTGATGCTGTGATGTTCTAAGAGGGGAACCAGGCTCCTTCAGGCTGACTTAGGGGGTGGCTGCTGACTCGCCTTCCTAGCCCTCATGTTTTTGTGGTGACCCAGACATGTAGTCCTACGGGGTCACTCAGGGAAGTTGCTTCCGCCTGTTCTCCCCTTTTTCGGCCCATTTGCTTGTAGCCTGGACCAGGTGTCACTCCGGCTGCTTGCCTCTTGTGATCTATGGGCCCTCTCATTGCTATGTGGCTGCGGACTCTGTGGTGTTTTGGTGGAAGGTATGAAGTACCCACACCTGCAGGTTGAGCAGGCCAACTGAATGGGACCCTGCTCTGGGAACCTGTAATCCAGTGCGGGCCTGGTCCTCGCCTGGCAGTCCCCGTACTCAGCTACCTCTCTGCACTCCAGCCTTAGGTAAATTTCGGGCGGCACTACAAGGTGGCCATTCTCCCCCACCAGCAACCACTGCACCTGCGGTGTCTGACTAGTGACAGCCTCCAAGTTTCCTCCTTGTGACTGCTCCCTCTCCCTGAGCTTCACTAACTGACTGGCTTACTACTCCCTCCCCACTGTGCCTGTCTCCGCAACTTAGCAACCAGACTCTCTACCACACCCCTTGAGTGGAGATGGAGGCCACGCCCCCTCCCAGATTCCTCAGGGGTCCCTTCAAATGTCAATGTGGGAGACCTGGTTACTATGTGCCTATGTGTCCACACCCCGGTCAGCCTTCTGGATTACCTGTGTTGTACTGACCCAGCATGGGTGCAGTACTCAGTGGTGCCTGACCAGGTCAGGGGCACCACATTCCCCCTTAGTAATCAACAGCACGTCCTTGGGCTGCAAGACAAACATTTTAAATTGCATAAAACAGTAAAACATCAAAAAAGCATCATAAAACATTGTAAAACCACACTAGGTACCACTCTCACCACCCTCCACCCACAAGTCCGTTACCCACCCAGAACTCTCTCAGGAGGCAGGTCACCGGTTCTTTTAGCAACCAGGTCTGGACCATCTGTTTCCCCAGACCTTTCCTCCAATCTTCCTCTCCTGGGGCTGGTGGTAGAAAGCAAGCCCCTCTCCCATTGAGCTGTGTCTTCGGCCTCTTCTAGCAGGATGTAGAGGCGGCTTTCTTGGTCGGTGTTGTTCCTTTGTGGTGGAGAGCCAGGCCCCATAAACAGGCGTGCTATCTGGTCGCAGACGAGCCAGGCTCCTAAACAGGCATGCTCTGGTTTTTAGGAAAGCAAGCGTCATCACAGGCGTGCTTTATGGTGGTGCAGAGCCAGGCCCCATAAACAGGCGTGCTCTGTTGTTGGTACCGCTGGGGTAACTATAAACACTGCAAAAGTTTGTGGCTATAGCCAGTTCATAGCCTAATGGTCCTTGTAAAAGTGCACAAACCATGTGCAAAAGCAAACTTTGTAAACAGGGTTCTCACATCAGTTTATGTGGGCACATATTCTTGAACTTGAACGTTGCAAACTGGTAACTTCAACTTCTTGCTTCTCTTTACATGGACTCTTTACCAGGGCTTTGGCCTGTAGGGCTTTGGCACTTGACAGTTTCTGTGTCTTTGTCTTCATCTGTAGTACTCATTGTGTCTAGCTCGTGCTCCTTGTCTTCTTTATCTGTTTCTGTTTGCTTTCGGGGTTGGGTAGAGCCAGTTGGACTACAATACGGATTCCTGGGACATGGCGTTACATCTAGCGCATACCACCCACCCTCTCCTTGATGCTTAGTGAACTCCACCAGGTCTCCCATGTGCAGATTTCATCCAGGATGTCCTCTTGGCAAGTGGGCTCTTACATCCCTCCTGCTAACAAATATTCCTTCCTTCATACCAGGTGCGACACTAAACCCGTATCCAGATTTAAGGCTAAACTCTTCCAAGACTCCACGGTAAAGGGGCCTCTTTCCTGGTGGCGGGCTTTTCTTAGTGTGGCGCCCTGGACTAGCCAGGTCATCACAGGTACTACAACATGCACCCCCACCCCGAGATAGGCACATCAGCCAGACACAAGATCCTTGTTGCCTCCCTCCAGGGGCTGATGTACACACCAGGTGGGGTGGAGCCAGGCGGTTGGCCCCACCCACTGAGGAGTTCACAGTCCTGGAGGTGGGGGAAAAGGAAGTCAGTTGAGATCAGAGAGGGAGTTCAGTTAGGGAAGTGAAGGAGTGAAGTAGCAGTAGAGAAGCAAACTGACTGTGTCCGGGTACGTGGCCCAGGCACCCAGAGCAAGGTTGGCAGACGGTGGTGGTCGTCTGCAGGAGAGGCAGATCAACGGGGAACCGTAGGACCGGGGACGGGCGGTGGCCCACCGGTACCGAACCGGGGAGCGAAGTGAAGCCAGCACAAACTGGCAGGGCCTGCGGACCCCGACCAGGCTTGGAGTCGCCGTTAAATAGGTCAAATCCGTCAGTGACCGGAACCCCAGGGGTTTCCTAACAGCCAAGACCCGATTGAAGGCAACCGTCCAACCAGCAAAAGGAAATACAGCTACCGCCACAGCTAGAGTTCCAAGGGCCAGAGCCTGCGGGCAAAAGGGCTCCTCCGGCACATATACACGCTGGGGAGCGGGTTACCAGTGGGAATCCATCGGGACCGAACATACACACAGGTGCAGGGAAAGGCAGCCACCACCAACCGTCCGGGAGAAACCACAGCAGCCGGCTGCGGGACCCGACCATCCAGCCATTTGGTTTACCAGAGACTTTGCATCCATTTATGGCTGAGTGAGTACTACCGTGCCATCCGGCACCGCGCTGCGCAGTCCAAGCGACCCTGCACCTTGCCAACCCTGCCTCCCCGTCATCTCACCGGGCCCCGGGACCACCAACCCCTACCCACGGAGGGGAAAACAACATCCCAGCTGCTCCCTGCCATCGCTCCCGGGATCCCCGTCACCAGCAGTGGTGGTGCCCAACCTCACCACAACCCATGGGTGGCATCACGGACCAAATCCCCAAACCAAACTACCCCTTTCACTCATGGGCGAGGAGCGCCGCTCGAGTCCCCGGATCCGGCCCACCGCTTGAGCCACCGAGCAGCAGCGCCGGACCCAAGCGTGGTGAGCGCAGCGCCCCGCCGCCCGCGACATTAGCGTCTGCTTTCTTCTAAGTCCCGGGCTGTAACATCTTCCTTCTTATCTGGGGACTGCTGTGCAGGAAGTAGCTTTGCTCTGCTGCGGCATCGTGCTCTGCTCATTGGGTTCTTCTTGACTGCCGCCTCACTGCCTGCGGGCTCCCAAGCTACATACATGCCTGGCAGCATTATGGCCAGTGTTTCATCTTCAGCAGGGGGTGTCGGACTCACCTCCCAGCGAGAGTAAGGTAGCATCTCGGGCTCTGGGCCTTCCTCGACTAGACACGGTGCTACGTCCTCCTCTGATGGCTTGCGGGTCGACTCTTCAGCCTCTAGTCCTCTCCTCACCCTTAGTGTTTTTGAGCAGTCCTCCAGTAGCAGCGCTGGGGACAGGCTTTCATCCGAGGGCCAGGGTGGTGGGCTCACCTTCGCCAAGGTAGTGTCACGCTGTACTCTAAGATGTACAATAGCAGTACAGCGCAGTAATGTGGGACTGAGAGGATTCCTGAAACTATCTGAGAAGGTAGTTAGCTGGTAAACCACTAGGGGGCGTAAAAGTGGAGGAAACGTATGAGCAGGGAATTCCCTAGCAGAGGTAATACTAGTCAAGCCTACCAGATGGCAGTAGAATCGTCAGAAAGCCGTGTCACAACATGAGGTCTTGTAAGTACACAAGGGCAAAGTCTAAACGTAGTCAGAGGGAAGCAAATAGTCAGTAGCCGGGAAATCAGAGCCTAGAAGCGAGGGGGAGAGGGAAGACAAGACAGAATTAAGGTAAACAGATAAGGAACGAACAGGGAGACAGCGGGAGAGACACTGATGGAAACAGACAACAGAGGAGGTTAACAGGTCAGGTGAACACGGAGGTCAGGAGGGGGCAGGGCAGACAACAGGTCACTCAAGAGCAGAACACAGCAGAGCCAGAAATATCACTGGCGAAGTCCAAGAGAAACAGTGCCCTAATAAAGCAGCCTGACCTCCAGAACGAGGCAGAAAGGATTAACCCCTAACGTGACCTGCATCAGAAGTGAAATTTAAAAAAAAGGCTCAGCTCCAGCTGAGCCAGGAGTCAATCATGACAGTACCCCCTGTTCAAGGGGGGGGCCACTGGACCCCCAGGTTTCCCAGGAAACCTTTTATGAAAGGCACGAGTAAGTCGGTCAGCAAGGACAGATCGTGCCGGAACCCAGGATCGCTCCTCCGGTCCGTAACCCCTCCAATGTACAAAGTACTGAAGCGAACTACAGACCCGCCGAGAATCGATGATGCGCTCAATCTCGTGTTCCATCTGACCATCTACTGAAACGGGAGGAGAGGGATGAGGACACTCGGAAACAGAAGGAACAAAAGGCAGAAATTTGTGAAACACATTAGAAATGCGAAAGGACTGCGGTAACCGCAGACGAAAAGTCACTGGGTTGACAATCTCGATGATCTTATACGGACCAATAAATTTTGGACCCAACTTAGTGGAAGGAATTCTCAGACGAATGTTTTTGGTAGACAACCAAACTATATTCCCCACCTGAAAATTAAATCCTACCGATCGTCTCTTGTCAGCAGAGCACTTTTGCCACCCTAAAGCCACCTCAACATTATGCTGGACCTCCCTCCAAACCTCCTCCAACTGCTGAACTGCAGAATCAGCCCCAGGACACCCAGAATCAAGTCTGGAAAATTCACCGAAATGAGGATGGTATCCATAGTTACAAAAAAATGGAGTAGTACCCGTGGACTGATGGACCCGGTTATTGAAAGCAAACTCAGCCATAGGCAGTGAGGAACACCAATCGTCCTGCTGAGACGTAGCCAGACACCGCAGAATTTGTTCCAATGACTGATTAGTTCTCTCAGTCTGCCCATTGGTCTCGGGATGGTAAGATGAAGAAAAGGACAACTCAATACCCAGCCATCTACAAAATGCTCTCCAAAATTTGGAAACGAACTGAACCCCCCTGTCGGACACAATGTTAACAGGGATACCATGCAATCTAACCACCTGTTCAATAAACAATTTGGACAGAGTCTCAGCATTAGGTAATCCCGACAAGGGAACAAAATGCACCTGTTTGCTGAATCTGTCCACCACCACAAAAACAACAGTCTTGCCAGCGGAAACAGGTAAATTAGTGATAAAATCCATGGACAAATGAGTCCAGGGCCTATCCGGAATTGGTAAGGGCACTAATTCCCCGGCCGGCCGGTTATGGGGAACTTTAGCACGTGCACACGCATCACAAGCAGACATAAACACGGCGACATCGGAGTACATAGAGGGCCACCAAAACAACCTGGCAATAGCCTTACGAGTAGCTGAGACCCCCGGATGACCACCAAGCACAGAGTCATGAAATTCCTGGAGAACCCGTAATCGAAACTGGACAGGAACAAACAATTTGCCATCGGGCAAAGAAGGAGGGGCCAATGCCTGTGCAACACGAATCTCAGCCTCCAATCCGGAGGA
Organism: Anomaloglossus baeobatrachus; assembly: GCF_048569485.1. Lineage (NCBI taxonomy): Eukaryota > Metazoa > Chordata > Amphibia > Anura > Aromobatidae > Anomaloglossus > Anomaloglossus baeobatrachus. Next base: position 403,835,260 of record NC_134358.1, read on the forward strand.
TAAAACAGCAACGACTACCCCATGAGGAAGAATGGAAGAAGGAGGTTCGGGAGGCGAAAACGGATCCAAACTGCGAGATAATGCATCCGCCTTAACATTCTTAGAACTGGGTCGAAATGTAATGGAAAAGTGAAAACGGGAAAAAAAAGTGACCACCTAGCCTGTCTAGGAGTCAACCGTTTAGCAGACTCGATGTAAGACAGGTTTTTATGGTCCGTAATAACAGTGATCCGATGAACAGCCCCCTCCAAAAAATGCTTCCATTCTTCGAAGGCCAACTTTATGGCCAACAACTCTCGATTCCCCACATCATAATTCTTCTCAGCAGAAGAAAAATTTTTGGAGAAGAAGGCACACGGTCTTAAATTAGTTAAAGTAGCGGGTTCTTGGGAGAGCACCGCCCCCACACTCACCTCTGAAGCATCAACCTCCACAATAAACGTCTGAGAGAGGTCAGGTTGAACAAGTACAGGAGCAGTCATAAAACATTCCTTTAACCTCAGAAATGCTTCTATCGCCTGCGGTGACCACTCCCTAAGATCAGCCCCCTTGCGGGTGAGATCCGTGAGTGGCTTGACCACTTGAGAAAACCCTTTAATAAATTTCCTGTAATAATTGGCAAAACCCAGAAAACGCTGCAGACCCTTGAGGTCTCTGGGTTGCACCCAATTATAAATGGCTTGTACTTTTCTGGGATCCATCCGAAAACCATCAGCAGACAGAATAAAACCTAGAAAGGTGATTTCTTGGACACAAAAAGTACATTTTTCAGGTTTAGCAAATAGGGAATTCTCCCGTAACCTATGAAGTATTGTACGTACATGATCAATATGAGACTCTTTGTTGGACGAGAAGACAAGAATATCATCTAGGTACACAACCATAAAACGGCCAATAAATTCAGAGAAAATATCATTCATAAAATTCTGAAACACTGCAGGAGCATTAGTAAGGCCGAAAGGCATGACCAAGTTTTCAAAAAGGCCCTCTGAGGTAAGGAATGCCATTTTCCACTCATCCCCTTCCTGAATGCGAATGAGGTTATAGGCTCCCCTGAGATCAAGCTTGGAGAACCATTTAGCTCCAGATAACTGATTATAGAGGTCCGGGATGAGTGGAAGTGGATAGGTATTTCTCACCGTGATCTTATTAAGTTCCCGAAAATCGAGGCAAGGGCGTAGGCCACCATCCTTCTTCTTAACAAAAAAGAACCCAGCAGCAACAGGCGAGACAGAAGGACGGATGTGTCCCTTACGTAAACTATCGGATATGTAATTTTTCATGGCAGTGCGTTCCGGGCCAGAAAGATTATACAAACGGGCCTTGGGTAATTTGGCACCTGGAACCAGGTTAATAGCACAATCGTAAGGACGGTGTGGTGGCAGGACCTCAGCCTCTTTTTCAGAGAACACGTCTCCAAAATCCTTCAGGTACTCCGGAATACCCTCCAGATTAGTTGAAGACACCTGAACAGTGATAAGACAACCATTAGAACATTTAGGACCCCATTTAACAATATCGTGAGAGTCCCAGTCAATTACAGGATTATGCATGTGCAACCAGGGGAATCCCAGCACCAGTCCCGCAGGGAGATTATCCATGATATAACATGAAATAAGTTCCTGATGAAGGGACCCCACTTTAAGCAAAAATTCCTCACAGACAAATTCAACCACATTTCGTGTCAATGGTGTCCTATCAATAGCAATAATGTGAACCAGAGTCTCTAGCCTAACTGTCCCTATCTTAGCTTTGGAAACCAGACTGGAGTCAATGAAGTTCATAGAGGAACCACAGTCCACGAAAGTAGAGGCTGGAATACAACAGTCTCCTATTACAAGTTCCACCTCAAGCAAAATTTTTTGGAAAGAGGAAAAGGGTACCTGAGGGTCTGGGTGACCTCCTCGAACATCACCCAGACCTAAGCGTTTCCCGACGGTTTAGTAGCCAGAGGACAGGTAGGACAGTCCTTCCTCCAATGTCCCGGACTTCCACAGTAGAAACACAATTTCCACTCCCGTCGTCGTCTCCTCTTCTTCTCCTTGGAATCTGTGGCACTGACCTCCATGGGCTCCACAAGTGGAACAACCTCAGCTTTGACCGGGCATAATGAGGTTTCCCGCAGGGTCACTCCTCTCTCCCGAAACCTCCGATCCATCCGTACTGCCTGGGTCATGGCCTCCTCCAAAGAACTGGGTGGAGGATGAAGGGCCAGAGCGTCCTTGAGATGATCAGAGAGTCCTCTCCTAAACTGGCATCTCAGAGCAGAATCATTCCAGGAAACCGTCGTAGACCACTGCCTGAACTCAGAACAATACCACTCTGCAGTGCGTCTACCCTGAGAGAGACCCATGATCCTGTCCTCTGCCACCATGACCCGGTCCGGTTCATCATAAATAAGTCCTAGGGCGTCAAAAAACCTATCCCCAGACATACGCTCAGGGGTTGTCGGAGGTAAAGAAAAGGCCCAAGTCTGAGGTCCCTCCCTAAGCAAGGAAATTATTATCCCCATCCGCTGACTATCATCCCCAGAGGAACGGGGTTAAAGAGAAAAAAGTAATTTACAGCTCTCCCGAAACGTGTGAAACCTCTCCTTCTCTCCGGAAAACTTATCCGGGAGCATGAGCGTGGGTTCTGGAGAATGGAATGATACATCTACGGGACCGGGCTGTGATTGAGTCATGGAACCCTGGAAAGCCTTTACTGCAGCAGCAAGCTGCCCCTGGAGTTCAGTATGGGAAGAGGCTAGGGCTCTATGCTCAATGAATAAGTCCTGGATCATTTGAGTCAAATTAGACATCTGATCCGTAAGGATACGTAACGGATCCAGAGGGGTAAAAATGTAAGGGCCAGTGATAATGTCACGCTGTACTCTAAGATGTACAATAGCAGTACAGCGCAGTAATGTGGGACTGAGAGGATTCCTGAAACTATCTGAGAAGGTAGTTAGCTGGTAAACCACTAGGGGGGCGTAAAAGTGGAGGAAACGTATGAGCAGGGAATTCCCTAGCAGAGGTAATACTAGTCAAGCCCACCAGATGGCAGTAGAATCGTCAGAAAGCCGTGTCACAACATGAGGTCTTGTAAGTACACAAGGGCAAAGTCTAAACGTAGTCAGAGGGAAGCAAATAGTCAGTAGCCGGGAAATCAAAGCCTAGAAGCGAGGGGGAGTGGGAAGACAAGACAGAATTAATGTAAACAGATAAGGAATGAACAGGGAGACAGCGGGAGAGACACTGATGGAAACAGACAACAGAGGAGGTTAATAGGTCAGGTGAACACGGAGGTCAGGAGGGGGCAGGGCAGACAACAGGTCACTCAAGAGCAGAACACAGCAGAGCCAGAAATATCACTGGCGAAGTCCAAGAGAAACAGTGCCCTAATAAAGCAGCCTGACCTCATGAACGAGGCAGAAAGGATTAACCCCTAACGTGACCTGCATTAGAAGTGAAACTAAAAAAAAGGCTCAGCTCCAGCTGAGCCAGGAGTCAATCATGACAGGTAGCTGCTGGGACCACTCCATGTCCAGGTAACTGCCTGGGGACGAAGTACTGGTTCACCAGCTCCTTGGGGTAATGAGCACTCAGCTCCTCCTTCAGCCTCAGGAAAACTGGGTCTTCTCCCGGTGGGGACGTAGAACCTAATTCCCTGAGCGGTGGCTGGGGTGCGATGACCGTCTCTGCCTTGCAGTCTGGGGTAGATGGCCTTGCAGCTTGGTCTTGGCGAGCCGAGCCTGGCGTGGCAGCGGCCTGGTCTTGGCGGGCCGACCCTGGCGTGGCGGCGGCCTGGTCTTGGCGGGCCAGGCTGGGCGTCGCTACTGCAGCCTGGTCTTGATGGGCCGGGCTGAGCGTCGCTGCACCAAGCATCTCTGCAGGAACCGCAGGCTTCGCAGCATGGGCCATGGCGGGTGTTGCCTCTGGGATCGCAGCGGGGATCTTCACAGGCGTGGCAGCATGGCGCGCCGCGGGCATCACAGCGGCCTCCCGTTGGAACAGCGCCGGCAGGGTCAGTGCTCTCACGAGGGCAGGGGCAACACGGGACTCACCCATAGGCAGCATCATTGGAGTCTGGGTGGTCGCCGCCCGGTGTGGCACTTGTCGCGTGGTCCACCTCTCTTAGGCCCGAACAGCTGTAGCCATCTCCCGGAGCTCGGTGCGTCCCTCTCTGATCTGCTGAGTTTTGTTTTCTGCAGACTCATAGCTTCCCGTCGTCCAGGGACAGATCTGCCTCTCATCCTCTCTTGCAAGATCAGAACGCTGCAGGGGTTCTCTGGGTAGCCACACCTCTTCGTGGGTGGCTACTTCTTCTAGCGTGGGCTGCTGTTGTTTGTTGGTGCACTTTCATGGTGGCAATATGGCGGCACTTCAAACTTTTTAAACGGACTGCCAAGGCACATGGTCACCTGTCTGAACAGGTCTAGTTCATATCCTGTTCGTGACGCCAGAGTTGTGCCGCCCCGTGGCCCCGTTACCTTCAGGTCATCTCAGGGTCCTCAGGGACGGTGCGTCCAGGGTCCTTCTGGTCACAGGTAGGTTGACTTCTATGGGATTCATGACGCCACTCTCGGTATTGCGGTCAGGGCGACCGCGACTGCAGTTTTAAGGGACACCTCGGGCTGATGGTGGGTGCAGTTAGATGTGGTGGCCTCCGAGAGTGAGGCTGACCCCAGGGCCCGGTGAAGGTCTGTAGTACCACAGGTCGCAGAAGAACTCACACACACAGCAGGAATGTCTTTCAGGGTTTTTACTCACTTTCAGGTGGCAGGGGTGAGTAACCCGGGCGATGCTGTGATGTTCCAAGAGGGGAACCAGGCTCCTTCAGGCTGACTTAGGGGGTGGCTGCTGACGCGCCTTTCTAGCCCTCGTTTTTTTGTGGTGACTTAGACTTGTAGTCCTACAGGGTCACCCAGGGAAGTTGCTTCCGCCTGTTCTTCCCTTTTTCAGCCCGTTTGCTTGTAGCCTGGACCAGGTCACTCCGGCTGCTTGCCTCTTGTGACCTATGGGCCCTCTCGTTGCTATGTGGCTGTGGACTCTGTGGTGTTTTGGTGGAGGGTATGAAGTACCCCCACCTGCAGGTTGAGCAGGCCAACTGAATGGGACCCTGCTCTGGGGACCCGTAACCCCATGCGGGCCTGGTCCTCGCCTGGCAGTCCCCGTACGCAGCCACCTCTCTGCACTCCGGCCTTATGTGGATTTCGGGCGGCACTACAAGGTGGCCATTCTCCCCCGCCAGCAATTACTGCATCTGCGGTGTCTGACTAGTGACAGCCTCCAGGTTTCCTCCTTGCGACTGCTCCCTCTCCCTGAGCTTCACTAACTGACTGGCTCACTACTCCCTTCCCACTGTGCCTGCCTCTGCAACTTAGCAACCAGACTCTCTACCACACCCCTTGAGTGGAGATGGAGGCCACGCCCCCTCCCGGATTCCCCAGGGGTCCCTTCAAAGGTCAATGTGGGAGACCTGGTTACAATGCGCCTATGTGTCCACACCCCGGTCAGCCTTCTGGATTACATGTTGTACTGACCCAGCATGGGTGCAGTACTCAGTAGTGCCTGACCAGGTCAGGGGCGCCACACTTTCACACTACTTTTTTTAACCCCTTCACGACCATGGACGGATATATCCGTCATGGAGCTTGTCCCATTAAGCCCCGCCCCCTTCCACGGGCAGGCGGCGGCTGTCGGCACACATATCAGCTGTTTTCAACAGCTGACATGTGTGCCTGCTTGCCGCGGGTGGAATCGCTTCCACCCGCGGCCATTAACCCCTTAAATCTTGCTGCCAAAGTCTGGCAGCAAGATCTAAATGCGCACGGCCATTTTTTTTACTTACCGCCACCCCCACCGGAAGTCACGTGCGTGATCACGTGACTATCGGTGGTTGCCATCGTACCACAGGGTCTTGTGATGACGCCTGCAGCTATGATGTTTCACTTTTGTTTTCCCACGGCCGTGATCAGCAGATACATAATAGTGATCGGATTGCTGATCGCTATAGCCCCCTAGGGGGACTAGTAAAATAAAAAAAAAGTAAAAAAAAAAGTTTTAAAAAATAAAAAAAAAACAAAAAACCTAAAAGTTCAAATCACCCCCCTTTCCCCCCATTGAAAATTAAAGGGTTAAAAAATAAATAAATATGCACATATTTGGTATCGCCGCGTTCAGAAATGCCCGATCTATCAAAATATAAAATCAATTAATCTGATTGGTAAACGGCGTAGTGGAAAAAAATTCCAAACGCCAAAATTACGTCTTTTGGTCGCCGCAAGTTTTACGCAAAATGCAATAACAGGCGATCAAAACGTAGCATCTGCACAAAAATAGTACCATTAGAAACGTCAGCTCGAGACGCAAAAAAATAAGCCACCACTGAGCCATAGATCCCAAAAAATAAGAACGCTACGTGTTTCGGAAAATGGCGCAAAATGTGCGCCACTTTTATTGGACAAACTTGTGAATTTTTTTTAACCCCTTAGATACAAGTAAACCTATACATGTGTGGTGTCTACAAACTCGCACCGACCTCAGGCATCATACCCACACATCAGTTGTACCATATAGTGAACACCGTGAATAAAACATCCCAAAAACTATTGTGCCATCACACTTTTTTTGCAATTTTTCTGCATTTGGAATTTTTTTGCTGTTTTCCAGTACACCATATGGTAAAACTTATGGTTTCATTTAAAAGTACAACTTGTCCCGCAAAAAACAAGCCCTCATATGGCAAGATTGATGGAAAAATAAAAAAGTTACGGCTCTCGGAAGAAGGGGAGCAAAAAACAAAAACGCAAAAATGGAAAGTGCCCCGGGGCTGAAGGGGTTAATATGCTTTTGACGGACGTCAAAAAAACGCAAACCACATATGACTGGATCCTGTTGAACGCATGCAAACTCAAGTGATATTTTACAGGATCCTTTCACTTGCAGTTTATGGGCAGGCGTTGGAGTCATGTGATCAGGAGTCAGTGGAACTCGACCTGACAGCCTGCAAATGCACACGCCGCTGTTGAAGGGAAAGGGGAGAGAGAAAGAGAGGGGAGAGAGAGGATAGAGAGAGATGAGACAGAGAGAGAGAGGAGACAAAGAGAGATAGAAGACAGAGAGAGAGAGGAGAGAAGGGAGAGAAGAGAGGGAGAGAGGAGAGAGAAGAGGTGGAGAGAGAGAGAGAGACTCTCTGTGATCACACCAGGCTGCTTTCTGGGCATGCTCACTAGAGTAAACAGGATCCTTTCTATCAGCATCCCACTGTTTACATGCGGTTGTGTGCGGTACAGCAGTCAGGATCCAGTGACATGCAGTATTTGGACGCAGATCAAAAACGCTACAAGTAGCATTTTTGAAAGAAGTTAAAATACTGCAAGTGAACGCATGTGAACGCATGTTGATGCGAGTCCATTGCAAATGCATTGAAAGGAAAACGCATTTGTACTGGATCCGTTTTTGCATTAAAAAAAACATTCAGGATGCATGTTAAAAAAACTTAGTGTGAAAGTACTCTGAGTCACTCTGTCACTGTGTTGATCTCTCTGTTGCTGTGTTGTTCTGTATGTTACTCTCTCTCTATCGCTTTCTGTGTTGCTCTGCCTGTTGCGCTGTCTGTCGTTCTGTCGCTCTCTCTCATGCTTGATCTGTCGTACTCTGTCATTATTTCTGTCGCTCTCTATGCCTCTCTCCCTCTGTTGCTCTGTATGTCTCTTTCTCTGTTGCTCTGACTGTTCTCTGCTACTTTGTCGTTCTGCCACTCTGTGGCTTTTTCTCTCGCTTTTTCTGTCATTCTGTATGTCATTCTCTATTGCTCTTTCTGTAGCTTTCTGTGTCGCTGTCGCTCTGTTTGTCACTCTGTCACTCTCTCTGTCACTCTGTCACTCTCTTGCATACTCTGTTTGTCGCTCTCTCTGTTGCTCTCTCTGTCACTCTGTCTGTTGCTCTCTGTTGCTCTGTCTGTTGGTCTGTCTGTCGCTCTCCCTGTCACTTTCTGTGTCACCCTCTCTGTCACTCTATCTTGTGCCCTCTCTGTTGCTTGCTTTTTCACTTCTGTCTGTTGCTCTTTGTTACTCTGTTGTTCTGTCTGTCACTCTGTCACTTTCTGTGCTGCTCTCTGTCACTTTCTGTTTTTCTGTCACCTTGTCTATCGCTCTCTGTGTCGTTCTGTATGTCGCTCTCTCTGTCGTTTTCTGTATCGCTCTCTCTGTTGTTCTGTCTGTTGCTCTCTATGTCACTCTCTCTGACACCTTATCTCTTACTCTATCTGTTGTTCTGTATGTCGCTCTTTCTGTTGCTCTGTTTATCACTCTCTCTGCCGAGCTGTGGCTCTGTCCTGTGCTCGCTCTGTTGATTGCTTTTTCCATTCTTTCTGTAGCTTTTTGTCATTCGCTGTCATTCTGTTTCACTCTCTCTGCCACTTCCTCTGTCACTCTGTCATTTTGTATGTCACTCTCTGTCGCTTTGTCTTTTGCTGTCTCTGTCACTCTCTGCCCCTCTCTCTCTCTCTCTGTATCTCTCTGTCGCTGTCGTTTGCTCTCTCTGTCACTCTGTCGCTCTATTCTGTTCTGTATGTTGCTCTCTCTGTTGCTCTGTCAGTCTCTCTCTCCCAGGTGCTCTCTGGCCCTTTGTCGCTCTGTTTCTCTCTGTCGTACTCTCTGCTGCTTTGTATGTCGCTCTGTATTTCGTTCTCTTTGTCGCTCTGTCTGTTGCTCTCTGTCTATATTTCTATCTAATATCCGTCTCTATGTCTGAATCAAACCATCACATTGGTTGTAAATATAAGATGGAAAGGTATACACACATAAAAATAATGGATGGTAGTGTGATGCAAAGGGTAAATAGGTAACTATATATACAGTGCGGAAAATGATTAATTAGATATTAATAATAAATAATTTTGCAAGTTTTCCCACCTACAAAAAATGGAGAGGTCTGTAATTTTTATAGTAAGCACACTTTAACTGTGACAGACAGGATCCCGCCCCAAGAATCTAAGTAATCTCATGATATGCTTTTCAAATAATTATTTTGCATTTTATTGCATGAAATCAGTACATGATCACCTACCAACCAGCAAGAATTTTGGCTCTCACAGACCTGTAATTTTTTCTTTAAGAAGCCCTCCTACTCTGCACTCATTACCTGTATTAATTGCACCTGTTTGAACTTGTTACCTGTATAAAAGGCACCTATCCACACAATCAATTACACTCCAACCTCTTCATCGTGGCCAAGACCACAGAGCTGTCTAAGGACACCAGGGACAAAATTGTAGACCTGTACAAGGCTGGGATGGGCTACAGGCCAATAGGCAAGCAGCTTGGTGAGAAGGCAACAACTGATTATTAGAAAATTGATGAAACACAAGATGACTGTCAATTAGAGATAAGTGGACCCATGGAAGTTTAGATTCCATTAGCGCAGCTGACCTTTTTAACCCCTTCACCCCAGCGATTTTTCATTTTTATTTTTTATTTTTTTTCTCCCCTTCTTCCAAGAGTCATAACTATTTTTTCATCAATATTGCCATATGAGGGCTATTTTTTTGAGGGACAAGTTGTATTTTTGAATAAAACTATTAGTTTTACCATATTGTGTAGTGAAAAACGGAAAGAAAATTCCAAGTGCGGTGAAAGTGCAAAAAAAGTGCAATTGCACGATTGTTTTGGGGGTCTTTTATTCACTCTGTTCACTATATGGTAAAACTAACATGTCAGTATGATGTCTCAGGTCGGTTTCAGTTAGTAGGTACCAAACATGTATACTTTAACTTTTATCTAAGAGGTCAAAAAAATTCAGAAGTTTGTCCAAAAAAAGAGTAGCGCTTTTGGCTCCATTTTCTAAGACCCGTAGAATTTGCACTTTTTGTGATTTGGGTCTCAGCGATGGCTTATTTTTTGCATCTTGAGCTGATGTTTTTAATTATATAATTCGTGGGCAGATGCTATGTTTTGATCGCCTGTAATTGCATTTTAAAAAAATGTTGTGGCAACCAAAAAAACGTAATTTTGGCATTTGAAATTTGTTTTTCTCCATCCTGTGTACCGATCAGATTAATTGATTTTATATTTTGATAGATCAGGCATTTCTGAATGTGGTGATATCAAATTTGTGTATTTTTTTTACATTTAATTAATTGTTTTATTTTCAATGCAGCAAAAGGGGGGTGATTTGAACTTTTAGGTTTTTTAATTTTTTCAGATTTTTTTTAAACTTTTTACATTTTTTATTGATTTTTATTAGTCCCCCTAAGGGATTTTGTTTACTGCACAGTCTGATCAGTTGTGCATTTCTGCTGATCAGAGCAGCATTTCTATGATCAGCAGAAATGCAGTGTTCCTGTGAGTGCCGGCGCTCTGTCAGCTCTCACAGGAAATACGTCATGCTAGCATCATCAACTGACCCTGCACTACCATGGTAACACATTGGCACCTTGTGATCAGGTCACAGGGCCACCGATAGGGGAGGGGAAAGGCGCGATCCCTGCTGCAAAAATTTAAATTACGCTGTCAGATTTTGACAGCTTGATCTAAGTGGTAAGCAGGCGCGAGTGGATCTCTGATCCACTCGCACTTGTTAGCCACACATGTCTGCTGATCAGGTCATCAGACATGTACGGGGATTATATATACGTCCAAGATCATGAAGGGGTTAAAGCTCAGTTTTGGACCCACACTTGACCTGAACTTCATTTGAAGTCATTGATTGGCAGTTCAGGTCTCCACCCATATGCAGCTAGGCTTAAACAGAACACTTCATGTGGAAGGAGGGCAGGGTTTTTTCGATTTTTTTTTTTTTAGTTCACACTACACCTGATCACGCTGTTGCTACCCCCAGTGCGAGCCGTTCAAACACTGCATATGGCTAGCACTAGGGAGAGCACCGTACATACCAGAGCAAAGCAATGCTAGCATGAGGGGTTTGCATTCTTAAAGCACCTGACCTCCGATCCAGAACTTTCTTTCCTTGGAAAAGTCTGAGTTTGTAGTGAATACTGAACACAAAACTTCAGGTTTTCTCTTCTCTACTTGTCAATCTTACTTGGTCTGGGAATCCATGCAAGGTCTCGCCTCATGAGGTAAGGATGATTCTAAGAAGGTCAGGAATCAGCGAGAACTACATGGGAGGACTTGGTCAATGACCTGAATAGAGCTAGGACCACAGTCTAAAAGATAACCGTTAGTAACACACTACACCATCAAGGATTAAAATTCTGCAGGGCACGGAATGTTCCCCTACTCACGTCAGCACATGTCCAGGCCCATTTGAAGTTCACCAATGACCATCTGGATGATCCAGAGGAGGCATGGGAGAAGGTCATGTGGTGAGATGAGACCAACATAGAACTTTTTGGTATCAACTCCACTTGTCATGTTTGGAGGAAGAAGAAGATTGAGTAAAAACCTCCAAGAACAACGTCCCAACTGTGAAGCTTTGGGGTGGAAACATCATACTTTGGGGGGTGCTTTTCTGCATAGGGGACAGCACCGTATTAAAGAGAGGATGGATAAGGTTATGTATTGCAAGATTTTGGCCAACAACCTCCTTCCATCAGTTAGACCATTGAAGATGTGTTGTACCTGGGTCTTTCAGCATGACAAATCTTTGGAGGGAGCTAAACCTCATTATTGCCCAGTGAAACCTGAAAGATCTGGAGAAAATCTGTATGGTGGAGTGAGCTAAAATCGCTGCTGCAGTGTATGCAAAGTTGATCAAGAACTATAGGAAATATCTGACCTCTGTAATTGAAAATAAAGATTTCTGTACCAAATATTAAGTTCTGTTTTTCTACTGTACCAAATACTTATTTCATGCAAAAAAACTCAAATTAATTGGAAGTGTATCAAATACTTATTTTCCCCACTGGATATAAAGACAGAAGAAAGTAAATAGGGTGGATGTGAAGAATTGCTCCAAGATATAAAAGTATGGGAGTCTCACAAAGGGAGAACTAAGTCAGTGCAAACAAATGAGCACACCGAGGTACAAAATTAAATAACATCCACATGTAACCATTATAATATGTTTAATACACCTGTAAACAACACAGAAGAATAGTTACCATTTGAATGTGCCCCTGAGACACTCAGGGGGCATTTGACACTTAATGGCATTGAGGCCAAATAGGCTTGAATTATCTATCTCTATAGCATTCACTGCTGTCTAAAGATACACTCAAAAATACTTCAAAAACGCAGCAAATATGCAACATCTTAAAAAAATATAAAAAAACAATTCTGCAAAAACACTGGAGGAATTGACATGCTGCAGATTGTTTCCTACACCAGATCTGCAATTCACAAATAAGCAACGTGTGCATGACACTTCTGGTTAAATTTACTTTCCTGGCATCAGGATTTCTTTCAGGTTTTGTGAGAAATCTGCACTCAAAACGCATTACAAATGCGATAAAATTGCAACGTGTGCACAGTCTTAGCAAAACACAGTGCATTCAATCCAGTAGCCCCTACTAGACCCAAATCTGCAGAATTGTTGTGGTCTTCTCTATTGGAGCAAGCATTTACACAGCATGGAGACGCCGGTATGCACATAACAGTGCCTCCTTACATCCCCCCTTTTCCAAGAATCTCTTAAGGAGATGAGGAACATTAATATTTTCCCTTGTTTCCCATGACCTCTCATTAGGGCCAAACCATTTCCAGTCCACCAAGTATTAGGTTTTACCTAGGACCTCTTTTACAGAAGGGATGACTTATACCTCAAAGGTGTCTTCATCACTGACTGGAGAAGGTGAGGTACATGAATGTTTGAGGAAAGACACATGGAACGCTTTGGGGATGTGTAGGGAAGTCGGGAGCTTCAACTTGTAGGACACCTCTTTAATCCACTGGAGCACATTGAAGGGACCGAAAAAGTGGGGACCCAACTTGTAGGAAGGCCCTTTGAAATGGATGTATCTGTAAGAGAGCCATACCTTGTCTCTGGGTCGGAATTAAGGAGGGTCTATGCATCTCTTGTTCGCGTGCCTCTTCATAGGGATGGAGGATTTCTCCAGAAAGGACTTGGTCTCCACCCAGATGTCGGAGAATGTCTTGATGAGGGTATTAGCTGCAAGATTTCCGAATGTGAGTGTACCGCCTTGCTCTAGGAAGCCGAGCTGCTCAGATCCAGTCCTTCTGTGGGTGGCTCGAGGGTCTCCGGACCCGGGGGTCTCGCGGTCACTTCAAATGAAAAGAGGGTGATGGGATGGTGGATGTAGGACGTATATGTACGGGCTAAGCCGTACGGAGTTCGTGACGCCACCCACGGTATGTGGTGATATTGGACCCCACCGCTGCAGTTACAGGGCACCTGGGGGAGATGTTGCGCAGCAAGTTGTTAACCCCTCCGTGGGCAGGGATGGTGGCCCCGGGACCCGTTGGGGACTGGTGGTGCAGGGAGATGGGCGAACGCAGGGTGCTGATGTACTCACTATTAGAAACACACACGAGTCTCGGGTAAACCAAGGTGATGGTGGTCGGCGCCTGCAGCTGGCTGCGTTCTGGATTTCCCACCCGGCTGGTGGTTCCTGTCTTTCTCCTGCACCTGTTTTGGAATGGTGGACTACCTGCGCTTGCAACTTCAGGAGTCCGCTCCCGGCTGGATGTGACCTAAGGAGCCCTTGCCCACAGACACTGGCCCGTGGGATCTCTGAGCCTTGGCAGTGGCCTGTTATCCCCCTCAGTGGGCTGTTGCCTTCAATCGGGACTTTGCGTGGGACAGGACCTCTAGTCCTGGCCGCAATCAGTTAATTAACTAGTCCCAGTCGCTTCTGGACCTAGCTTCAGGGTCTGAGTACCCCCCCGGGTGCTCCGGTTTCCGAGTCGGTTCCCCGGGTCGGTACCGGCGGGCCACTACCCTGTCCCGGTCCACCTCGGTTCCACCGAACCGTCTTCCTGGCTCCTGCAGATGGAGACTGCCATCTGCCTCCTAGACAAAGGCACCAAGGCTCCTACCCTGGTACCTATCAGTTTTCCTTCAGACCTGACACACAGGCCTGACCTCCACTCTCACTGAACTCTGAAACTGAACTGAACTGATATTTCCCCGCCCCGGGCTGTCTAAACTCCTAGGTGGGCGTCTTCCAACTGCCTGGTTCCGCCCCATGGTGTGTCTATCAAGCCCTTTGGGGGTGACTAGGGTTTTATGGTTGGCTGTGTGTTACCTGTGAGGGAAGGGTGTAATGCAGGGCCTTATTTGTGACTACCTGGCCCGGCCAGGGCGTCACATGAGCACCACTGGGAATGGGATTTTAGGTCGCTGTTCATACACTATTTGAAATGGAGACTTGGCAGAGGATACACTCACGTAATTGTTATATGAGAATTCTGCCCAAGGAAGAAACTTGACCAAGTCACTATAATGCTCGTTGACAATGTGCTTCAGGAAGTTCATCAGGATCTGATTCATCCTTTCCACTTGACCGTTGGACTGTGGATGGTCTGTGGATGGTAGGTTGACAAGAAGTACAAGGTGACATCCAGTAGTTTGCAGGTGGCCCTCAAGAATTGATAAGTAAACTGGACTCCTCTGTCAGACATGATGTGGAGTGGTAGACCATGCAGCTGGAAGATGTGGTGGATGAAGTGCTCAGCGAGCACAGGTGCCCAGGGCAATCCAGTCAGCGGTGATAAAGTCCATTTAAATATGCTGCCAAGGAAGTACCTGCCCCGCAGGAAGCTTTTTCAGTTTTTTGTTGTGGGCACAGGAAGAACAGGGCGAAACAAACTTCAGAACATCTTGCCACAGTGATGACCAGCAATAATGCTGAGAGATCAGCTGTAAGGAATTCTTACCTGTAGCCAACTTCTGTGTGAGGACCCCCCCAGCACTTAAAAATGAAGCATCCACCTCCAGGATATACTTCTTGCTAGTCTCTGGTCTATGCAGCACTGGGGTCGAAGAAAAGGCCTGCTTAAGGGAGATAAAGGTATCTTCTTCTTCTGGGCTCCACGATTTTAGATTTGCCCCTTTACAGGTCAAGGTCAATGAGAATAATCAGGGATGAGAACTGCAGGATGAATTGCATGTAATAATTGGGGAAATCAAGAAACTGCTGGATTGCTTTCAGACCATCAGGGGAAGAGGCCACTTCAGTACCGCTGACAGCTTGCCTGGATCCATCCTCAGACTGGTATCTGAGATAATGTAGCCTAAGAAAGTTAGAGAGGACTGGTGAAAGAGACACTTCTTGTATTTTTTAACGGAAGAAGTCAAACTTAAATTACCATCTATTATAGTCAATCTACTGAACAACCCCCTAAATGCCTTAACATGGAAAACTAATAATATTCATAAAGCATTTAATGAAGATTCAGGCCTTTACAAAGGGTTCAATCTAACAACATGGGAAAAAAGCCTGGGAATAAAAATTGAAGAGAAGTTTTTGAAAACCCTAGATACTATATACACCAACTCCTCCTGCGTTACTCTTCAAGAAACATAGTATAAGGTACTTGCTAAGTGGTATTTCACCTCGCAGAAATTAAGCATGATTTATCCAGAAAAATCATCCCTCTGCTGGAGGAATTGTGGGGAAAAGGGATGCCTAACCCATATATTTTGGAACTGCCCAATCCTTGATAATTTGTGGTTGGACACACAAGGCCTTATATTAAAAATCACTCATCTAAATATCCTGCTCACTCCCCAACTAATTCTGCTCTCAACAGGTCTTGAAGACATTCCAAACAAATTTAGACATATCATATGCCATATTTTACTAACGATAAAATATCTTATAGATGTCAAGATGGAAACAGGTGTTTCCCCCCAAAATAGAGGACCTAGTGGAGAGAGTTTCCCTCCACAATATATTCAAATATAATTTGGCTCTAAGAGAGAAGAACTAAGAAAAATACAACCAAAAATGGCTTCCTTGGATTAGACCTTCACACACACACTTGTATATTAATGATTCCATTGACTAGGACTAAGCTTTCTTTATGCCATGATATATACAGCTGTAATGTGTATATATAATAATTGTAAAAATACTCACTCAGATTAACAAACTGTTAACAAAAGGAAAAAAGCTCCAATCTTTCCATGTAAATTGCTTTATCTATTTATTTATTCCCCCCTGTTTACTCCATGTAATCACCACCCCTAATTTTTCTTGCCATATCCCCATACTTTACTAGTTCATACCATACCCTACATTTGAAAATCATTAAAAACTATATGAAAGAAATGTTCCTTTTATCGCAGTGTATACCCTTGTACATCTTCCCACCCAAAAACAGGGTAGAAATCCTTGCTTTCTTCATTTTTGTGTTCTCCTCCTCCTCATTCTCCATATAAAGATGGTCATGATGCTTCCCTTGCTATTCATTTTCCAAAGCTCCAAAGTTGTGTATGATCCCATAATACTGTACATACTTTTTAATGCTTTGTTTTTCTCGATTAAAGAAAGGGAAAAAAATAATTATAGGTTATTGCTGAGTCTTATTTGTGATGCCAATCATAAGAGTTCAGAATACTGAAGGCAGATGGAGCTATTCTAAAAAAGAAATAGAAGTGACACTTTGCAAACATAACATTGTCACTGCAACAATTCACTTAGGTTCTCGCTTTTTCTAACTTGGAACATCTACACTGAGTATATTGCTTGTTTGTTTATTTTCTACGCTTCTGTTGATGCTGACAGCCATCCCATGCCCATCTTTCATTCTGACCATGGTAAATTTTGGAGAAAATAAAAGACTCTGCATCTGTAATTAGATTAGAGGTCCTACAAATTGAATTCAGCTTCTCTCAGTGTCCCCTCAGCTGGCTGTCATTAGAAGTAAAAGGCTGGGCCTTGGCAGGCTCCCAAACAACAGTTAAGTGAATTTCTAATTCTGGAGGTCTGACAGGTTGCTGACCATTACTGAGCCTGGACATAATTCACATTTCCATCACATTCATGCACAATAGCGACTTTTGATCCATTTGAATGTAGATGGAGAGCAAGAAAGCATCAACTTGATGTTTGAAGAGATATCTGACATCTAGAGATATATTTTTATATAATGACAGTAATATGATGATGTGAAGTTGTCTGTAATTTATTTTACCATGTCTGATGATGGAAACCCAATGTTTACTAGAACAATAATACTGTGTTTTTCCCAAAATAAGACCTCCTCCAAAAATAAGCCCTAGCAGGGATTTTAAGCATTTTCGGAGCAAGGCTTAAATATAAGCCCTCCCCCGAAAATAAGCCCTAGTCGCGGTTCAATAATGAAGTGTCCGTGCAGCTAAAAAAGTTACAGATACTGCAGGACACTTCATTATAGAAAGCGGACACCCTGCAATCACACTGACCAGACGCTGAGCGTCAGGACCTGTAGTGATCGTACCCCCACACACATCACATCACACACAATCAACCTTCAGATCGCTCACACACTCACCACATCCAGCGATACTGATCCTGAGAAGCCGTGCGTGGGAGCGCAAGTGACTTCCTACCATCCCTGCGGCCGGGGTAGATGCTAGAATGTACAGGCTCCTGACAGGTATTCGCTAACGGACGCACTCTGTACCGCTGAATGGATGGAGTGTGTGTGTGTGTGTGTGTGTGTGTGATATCTGATGTGTGAGTATGAGTGTCTGTGTTATGAGTATGTGTGTGTGTCCGTCCAGCAGCAGGAGGCAGGAGGCAGTGTGCAGCATACTTGCTGGCAGCGGCTGCCGGAGATCACAGGTGGAGTTCGGAGTCACTCAGCCGTCCAAGGTCTGGTAAGTATGAGTCTCCTGGGAAGGAGGGGGGGGGGGGGTTTGGGGAGTAAACTTACAAATTTGTGAAAACTTTTGTGACTAAATGTCCAAGATACTTTTTTTAAATAAATTGTTTAATAATTAAAAACTTTAAATGTACAATGCCTATACCTAAGCAATTTGGCTTTTTCTTAACAATGTTAATGGTACTTTATGGATTTTAACATGGATGTTAGCCAGGTAGAAGTAATAAGACATAAACAATACATTAGACATGATCATAAGTTTGTGGGTCAGATGGTTTGTCCCACAATTTCAACTTATCACCAATCCACAGTATCGATGCATATAAAGAAAGTCCACATGGGCAATTCCTTTAAAATTATTAATTGTACTAGTTGTGACTGGTCCATGGGTTTTAAACAGCAGGACATTTTTACCTAACAATCGAGTGACAAATAAAAAAAAAATAAATAAATAAAATGTTTATACAAATAAATTCTAGATGATCGCAGTGTATACCATTAGTATACATAAAAAAAACTTCAAAAAGGATTAGATAATAAAATAGAAAAACTAAATGGACACCGGCACTCACAAGCGAAGGGGGATAAGCTGGCTTAGGGACAGGGGTAAGTAGTATGGGCCTCAGGGGAATGGATTAAGGTTGCACTTTGATAAGAGGAGGGTAGCTAGTCGGAAGCCGCAGGTAGTAGACATGTTCCACGTCCATGCGATACATCTGCATGGAGAGGTGCGTGCTGCAGAACAAGTAGCCCCCTGAAAACTCTCTGGCGATTGGGCCCCTTATTAAATATCGTCTCCTGATGAACCCCAGTGGATGTAATGGGGAGAAACGCGTCGAGACTTTGTGATTTTATAGTATTGGGTTGAGGACCATGAAAGCCGAGACACCTTCACCTCAAGGGAGAAACAAACGCTAATCAATTTTTGACCTGAATTATCTCAGATAAGTGTATACTATTTTCTATATTCCCTCACTATTTGATGGTATAACCCCTTAGACTACCCGATAAGAAGGGAGCATAGGGATATCATAGGAGGGAAAGCCGCCGAGGAATGGGGGCACCTTTTTACCGTTAGGGTGCGTGTAACCTTGGTTATATCTCCATTGGCAGGTATAGGAAAGAGAGAAGGAGGGTCATTTAGAGATTTTTCCAACTGTTGAATCCCATAAGAGTGATATAAAATTGGAACAACCGCTGTGTTCCGTAGGTGAATACTATTGAGGCTGTATCATGGTCCTGGGATGTTTTGTGTGTGTCACATTTCACAGGTGGAATTCTAAATTGTTTTAATCTATTTCATTAAAAATTGTTTTTAGACATACTAATTGAGGTAGGCTTGGGTGTAACTATTTGATATACTACCTTTAAACTGTTTTCTAAGTGTAAAATACTAGTTGTGACTGCTAAATTTGAGAAAATCAAAATAAACCTTCACAGAAGATAAAAGAATGTGAATGCCGACCTTATATTAATATCAACAGTATGAGTGATAACTATCAAATCCTTGGTTGTGACTTCCAACAATTATAAAAATGAGGGTCCCATATAAGGCTAGGTTCACACACTGCGTTTTTTTGACGCTGCGTTTTTGTGGCAAAAAAACGCACCCGCGGCAAAAAAACGCGGCAAAAAACGCATGCGTTTTTACCGCGATTTGGTGCGTTTTTGATCTCTGCATTTTTCTGTTTTTTTCCAATACATTGCATGGGGGGAAAACGCAGAAAAACGGAGGAAAGAATTGACATGTCCATTTTTTTTTTAAGCTAAAAAAACGCAGCTTAAAAAGTTGTGTGCGAACAGCAAAAATGAAAACTCATAGACTTTGCTGGGGAAGCAAAGTCATGCAGTTTTGAGGCCAAAAACGCACCCGAAAAATGCACAAAAAACGCCGCAAAAAACGCACTGTGTGCACAAACAACTGCACATACAACTGCACTACTGCTTTATTAATTGAGATACTTATCAATTATCCTGTAGATAGGTGATAAGTTGTAATTAGAGGACAAACCCTTTAAATCCTACAGTATAAGGTAGCATGAATAAACGAGCACAGCCTCATTCAACAGGGTGAGACAAGTCCCTCTTCATCATGATTAGCAAATGTAACTGCACTTGAACCACAATCAAACTTATCACTTATAATGTAGATAGGTGAAAAGTTGTAATTGTGGAACAACTCCTTTAATCCTTTAGTAGGTGGTTGAACCAGTAGCATAACTACCGGTTAAGGTAGAGGTGCCAGTGCATTTGAGTTTCTCATTTGGAGGGCTCCACCAGTAGTGACCGAGACCCTTAACTGTATCAGTATGTACATTATGCCAACACTGTACACAATACTGTGCATAGGGTTATGCAGGCCCATCATACAGTGTATATGTCGCGGGTGGGGGCCAGTCCCCCCGTCGCGGTGTCTGCCCAGGGAGATCACGCTCGGGTCCGGTACCTTCTCCTTGGTGGATCGAGTGGGTTGGACCCGGGGCTCGGGCAGCGCTCCTCGCCCACGAGTGAAAATGGGGATTTTGGATTGGTGATCGGGTGGGTGCACGGCCGGGTTCGCTATGGAGATTGTTCGTGATGCCACCCACGGGTCGTGGTGATTGTTGGCACCACCGCTGCTGATGATGGTGGCGGTGTTGTGGCGCAGCTAGGTGTTGACCCCTCCATGGGTAGGGGGTGTGAGTCCCGGGGCCTGCTGGGATGATGACGACGGAGCTGCTGGAGGGGTGCAGGGCAAGGCGGCGTAGCGCGGCGCTGTGCCTGAGGGTACTGGTGTACTCACTATTCAAATTAAAGTCACACAGAGTCCTTATAGTGAACCAAGGCCGGATGCCGGTAGCCTCTGCAGGGGTGTGCTCGGGTCCCGCACACGGATGCACAGCAAGGGCCCTTCCTTCTGCACTTTGTGTCTGTCTTTGGTATCTGGACTAGTCCGTTTGCAATGGCCTCCGGACGGGGTCTCCTCTCTTTTGGCACTGGTGGGCTCCAACCCTGTCCCGGTCACCCTCAGGTTCCCCACGACCGGATCTCCGTCGCCTGTGGCCCTTACAGCCACCTAGTCCGGTAGTCCAGGGCCCCAACCCCGGCTACCACTTTCTCCGGGAAGCTGCAAGCCTCCCCTGTCAGCTTTCCACTGACCTCAGCACAGACTGACTAAACTGTGCTCTAACACTTCCTCAGTGCTTTCCAATCCCTCCCATTTTCCTGAGGAGGGGGTGAGTAGGGCCTGATTGGTTGGTGTGCATCTGTGTGAGGACTGTGTTGGTGCCAAGGAGGAGAATGGCCTGCAGTTTGCTGGATTTCTGCAGGCTCTGTGACACCCTGGTTTTGCCAGGGCGTCACATATAGGTGGGATGGGAGCTTATCATACTGTGTATAGGGGAGTTGTGGACCCATCATATTGTGTATAAGGATGCTTTGGTCCATCATATTGTATGTAGGGAGCTGTGGGGACATAATGTTATATATATGGAACTGTGGAGTCATTACACTGTGCATAAATGCTATAGACCCATCATAATGTGTATAGGGGAGATGTGGGCTTATCATACTGTGCACAGGAGCATTTTGCCCATAATACTGTGTGTAGGGGTGCAGTGTCTTATCACACTGGTGATGGGAGCTGGACATGGAGGGAACTGAGGCTAAATTATTACTCTGCATGCAGGTATTCAGGAGACATTATTACCAGGGGTGTAACTACCGCTGTAGCAGCAGTCGCAATTGCGACCGGACCCGGGAGGTTAGGGGCCTGCGGCCACCCGGCAGATCAGCAGCCAGCTCCTTTCTGTGAGAGGAGGTGCGCTGTTCTGCCGCAGACTGCACGGCGGCCGCTATATGACCCGCACGCCGCCGCTGACACCGATCCCCCCTGCCTGGTGTCAGCGGTGGCGTCAACGCGCTCCCGTCACTCACTGCTTTGATATTGCATAGAGTGGCCGGCACCGTTCTATGCATCATCAGTCTTCCCCCGTGCCTGCGCGGTGACATCACTCCTGAGCGACTGCTGTGTGTGGTGAGAGTACAGAGCACAGGAGGACGCCGACCAGAGCCATGGGGGAATGAGGACAGAAGTGAGGACAGAACTGCGGTGGAGAAAAGAGGTGAGTACTCGTTTTTTTTTTTTTTTTTTAAAAATCAGTGAGTACATGGGGAGGCTGGCTGCAGGACACATGGAGTTCTTGGGAGGGCCCTGGCTGCAGGACACATGGAGTCCTTGGGGGGGCCCTAGCTGCAGGACACATGGAGTCCTTGGGGGGGCCCTGGCTGCAGGACACATGAAGTCCTTGGGGGGGGGCTGGCTGCAGGACACATGGAGTCCTTAGAGGGGCCCTGGCAGCAGGACACATGGAGTCCTTGGGGGGGGGGGGCTGGCTGCAGGACACATGGAGGCCCTGGGGGGGCTGGCTGCAGGACACATGGAGGCCCTGGGGGGGCTGGCTGCAGGACACATGGAGGCCCTGGGGGAGCTGGCTGCAGGACACATGGAGGCCCTGGGGGGGCTGACTGCAGGACACATGGAGGCCCTGGGGGGGGGCTGGCTGCAGGACACATGGAGTCCTTTGGGGGAGCCTGCAGCCCAAGGACTCCATGTGTCCCACAGCCAAATCCCCCCCCCCCCAGGGTTTCCATGTGTCCTGCAGCCAGGGCCCCCCCAAGAACTCCATGTGTTCTGCAGCCAGGCCCCATGGAGGGAAGAAAAATAAAAATAAAATACATATGATTAGATATATTTCAATTCAGCTCCAAATGAAATAGTGACCATCACAGGATTCAACTAAACTATTGAGAATTCAAATAATACTTTTATTTTTATTTTTCTTCCTCACGGTAATGATACACATTTTTTTACATTTTTCGATTTGACGTAGATGTTTATCCTTTTTTCTGTACAGGATCACACACTCAGATGGTGTGGTTGTTTGGTACTTCTTATATATAAATAGTGTCTCACAGCCTTTATGAGTTTGAGACAGATCTGGCAATAGATAATTATAGGGGTTTTTTTTCAACACACATTTTTTTTCATGAAAAAATGCACTCCTTTTAATTATTTTCATAACTAATTTTATTACACCTTTTTTCTGGATTCAGCTTTAGAGGTTGTTCTGCTTGGAATACTTCTTTGCTTTTTAGTAAATTCATTGTATTGCGTCATGCATTAAATGTATAGTGTTTTCCCGCCAATTTTTTTGTATAGGAGGTGGTTCCATGACGTCATACCGATGGTATATATGTTTTGTTTTGTGCGTACTTCGGTAGATTTGATGTTCCTTATGCCTGTTTTGTCCTGAGGAAGGGAGCAGAGACTCCTGAAACGCATAAACCTGGAATAAAGTGACATTAATCTCACAACGTTCATCAGTGGTCATTGGCGCGGTATGAAAAGCCCGTCTATATCTTTCTCTGTTATCTACCTGTGGGGTGCTGCTGCCGTTGACCTGGATGTCATGCACTTATAGGCGTTGTGACTTTCACAACTCCATTTGGTGAGTAGTTCTACTCGTATTTGACCCTATACATATTGGTGTAAGACCCTATTTTTGCGCTTTCTTCCACAGTTCTCTTATCTTCTGAGCTTCACTGGATCTGGCGTGACCAGCATCTTCTTTTTCTGTGAAACCTGCAGCAGAGGGTCCCTTTTTCCTTTAAGGATGGATTATTTCAACAACCGGCTCTCGTCTAGAGAAAAACTGATACTACAAACAGTAGGTACTTCTGAAATTCATAAGGTGGATTGGGAACTTGACCTGCCTAACATATATTCAGAGGAGGACACTGCTATTATGAAAAGACTATTCCTTCGGTTGGAGGATTTACTCAAAGAGGAATTACGGTTTGGACTGGATGCCAGGTTCCTCACTATTTACATGGAAGAGAAACTATGCCCAAGAGGCTTGAGAATCAAACATGACTCTCCTTTTCCGTCTGACCCAGTGTTCACGACAGAATGGGATGGCATCCTACATAATTGTATGCAGGGCATGCTGCAATGCCTCTATAAGAAAAGGAATAAAATTGTCAATGAGGCGACAGTGAATATTAATGAAGTGTATAATGAGTTGAATCGATATGACATGCATCCAGAATATATATTTCTCAATTCGGATATCAATACCAAGCTCAAACAGATGGAGCAAGATTCTATATTCAGGAAATTGAAAAGACTTCAGCGTGATAGACAAGACATGATTACCACTAAAACCCATGATCATGAACCAAAAGAAAGACAGAGGGAACCTTCTAAACAGAGACCCAGATTTAATAGTCAATATAGAAACTTTTTTTATAGTAAATTTCATAAAAAGAGTTCTAATTCGTCCATTACAAGAGATAGGAGTGTTCCCAAGACTGACCCCCAAAAAAGGGCTCCGATATCTCACCCTCACAATGGGACCCTGTCTACAGAGTCTCCGATGATAATAACCTCAGATGAGGTGTTTGCTGTGGCACCCAATATAGAATTGCCTTTAGTAACCATTATAAATGAGGCAACTCCTACTATCACAGGGGTAGAACCCTTAACAAAAACTAACACAGCTCCCAGAGATTTTGAAGAGACTAGAAAGCAATTAGAAGCCCTTAGGATACAAATAGAAAAGATCCGTAGAAATAGGGATCTAGAATTAGAACAAGAGAAAGTGAGTCTAATAGCCACAGAAGACAATATACCTGATACAGATTTTGTGGATTTACTTGAGCTCTCCACACATGAAGAATATATCCCCCTACCCCTGGCACAGGGGTCTGAGGATGCCACAACTACTATGATTCCTATAGCCACCTTCATCAATGACCCAAAAGGAAATACCATCATGATTGATAATTCTTTAAAGGGTGATACATGTGTACCTTTTTTTTACCAGAGACCAGGAGCACACAGGCTCAGATTACCCATTTTTTAACACCTAGGGAGAGAAAAGAAAAAATTATACAGAGGAACAAGGGCAGGACTTAGGGTCCAGCAAAAAAGAAAGAAAAAGTCTACGGTAAACCACAATAATATGGGCATCTTCAATTTGTCCAGCCACAATTTGTCTAAAGGGGAGTTAGACATTCTTAAAAAGGGACTTTCCTTTTGTCCAGCGACTAGTTCCAATGATTTTGAGGTATATTTAGATTTCCAAAGATTTATCAGAAAATTGACTTTGACCCGTCACTTTCAGATTCATAAACATAGCTCTGATAATGAGAAGCGGGTACCTGATATTTTTCTTCATACTGACCTAAAAGTGAAATCCAACTTTTATCCCCTACAAAGTAAGGGACATCATTTAAAGACTTATAATGACTTAGTTTTAGAGGACTTCAAAAAACTTATGGCTAACAGGGCTCTTATAAAAACCAATCTAAGTAATACCGAGAGAACTGCTCTCTTGGGGCTAAAGAATAAC
This sequence comes from Anomaloglossus baeobatrachus, assembly GCF_048569485.1. Taxonomy (NCBI): domain Eukaryota; kingdom Metazoa; phylum Chordata; class Amphibia; order Anura; family Aromobatidae; genus Anomaloglossus; species Anomaloglossus baeobatrachus. Next base: position 403,860,370 of record NC_134358.1, read on the forward strand.
CCCCACCTTGTTATCAGAAATGCCTGCAAGGGGGGTGGAATAGTCATACAGGACAGAGATACTTATGTACTAGAGGCAATAAGAAATTTGTCCAACCCTCTGCATTATGAGGTTGTGGACATAGCACAGTATAATCAATCCATTGTTAATTACCATGCACTAATACGAGGGGCGGCCATGGCAGGGATTTTGAGTAAAGATGAGACTAAATTCCTTGAGGTGAAAAACACAAAATTAGCATTTTACTACCACCTACCTATAATTCATAAGAGTCTGCAGAATACCCCGGGAAGGCCCAATATCTCTGGGATTGGATCCCTAACCGAAAATCTGGCAGCCTACATTGATCGGGTAATGAGGACCCATGTAATGAATCTCAAAAGTTATCTGCAGGATTCCACCCATCTCATAAACTTCATTAAAGACATTGAGTGGAAAGATACTTTCCTGTTTATAATGCTAGATATAGCTTCACTATATACAAATATATCTCATGCCTTGGGGCTGGAATGTTTCAAGTAGTTCCTGTGTGTTGATGATCGGTTGCCAGAGGCACAAAAGGACTTTATTTTGGAGGGAATGAGGTTTATTTTGATGAATAATTATTTTACCTTTCAGGACACACTGTACCACCAATGCTGCGGCACAGCGATGGGCTCGAAAGTAGCACCGACTTTTGAAAATTTGGTTGTGGGGTTATTTGAGTTACACTACATTTATTACTCTGATTTTTTTAAGCACGTGATTCTATATAAGAGATACATCGACGATTTATTTATCATCTGGGATGACTCAGAGGGTAACCTACAATCCTTTTTAAGACATATAGAAAATAACAATTGGGGTTTTATTTCCCCCCCCCACTGTGAAGGAAAATATAATAGATTTCTTGGATCTAACAATTTTACATGATAAGGGGGCTATTCAGACCAAAACATTTTTTTAAGAAAGTGGATAGCAATGGCTACATTGATTTCACCAGTAGTCACTATGATAAATGGCTAATAAATGTCCCTAAGAATCAATACCAAAGAATACGCAAAAATTGCACTCTGGACAAAGATTTCCAAGAACAAGCTCTTGTCCTGAAAGATAGATTCCTGGATAAGAGATACCCCCTGTCGGTGATTAAGAGAGCTTACAAGGAAAATAGAGATGTAAAACAGACTGATTTAATCCAAAAAAGGAAAAGAGACACAGGTAATGTTACTGGTCATACTTTCTCCTCCAATTTTTTGACCACTTACAGCAGGGATGGGGAACTAATAAAGAACATCATCCGTAAGCATTGGAATATCCTTCTAAATTACCCCTTCCTGAAGGAGGTTCTACCGGTGACACCTGGTATCACCTATCGGAGGGCTTCCAGCTTAAAGAACCATCTAGCCCCTAGTAGGCTTAGGAGCAAATTTTCAGCATCGATCACCAATAGACCCAGTGGGGTCTTTAAATGTTGGGTAAAAAATTGCCTATGTTGCAATTCGATACAACATAAAAGGACTGTGTTTGGTTCAGCTCCCGGGGGCACGGAGTTCAGTATTAAGGGTCACTTGACCTGTCAATCAGATTTTGTAGTCTATCTAATAGAGTGTGACTGTGATATGCGTTATGTAGGCAGGACCACCCAAGCGCTACACAATAGAATTAATTCACACAGACATAATATAAAAATTGGGTTCATGCTCCATGGTGTATCTAGACACATAACGTTGGCTCATTACGGAAAATCAAGACTGAGGGTGACTCCTATTGAACAAATACCCCCCATAGCCCGAACCATATCGAACTACTAAGTAAAAAAGAAACCTATTGGATTTACAAACTTAATACCCTGAAACCTCTGGGCCTCCATGAGGTGACTGATTTATTCCATTAGATGATTGGTGGTTGTGTTTTTATATATTTTATATTTTGTAGAATAATTTTTACTGTTTTTTATGATCATTATATCTATTTTTAGATACCAGGTCTTATTCGTTTTTAAATTATTTATAGTATATTATATTGTTTTATGTGTATTGTCCTTTCCATAGCATGCATTCCTGAGTATATACTTTTAACATTTGCGGCTTTTAAATGTAATTGTTTGTTGTTTTTTCTATGCAATATAAGCACCTTTACTCTGTCTTCTGTCCACGCGTGCGCAATGAGCTTTTTTCCCACGCTCATGAACTTGATTCACCCTGGCCCGGTCACAGCACCTGCCTCATATCTTCTGTCAACGCATGCGCATAGAGTTTTTTTCCCACGCTATTGAACTTTTTACCCTGTCTCCGAGCGGTACACTGAAGACTTTTAACCATTAGTTTATTAAGGCGTCTGAGCTCTCAGTCTGGCCCCCACCTTGAGGGCCAGTAATATTAAAACACAAATCCTTTTTCCCTTTTCCCTTTTGGCTGTGTGTATCATTTTTTCTGGGCTCTCTACCAGATGCAAAGATGGTGCTGCGGCGTGTATCGCTCTACACTATCATTTGTATTAAAGTTAGTGATGGGGAACACACGCCGGTATGTGTGTTTTGGACACATATAGATTTATAATTTATTCTTTTTTGTCTGCACTGTTCACCTTTTTTATGAACACATGGTTTCATGTAATTAATCATGTTTTTTCTCTGGAATTGCAAATAAATGGAGAAATACATGAATTTTGTCCCGTAATTTTAACGGGTTGCCTTACACACTTTTTTCTCCTTCACTGATATAAATGTTTCTGGAGCATCTGCTCCTTTCCTTTTTCACCGCATCCGCAATAATTTTTTCTCACGGTTATGCACTTGATTGACCCTGTCCTCATTTAACCTATGCCTGAAATAGAATTCACTATATTTTATTTGAATTCTCAATAGTTTAGTTGAATCCTGTGATGGTTACTATTTCATTTGGAGTTGAATTGAAATATATCTAATCATATGTATTTTATTTTTATTTTTCTTCCTCACGGTAATAATACACATTTGTTTACATTTTTCGATTTGACGTAGATGTTTATCCCCTTTTCTACACAGGATCACACACTCAGATGGTGTGGTGGTTTGGTACTTCTTATATATAAATAGTGTCTCACAGCCTTTATGAGTTTGAGACAGATCTAGCAATAGGTAATTATAGGGGTTTTTTTCAACACACATTTTGTTTCATGAAAAAATGCACTCCTTTTAATTCTTTTCATAACTAATTTTATTACACCTTTTTTCTGGATTCAGCTTTAGAGGTTGTTCTGCTTGGAAAACTTCTTTGTTGTTTAGTAAATTCATTGTATTGCGTCATGCATTAATTGTATAGTGTTTTCCCGCCGATTTTTTTGTATAGGAGGTGGTTCCATGACGTCATGCCGATGGTATATATGTTTTGTTTTGTGCCTACTTCGGTAGATTTGATGTTCCTTATGCCTGTTTTGTCCTGAGGAAGGGAGCAGAGACTCCTGAAACGCGAAGACCTGGAATAAAGTGACATTAATCTCACAACGTTCATCAGTGGTCATTGGCACGGTATGAAAAGCCCGCCTCTATCTTTCACTGTTATCTGCCTGTGGGGTGCTGCTGCCATTGACCTGGATGTAATGCACTTATAGGAGTTGTGACTAGAGTTAAGCGCGGTTCGCGGTTCGAGGTTCTCCAGTTCGCGGCTCGAGTGATTTTGGGGGCTGTTCTAGATCGAACTAGAACTCGAGCTTTTTTGCTAAAGCTCGATAGTTCTAGATACGTTCGAGAACGGTTCTAGCAGCAAAAAAAACAGCTAATTCCTAGCTGGCTTTCCGCTGTAATAGTGTAAGTCACTCTGTGACTCACACTATTATGACATTTCAGTGTATAGTGTGCGGGAACAGCGCATTCAGATCACTGCTGTATGTATAATGGCGATCGCCATTTTTTTTTTTTTTCCTTGTCTTCCTTCCCTAAGCGCGCGCGTGTAGTGGGGCGGGCCAGCATGTCGGCCAATCCCAGACACACACACAGCTAAGTGGACTTTTAGCCAGAGAAGCAACGGCATGTGTGATAGGATGTCCATGTCACATGTCCCTGCATTATAAAACCGGACATTTTCCTCCAGCACGCCATTATCTGCCTTCTGCGTCCTTGGTGTCAGACATCACTGGCGCAGCTCCTATCGCCGATACTGCTGTATACGCTCCATACACAGCGCTGGACAGCTTAGGGATAGCACTTTCTATCAGTCCTTTTAAGGGCTCATACCGGCAGGGTCAGAACCATAGGTGACAGAGTTTAAAACAGAGTTTAACAGCTACAGAGATGACAGCGTCTGTGTAGCTAAGGTCAGGGATTTCCTCGCTGCATTTCCCCATTGGGAGGGATAGAAAGGCAGGCTTCCTTTCCTCTACCCAGAGACCCACAACCCTGCCACTGTACCCTCCTGCCCTTTGCACACTCAAACTCATTGTTACTAAGCCATTATACTAGCAAACACTGAGTGAACTTAGTGGCATCCTAAACGTGGCTGTTGGACTGCAGTATTGCCCCAGTAGTGCAAAGATATTTGCAGCACGTCTGCCTGCATTGCACACTAAAACTCATTGTTACTAAGCCATTATACTAGCAAACACTGAGTGAACTAAGTGGCATCCTAAACGTGGCTATTGGACTTCTGTATAGTCCCAATAGTGCAAAGATATTTGCAGCCCGTCTGCCTGCATTGCACACTCAAACTCATTATAACTAAGCCATTATACTAGCAAACACTGAGTGAACTTAGTGGCATCCTAAACGTGGCTGTTGGACTTCTGTATCGTCCCACAAGTGCAAAGATATTTGCAGCACCTCTGCCTGCATTGCACACTCAAACTCATTGTTATTAAGCCATTATACTAGCAAACACTGAGTGAACTTAGTGGCATCCTAAACGTGGCTATTTGACTTCTGTATAGTCCCACTAGTGCAAAGATATTTGCAGCACGTCTGCCTGCATTGCACACTCAAACTCATTATAACTAAGCCATTATACTGACAAACACTGAGTGAACTTAGTGGCATCCTAAACGTGGCTGTTGGACTTCTGTATCGTCCCACAAGTGCAAAGATATTTGCAGCACCTCTGCCTGCATTGCACACTCAAACTCATTGTTACTAAGCCATTATACTAGCAAACACTGAGTGAACTAAGTGGCATCCTAAACGTGGCTGTTGGACTGCTGTATTGCCCCAGTAGTGCAAAGATATTTGCAGCACCTCTGCCTGCATTGCACACTCAAACTCATTGTTACTAAGCCATTATACTAGCAAACACTGAGTGAACTTAGTGGCATCCTAAACGTGGCTATTGGACTTCTGTATAGTCCCACTAGTGCAAAGATATTTGCAGCACGTCTGCCTGCATTGCACACTCAAACTCATTATAACTAAGCCATTATACTAGCAAACACTGAGTGAACTTAGTGGCATCCTAAACGTGGTTGTTGGACTTCTGTATCGTCCCACAAGTGCAAAGATATTTGCAGCACCTCTGCCTGCATTGCACACTCAAACTCATTGTTATTAAGCCATTATACTAGCAAACACTGAGTGAACTAAGTGGTATCCAAAACGTGGCTGTTGGACTTCTGTATCGTCCCACAAGTGCAAAGATATTTGCAGCACTTCTGCCTGCATTGCACACTCAAACTCATTGTTACTAAGCCATTATACTAGCAAATACTGAGTGAACTTAGTGGCATCCTAAACGTGGCTATTGGACTTCTGTATAGTCCCACTAGTGCAAAGATATTTGCAGCACGTCTGCCTGCATTGCACACTCAAACTCATTGTTACTAAGCCATTATACTAGCAAACACTGAGTGAACTTAGTGGCATCCTAAACGTGGCTGTTGGACTTCTGTATCGTCCCACAAGTGCAAAGATATTTGCAGCACCTCTGCCTGCATTGCACACTCAAACTCATTGTTACTAAGCCATTATACTAGCAAACACTGAGTGAACTAAGTGGCATCCTAAACGTGGCTGTTGGACTTATGTATCGTCACACAAGTGCAAACATATATGCAGCACCTCTGCCTGCATTGCACACTCAAACTCATTGTTACTAAGCCATTATACTAGCAAACACTGAGTGAACTTAGTGGCATCCTGAACGTGGCTATTGGACTTCTGTATAGTCCCACTAGTGCAAAGATATTTGCAGCACGTCTGCCTGCATTGCACACTCAAACTCATTATAACTAAGCCATTATACTGACAAACACTGAGTGAGCTTAGTGGCATCCTAAACGTGGCTGTTGGACTTCTGTATCGTCCCACAAGTGCAAAGATATTTGCAGCACCTCTGCCTGCATTGCACACTCAAACTCATTGTTATTAAGCCATTATACTAGCAAACACTGAGTGAACTAAGTGGCATCCGAAACGTGGCTGTTGGACTTCTGTATCGTCCCACAAGTGCAAAGATATTTGCAGCACCTCTGCCTGCATTGCACACTCAGACTGTGGAGACCCGTATGTTTGAAGCGGTGCCCTCCCCTCTTCCCCCCAGTCCCCAAATGAAAACACGGGCAGGCCTAGATGGGGTGAAAACAGGTCGGTCACAGTTTATTAAGTTCATAGGTAGAGAAGGGGCCTTCCATGTCATTACGAGCTCGTCGCCGCAACCTTGTCTGCGACCGACCGGCGTGCAGCCAACGAGCTGTTACGACCTTGGCCCCCTCTCCGCCATTTTCCGCTGTGACGTAATTTCAAATACTAGGGTTGCATCTATATTCATATATTCAGTTAACACACAATTATTCTGGTAAAAAAACAATAAAACTAATAAGAGGGTGCTGAGCATATAAGGGAGGGAGGGTGGGACAAAAGCTTCTAGAGGGGCAGCCAGAGGGAAAGAGGAAATCGCTGACCCCGGGCACTGAATTTAACCCCTGTAGGTGTGGCTGGACCCCCCTTTCTCTTGTGATCCCGTTGGTCAGCTGGGCATCCCAATTAGTGGCTCACCTAGGGAATGGTGGAAAGAGGGGATATGGGCACGACCCTTGCTTCCTTTAGGATTGGTCAGGGGGGGCTCCACAGTCAGAGACACGTTCCTTAAGCAGTATCGTGCCTGCCAGACTGTGGAGACCCGTATGTTTGAAGCAGTGCCCTCCCCTCTTCCCCCCAGTCCCCAAATGAAAACACGGGCAGGCCTAGATGGGGTGAAAACAGGTCGGTCACAGTTTATTAAGTTCATAGGTAGAGAAGGGGCCTTCCATGTCATTACGAGCTCGTCGCCGCAACCTTGTCTGCGACCGACCGGCGTGCAGCCAACGAGCTGTTACGACCTTGGCCCCCTCTCCGCCATTTTCCGCCACGGAGGATCATGTGTACCGCCTACACAGGACTCCGACCCCACCCATCACCTTCAGGGCCTGATCCACTCCGTCCTGTATCCCGGACAACAAAATGTCTTGACCAATGTCCGTAAGGTGCACTCCGTCTGCCCTCAGCAGTGCAGAGTTATCGCCTTCCAACTGGTGGTGACGCACCACGATTCCACATCTTTCTCTCATGAATTTTGCCATTCTCGCATTGATCTTTCTCCTTGACCGCTCTATGCCATTTGCATTTTTTGCTCCGTGCCATACCGCTCGTGGTACTATCTCTGACCACACCCATACTGTATCCGGGAAGAGGTAGGCCAAACGTTTGATGTCCGTCTTCATCACTGTTAGTAGTTCGACCGTACTGCGTTTCACCAAATCATTGCCACCAGCATGAATCACCATTACCAACGGCCCCGTGGCCGACCTGGAGATGTCCACCATCTCCGGGAAAATTTGTTGCCATCTTAGCCCTCTGATGCCTCTCCAATTGACCTCAACGTTTCTGAAGCCAAGGTTCTTTCCTCCTGGTCGAATCATGGCTCTTTTTTCTGCCCAGTAAATATAAGAGTGACCAACTACCCAGACTGCCGGTCTGCAGTCGCCTGTAATAGATAAACGTGTTATTTCAGCAAATCCGGTCTTATATATCTGGCAAAGCAAGCGGACTTCCATCGACCCATTCTCTGCACTTCAGCCTCCGTTACTCCTGCCCTCGCTGCCTCAGTGGCTGCCCCGATTCGGAAGGAATGTGTCCCGTATTCCTTCGGATTCTCCCCAGCTTTCGCTAAGCACTGTTTAAACATTGCTTGGAATTGATACTTGGTAAGCGGGGACCCGTCCGTATGGGAAAGAAAAAATCTGCTTGCGTGTCTGATCAGCGCGTACTGTTTGACTATTTTTAGTGGGCATACTGGGCCGTCTGCTGAGTTAACCAGGACCCACGTGCCCCTCCCGGTGGGGTCGCATTTGGATTTACGCACGCGAATGCGCAGAGCGTTGCTGCATATGACTAAATCCTCGTTGAGTAACCCGCCTTCAGTTGCTGTTTTTGAGCGTGGTAACAATTCACCAATGCGCAGCGCGCCGAAAAAAAACGATAGCGAAGGATGCTGATATGAGGGACGCCTCGTATGGAGACTTCCATATTGAGGGGGATATTGCAATAATGTCGTGTAGTAATTTCAGTGACATGGGGCGACGACATTCCTGACTAGGTTGAAGCCTTTTCCAGCCTTTCATGGCTTGCTTAATGACAAAGAACTTCGTCACATCCACCCACCCTGCTAATTGAAAAAAGAAGGCTATCCCTGATAAATGCCGTTGTGCCGATGTGCCCGACGCCCCTTGTTCTTTGAGCCGAAGCAAAAATTCCGTCGTCACTTCGCTTCTTGCGCGGTCGCAGTTATGAACGGGCCTACCCTGGATTAGTGAACACCACTCCTCCCAAGCCTTACCATAGACCTGCCAGGTAGCCGGTGTAACGGAGGCACGGATTAGAGGCATTAGTGATTGGCTACAGTGTCCCATAGCGATGGAGGACACGGGATACCCTCTGGATGCGCCATTGGGAGATGGTCTGTGAAGGCCTGCCAATCGGAACATAAAAGAGAGTTAACAAGGTTATCGTCTATGTCTGCCGTTATATGAGCTCGGCACCAGATGTTGTGTCTCAGGCATAGAAGGGCGAGCCTGCGTAGCAGAGCCAGTAAGGGCAGCGACGCAGACGACATGTGATTTAAGCTCTTCGCCGTTATCGGATTTTTTGTTGGAAATCGAATGTTTGAGTTTTCCAGCTGGTGACCCCATAACTCCATGGATAATACAATTGTGAATATTTCTAGCAGGGCTGGGTCACTCCCCCAGCTTGATGTGGCCCACAGATCCGGCCAGCTGCCGGTACACCACTGGTTCTTGTAGATTGCCGCAAAGCTCTTTTTATTACGTCCTCCTACAGTGAGCCCTATGTCTGTGCTTGACGTCTCTTTAGCCATGACGCAGGTATGGCCATTGAAGGATTGAAGGAAAGTCTTCCAGACTAGTAAGTCTGCCTTCAGGGAGCGAGTGAGCCTGATTCTATGGCCTGGTTGGGAAATGCCCTTTGTTGCTAGTGATAATCGCCGAGAGAAGGCCCTGCCAACCGGCATTACGCGGCTGGCGAATGTCAGCAGACCCAGCAAGGACTGCATCTGTTGGAGGGTAACCTTTTTCGCCTCGCAGAAACCCTCCAGCATATGCAGTGTTTTCTGAATTTTTTCTGCTGGTAGGCGAAAAACCATTGCGTTAGTGTCTATCTCGATGCCGAGGAAAGGCAAGACGTTACAGGGGCCGACTGTTTTTTCGGGTGATAGCGGGACGCCGAACCGCTGAGCTATAAATTTAAATTTTGTGAGGAGGAGGGAGCAGAGTTTAGAGTTTACGGGGCCGACGAATAAAAAGTCGTCGAGGTAATGGATCAGGGAATTGCTGCCTGTTTCGTAACGAACTACCCAGTCCAGGAACGAACTGAACAACTCAAAGTAGTGACATGAGATGGAACATCCCATTGGCAGACACATATCGTAATAATAGTGTTCGTTCACCTTGCAGCCTAGCAGGTGGAAGCAGTCGGGATGCACGGGTAATAGGCGGAATGCCGCCTCTATGTCAGATTTAGCTAGCAGGGCACCGGGCCCCGCTGCGCGGACTAATTCTACTGCTTTGTCAAAGGACGCGTATGTTACCGATGCTTCCTCTGGGGGGATTCCGTCGTTAACCGATGCGCCTTTTGGGTGCCGGGTTCCTTTTTTGGGATAATGCCTAGCGGGGATATCCTGATATTTTGGAAAGGGATTGATTCAAAGGGGCCCGCCATTCGGCCTAGGTTTACTTCATTTTGAATTTTTTGTTTCAAGATGTCGGGGAATTCGCGAGCGGATTTTAGGTTACGCGCCAGGGTTGGTGTTCTATTAGGTTTGAAGGGGATAATAAAACCGTGTGTAAAGCCGGAGTGCAATTGCCTTGCAGCTTCTTTATTAGGGTAGAGGTTTAACCAGGGGGCCATTGCGGTTACGCTCACCGGGGTTCTGCCTTGTAGGCCCTTGATTGCTGGACGGGTACACCTTGCTGCTGGGTGTCCTCCTCCACAAGCAGAGCAGTCGTGTCTGTATCTGCACGACGTGAGGAAACGGCAATTTCCTTCATTAAATAGCCAGCAGGGCCCGTTTTTTCGCACGACCACTGAGTGTTGGGCTGCGGGGTAGCTAGTGGTCGTAGGTGAAAAGGGGGGCTGCTTCTGTGACAGCATCAGTCGTAACCATACGTCTGTCGCTTTAACTCCCCAGCCTAGGCTGGGTTGCAGGGCCAGCCGCCTGCGGAACTCCTCGTCATACCGCCTCCAGGCTGACCCGCCATGGGCCTTGTATGAGTTATATATCAGATCCTGATATATATAGAGCTCGGAGCAGCGTTCCGGATGCTTCTGGCCCATAATACAGCCTAAGACTGCGAAAGCCTGTAGCCAATTATTCATCGTCTGCGCTATTTTCGGTCTATTTCTGTCGTATGAACGGTCGTTTGTCCTCCTTTCTTTATCTATAGTCAGTTGGTCGGGGGATAATAGGGACCATATGTCAATATAGTCATTATTCCAGATTTTGTCTCTTGTCTCCTGATCTATGTGCGCCCCTAGGGGGCTAATACCGCAGAAGAACGCGTCCTTGTGAAGGCTCGCTAGCTGCGGTGTAGCTTTATCTTCTGGTGTAGCGCTAGAGCGCGTCAGCTGATGAATTAATGCCTTAATGGTTGACGCTAGCTCGTTCCCCACTGCGTTATGCCCGATATTATGTACGGTGTCGTGTGCATTGGCCTCGGAGAACTCACCGCTGTGTGATGCAGGAAGAGCGACTCCATGTGATGGAGGGACTCCGGCTCCCACTCGATTGACGGACGGAGGAGCGACTCCATGTGATGGAGGGACTCCGGCTACCGCTGGGATGATGGCTGGAGGAGCGACTCCGGGTGGTGGAGGGACCCCGGCTACCGCTGGGATGATGGCTAGAGGAGCGACTCCGGGTGCTGGAGGGACTCCGGCTCCCGCTGGGATGATGGCTGGAGGAGCGACTCCGGGTGCTGGAGGGACTCCGGCTCCCGCTGGGATGATGGCTGGAGGAGCGACTCCGGGTGGTGGAGGGACTCCTGCTTGGATGATGGACTGGTAAATTTCGCCGGGCGCCCTGGGAGATGACCGGTCTCCCTGGCTGACAGCCATGGATGCGGCTCGTGACCGCTGGCGTCGGTCGAGAGGCCGGGCTAGTCTGTTGGGACTCTCGGATTTGTCGGACCATTGTGAAGATGATGATGGGGTACGCCATCTGGAGGACCGCGATCTGTGGCGGCTCCTATGGGAGCTGCGTCTCCGGTGGTAATGTGGGGATCGCCTTTTAGAGGGATGTGGGGAATGGCGTCGGGACTCGTCGGAGGAGGTTGGGGAGGACCTGCCGCGCCTATGCCTACGCCTGCTGTGGCTATGGGTGCGCTGGGGGGCGACCGAGGGGACATTATAACTTGTGCTAATTGTTTCGCAGGGCGGGTTATGTGCAGTAACTAAGTGGTTTTCGCTGGTTAATATTGGGGTGTGCACTGAATGTGGTGAGTTAGTGGGGATTACGTGGTTAGTGGTGTGCTGAGCATTGCTGGGGGGCAGGAGGGGGAGTATAGGGGGCATTGTATGTCTGGTAAGGGCTGTGTGAGGGGGGGCTGTTAGTGGGGCTGTGGTGTGTGTGTCAGTGGTGATTGGTGCACTGTCACTCTGTGTAACGTTATAGCCCTGCTGCAGGGATCGCTGATCGGTCAGGAGAGACCGAGCAGAGGAACCTGCAGCTGTGGACATTACACTGGTGATCTCCGCCTCCTGTGTAAGCATCACGCTGGAGCCTGCTGGAGGGGCGGAGCCTGTAGGAGGGAAGGTGCTCGCCTGCTGGCATTGCAACAGGGGAGTGGGCGGTGCCCGGGAATGACGCTGCATGGTGGGCGGAGCCAGGACGCTCGGTCTGGAAGAGGAGGAGGTGATTTGTCTCCTGGATCTCTGGAGGGGGCGGGGCGCTTCCACGTGGGGCTTAGCTTTTCCTGGCCGGCGCCGGTGATGCAGGGGTTCACCGGTGACCCGGAGGCGCTGTGGGGGGCGAGAGCAGCGCTGGGAGCGTCGGTCTCCCTGGGTCGGCAGCTCCCTGGGCTTGGCTTGGGCTGAGAGCACCGTGTGCAGGGGGCTAGTGACCGGCTGGATCCCGGGGGAGCTAGTGCTGGAGTGTGGGGCTGCGGGGGAGGCTAGCGAGCACTCGAGCTGATCTATGGGGAAGTCCGGAGGGGCTGTGGTGGGGACTTGTGAGGATGAGGCCTGGGCATACAGATCTATGGGGTGGCCTGGAGGGGCTGCGGTGGACGGAGTCCCAGGGATGGATAGTATTCCCTGAGAAGCCGGAGAGGGCGCAGGGAGGGGAGCGCTGAGGCCAGAAATAAGGGCTTGTAGCCAGTGCTCACCTTCCTGTGCCGCTCTCTGCCGCAGGGCCTCCATCAGGGAGTCAGCCATGACGATCGTCTCCATGGGGTCCTCAGGAACAAAAGCTTCTAGAGGGGCAGCCAGAGGGAAAGAGGAAATCGCTGACCCCGGGCACTGAATTTAACCCCTGTAGGTGTGGCTGGACCCCCCTTTCTCTTGTGATCCCGTTGGTCAGCTGGGCATCCCAATTAGTGGCTCACCTAGGGAATGGTGGAAAGAGGGGATATGGGCACGACCCTTGCTTCCTTTAGGATTGGTCAGGGGGGGCTCCACAGTCAGAGACACGTTCCTTAAGCAGTATCGTGCCTGCCAAACTCATTGTTACTAAGCCATTATACTAGCAAACACTGAGTGAACTTAGTGGCGTCCTAAACATGGCTGTTGGACTTCTGTATCGTCCCACAAGTGCAAAGATATTTGCAGCACCTCTGCCTGCATTGCACACTCAAACTCATTGTTATTAAGCCATTATACTAGCAAACACTGAGTGAACTTAGTGGCATCCTAAACGTGGCTATTGGACTTCTGTATCGTCCCACAAGTGCAAAGATATTTGCAGCACCTCTGCCTGCATTGCACACTCAAACTCATTGTTACTAAGCCATTATACTAGCAAACACTGAGTGAACTAAGTGGCATCCTAAACGTGGCTGTTGGACTTATGTATCGTCACACAAGTGCAAACATATATGCAGCACCTCTGCCTGCATTGCACACTCAAACTCATTGTTACTAAGCCATTATACTAGCAAACACTGAGTGAACTTAGTGGCATCCTGAACGTGGCTATTGGACTTCTGTATAGTCCCACTAGTGCAAAGATATTTGCAGCACGTCTGCCTGCATTGCACACTCAAACTCATTATAACTAAGCCATTATACTGACAAACACTGAGTGAGCTTAGTGGCATCCTAAACGTGGCTGTTGGACTTCTGTATCGTCCCACAAGTGCAAAGATATTTGCAGCACCTCTGCCTGCATTGCACACTCAAACTCATTGTTATTAAGCCATTATACTAGCAAACACTGAGTGAACTAAGTGGCATCCGAAACGTGGCTGTTGGACTTCTGTATCGTCCCACAAGTGCAAAGATATTTGCAGCACCTCTGCCTGCATTGCACACTCAAACTCATTGTTACTAAGCCATTATACTAGCAAACACTCTGCCTGCATTGCACACTCAAACTCATTGTTATTAAGCCATTATACTAGCAAACACTGAGTGAACTAAGTGGCATCCGAAACGTGGCTGTTGGACTTCTGTATCGTCCCACAAGTGCAAAGATATTTGCAGCACCTCTGCCTGCATTGCACACTCAAACTCATTGTTACTAAGCCATTATACTAGCAAACACTGAGTGAACTTAGTGGCGTCCTAAACATGGCTGTTGGACTTCTGTATCGTCCCACAAGTGCAAAGATATTTGCAGCACCTCTGCCTGCATTGCACACTCAAACTCATTGTTACTAAGCCATTATACTAGCAAACACTGAGTGAACTTAGTGGCATCCTAAACGTGGCTATTGGACTTCTGTATAGTCCCACTAGTGCAAAGATATTTGCAGCACGTCTGCCTGCATTGCACACTCAAACTCATTATAACTAAGCCATTATACTGACAAACACTGAGTGAACTTAGTGGCATCCTAAACGTGGCTGTTGGACTTCTGTATCGTCCCACAAGTGCAAAGATATTTGCAGCACCTCTGCCTGCATTGCACACTCAAACTCATTGTTACTAAGCCATTATACTAGCAAACACTGAGTCAACTAAGTGGCATCCTAAACGTGGATGTTGGACTGCTGTATTGCCCCAGTAGTGCAAAGATATTTGCAGCACCTCTGCCTGCATTGCACATTCAAACTCATTGTTACTAAGCCATTATACTAGGAAACACTGAGTGAACTTAGTGGCATCCTAAACGTGGCTATTGGACTTCTGTATAGTCCCACTAGTGCAAAGATATTTGCAGCATGTCTGCCTGCATTGCACACTCAAACTCATTATAACTAAGCCATTATACTGACAAACACTGAGTGAACTTAGTGGCATCCTAAACGTGGCTGTTGGACTTCTGTATTGTCCCACAAGTGCAAAGATATTTGCAGCACCTCTGCCTGCATTGCACACTCAAACTCATTGTTACTAAGCCATTATACTAGCAAACACTGAGTGAACTAAGTGGCATCCTAAACGTGGCTGTTGGACTTCTGTATCGTCCCACAAGTGCAAAGATATTTGCAGCACCTCTGCCTGCATTGCACACTCAAACTCATTGTTACTAAGCCATTATACTAGCAAACACTGAGTGAACTTAGTGGCATCCTAAACGTGGCTATTGGACTTCTGTATAGTCCCACTAGTGCAAAGATATTTGCAGCACGTCTGCCTGCATTGCACACTCAAACTCATTATAACTAAGCCATTATACTAGCAAACACTGAGTGAACTTAGTGGCATCCTAAACGTGGCTGTTGGACTTCTGTATCATCCCACAAGTGCAAAGATATTTGCAGCACGTCTGCCTGCATTGCACACTCAAACTCATTGTTACTAAGCCATTATACTAGCAAACACTGAGTGAACTAAGTGGCATCCTAAACGTGGCTGTTGGACTTCTGTATCGTCCCACAAGTGCAAAGAAATTTGCACCACCTCTGCCTGCATTGCACACTCAAACTCATTGTTACTAAGCCATTATACTAGCAAACACTGAGTGAACTTAGTGGCATCCTAAACGTGGCTGTTGGACTTCTGTATCGTCCCACAAGTGCAAAGATATTTGCAGCACTTCTGCCAGCATTGCACAC
The DNA here is from genome assembly GCF_048569485.1 of Anomaloglossus baeobatrachus. NCBI lineage: Eukaryota > Metazoa > Chordata > Amphibia > Anura > Aromobatidae > Anomaloglossus > Anomaloglossus baeobatrachus. The sequence goes on from NC_134358.1 coordinate 403,876,019, forward strand.
TCAAACTCATGGTTACTAAGCCATTATACTAGCAAACACTGAGTGAACTTAGTGGCATCCTAAACGTGGCTATTGGACTTCTGTATAGTCCCACTAGTGCAAAGATATTTGCAGCACGTCTGCCTGCATTGCACACTCAAACTCATTATAACTAAGCCATTATGCTAGTAAACACTGAGTGAACTTAGTGGCATCCTAAACGTGGCTGTTGGACTTCTGTATCGTCCCACAAGTGCAAAGATATTTGCAGCACCTCTGCCTGCATTGCACACTCAAACTCATTGTTACTAAGCCATTATACTAGCAAACACTGAGTGAACTAAGTGGCATCCTAAACGTGGCTGTTGGACTGCTGTATTGCCCCAGTAGTGCAAAGATATTTGCAGCACCTCTGCCTGCATTGCCCACTCAAACTCATTGTTACTAAGCCATTATACTAGCAAACACTGAGTGAACTTAGTGGCATCCTAACTGTGGCTATTGGACTTCTGTATAGTCCCACTAGTGCAATGATATTTGCAGCACGTCTGCCTGCATTGCACACTCAAACTCATTATAACTAAGCCATTATACTAGCAAACACTGAGTGAACTTAGTGGCATCCTAAACGTGGCTGTTGGACTTCTGTATCGTCCCACAAGTGCAAAGATATTTGCAGCACCTCTGCCTGCATTGCACACTCAAACTCATTGTTATTAAGCCATTATACTAGCAAACACTGAGTGAACTTAGTGGCATCCTAAACGTGGCTATTTGACTTCTGTATAGTCCCACTAGTGCAAAGATATTTGCAGCACGTCTGCCTGCATTGCACACTCAAACTCATTATAACTAAGCCATTATACTGACAAACACTGAGTGAACTTAGTGGCATCCTAAACGTGGCTGTTGGACTTCTGTATCGTCCCACAAGTGCAAAGATATTTGCAGCACCTCTGCCTGCATTGCACACTCAAACTCATTGTTACTAAGCCATTATACTAGCAAACACTGAGTGAACTAAGTGGCATCCTAAACGTGGCTGTTGGACTGCTGTATTGCCCCAGTAGTGCAAAGATATTTGCAGCACCTCTGCCTGCATTGCACACTCAAACTCATTGTTACTAAGCCATTATACTAGCAAACACTGAGTGAACTTAGTGGCATCCTAAACGTGGCTATTGGACTTCTGTATAGTCCCACTAGTGCAAAGATATTTGCAGCACGTCTGCCTGCATTGCACACTCAAACTCATTATAACTAAGCCATTATACTAGCAAACACTGAGTGAACTTAGTGGCATCCTAAACGTGGTTGTTGGACTTCTGTATCGTCCCACAAGTGCAAAGATATTTGCAGCACCTCTGCCTGCATTGCACACTCAAACTCATTGTTATTAAGCCATTATACTAGCAAACACTGAGTGAACTAAGTGGTATCCGAAACGTGGCTGTTGGACTTCTGTATCGTCCCACAAGTGCAAAGATATTTGCAGCACTTCTGCCTGCATTGCACACTCAAACTCATTGTTACTAAGCCATTATACTAGCAAATACTGAGTGAACTTAGTGGCATCCTAAACGTGGCTATTGGACTTCTGTATAGTCCCACTAGTGCAAAGATATTTGCAGCACGTCTGCCTGCATTGCACACTCAAACTCATTGTTACTAAGCCATTATTCTAGCAAACACTGAGTGAACTTAGTGGCATCCTAAACGTGGCTGTTGGACTTCTATATCGTCCCACAAGTGCAAAGATATTTGCAGCACCTCTGCCTGCATTGCACACTCAAACTCATTGTTACTAAGCCATTATACTAGCAAACACTGAGTGAACTAAGTGGCATCCTAAACGTGGCTGTTGGACTTATGTATCGTCACACAAGTGCAAACATATATGCAGCACCTCTGCCTGCATTGCACACTCAAACTCATTGTTACTAAGCCATTATACTAGCAAACACTGAGTGAACTTAGTGGCATCCTGAACGTGGCTATTGGACTTCTGTATCGTCCCACTAGTGCAAAGATATTTGCAGCACGTCTGCCTGCATTGCACACTCAAACTCATTATAACTAAGCCATTATACTGACAAACACTGAGTGAGCTTAGTGGCATCCTAAACGTGGCTGTTGGACTTCTGTATCGTCCCACAAGTGCAAAGATATTTGCAGCACCTCTGCCTGCATTGCACACTCAAACTCATTGTTATTAAGCCATTATACTAGCAAACACTGAGTGAACTAAGTGGCATCCGAAACGTGGCTGTTGGACTTCTGTATCGTCCCACAAGTGCAAAGATATTTGCAGCACCTCTGCCTGCATTGCACACTCAAACTCATTGTTACTAAGCCATTATACTAGCAAACACTGAGTGAACTTAGTGGCGTCCTAAACATGGCTGTTGGACTTCTGTATCGTCCCACAAGTGCAAAGATATTTGCAGCACCTCTGCCTGCATTGCACACTCAAACTCATTGTTACTAAGCCATTATACTAGCAAACACTGAGTGAACTTAGTGGCATCCTAAACGTGGCTATTGGACTTCTGTATAGTCCCACTAGTGCAAAGATATTTGCAGCACGTCTGCCTGCATTGCACACTCAAACTCATTATAACTAAGCCATTATACTGACAAACACTGAGTGAACTTAGTGGCATCCTAAACGTGGCTGTTGGACTTCTGTATCGTCCCACAAGTGCAAAGATATTTGCAGCACCTCTGCCTGCATTGCACACTCAAACTCATTGTTACTAAGCCATTATACTAGCAAACACTGAGTCAACTAAGTGGCATCCTAAACGTGGATGTTGGACTGCTGTATTGCCCCAGTAGTGCAAAGATATTTGCAGCACCTCTGCCTGCATTGCACATTCAAACTCATTGTTACTAAGCCATTATACTAGGAAACACTGAGTGAACTTAGTGGCATCCTAAACGTGGCTATTGGACTTCTGTATAGTCCCACTAGTGCAAAGATATTTGCAGCATGTCTGCCTGCATTGCACACTCAAACTCATTATAACTAAGCCATTATACTGACAAACACTGAGTGAACTTAGTGGCATCCTAAACGTGGCTGTTGGACTTCTGTATTGTCCCACAAGTGCAAAGATATTTGCAGCACCTCTGCCTGCATTGCACACTCAAACTCATTGTTACTAAGCCATTATACTAGCAAACACTGAGTGAACTAAGTGGCATCCTAAACGTGGCTGTTGGACTTCTGTATCGTCCCACAAGTGCAAAGATATTTGCAGCACCTCTGCCTGCATTGCACACTCAAACTCATTGTTACTAAGCCATTATACTAGCAAACACTGAGTGAACTTAGTGGCATCCTAAACGTGGCTATTGGACTTCTGTATAGTCCCACTAGTGCAAAGATATTTGCAGCACGTCTGCCTGCATTGCACACTCAAACTCATTATAACTAAGCCATTATACTAGCAAACACTGAGTGAACTTAGTGGCATCCTAAACGTGGCTGTTGGACTTCTGTATCATCCCACAAGTGCAAAGATATTTGCAGCACGTCTGCCTGCATTGCACACTCAAACTCATTGTTACTAAGCCATTATACTAGCAAACACTGAGTGAACTAAGTGGCATCCTAAACGTGGCTGTTGGACTTCTGTATCGTCCCACAAGTGCAAAGAAATTTGCACCACCTCTGCCTGCATTGCACACTCAAACTCATTGTTACTAAGCCATTATACTAGCAAACACTGAGTGAACTTAGTGGCATCCTAAACGTGGCTGTTGGACTTCTGTATCGTCCCACAAGTGCAAAGATATTTGCAGCACTTCTGCCAGCATTGCACACTCAAACTCATGGTTACTAAGCCATTATACTAGCAAACACTGAGTGAACTTAGTGGCATCCTAAACGTGGCTATTGGACTTCTGTATAGTCCCACTAGTGCAAAGATATTTGCAGCACGTCTGCCTGCATTGCACACTCAAACTCATTATAACTAAGCCATTATGCTAGTAAACACTGAGTGAACTTAGTGGCATCCTAAACGTGGCTGTTGGACTTCTGTATCGTCCCACAAGTGCAAAGATATTTGCAGCACCTCTGCCTGCATTGCACACTCAAACTCATTGTTACTAAGCCATTATACTAGCAAACACTGAGTGAACTAAGTGGCATCCTAAACGTGGCTGTTGGACTGCTGTATTGCCCCAGTAGTGCAAAGATATTTGCAGCACCTCTGCCTGCATTGCCCACTCAAACTCATTGTTACTAAGCCATTATACTAGCAAACACTGAGTGAACTTAGTGGCATCCTAACTGTGGCTATTGGACTTCTGTATAGTCCCACTAGTGCAATGATATTTGCAGCACGTCTGCCTGCATTGCACACTCAAACTCATTATAACTAAGCCATTATACTAGCAAACACTGAGTGAACTTAGTGGCATCCTAAACGTGGCTGTTGGACTTCTGTATCGTCCCACAAGTGCAAAGATATTTGCAGCACCTCTGCCTGCATTGCACACTCAAACTCATTGTTATTAAGCCATTATACTAGCAAACACTGAGTGAACTAAGTGGCATCCGAAACGTGGCTGTTGGACTTCTGTATAGTCCCACTAGTGCAAAGATATTTGCAGCACGTCTGCCTGCATTGCACACTCAAACTCATTATAACTAAGCCATTATACTGACAAACACTGAGTGAACTTAGTGGCATCCTAAACGTGGCTGTTGGACTTCTGTATCGTCCCACAAGTGCAAAGATATTTGCAGCACCTCTGCCTGCATTGCACACTCAAACTCATTGTTACTAAGCCATTATACTAGCAAACACTGAGTGAACTTAGTGGCATCCTAAACGTGGCTATTGGACTTCTGTATAGTCCCACTAGTGCAAAGATATTTGCAGCACGTCTGCCTGCATTGCACACTCAAACTCATTATACAGTCAGGGCCAGAAATATTTGGACAGTGACACAAGTTTTGTTATTTTAGCTGTTTACAAAAACATGTTCAGAAATACAATTATATATATAATATGGGCTGAAAGTGCACACTCCCAGCTGCAATATGAGAATTTTCACATCCAAATCGGAGAAAGGGTTTAGGAATCATAGCTCTGTAATGCATAGCCTCCTCTTTTTCAAGGGACCAAAAGTAATTGGACAAGGGACTCTAAGGGCTGCAATTAACTCTGAAGGCGTCTCCCTTGTTAACCTGTAATCAATGAAGTAGTTAAAAGGTCTGGGGTTGATTACAGGTGTGTGGTTTTGCATTTGGAAGCTGTTGCTGTGACCAGACAACATGCGGTCTAAGGAACTCTCAATTGAGGTGAAGCAGAACATCCTGAGGCTGAAAAAAAAGAAAAAATCCATCAGAGAGATAGCAGACATGCTTGGAGTAGCAAAATCAACCGTCGGGTACATTCTGAAAAAAAAGGAATTGACTGGTGAGCTTGGGAACTCAAAAAGGCCTGGGCGTCCACGGATGACAACAGTGGTGGATGATCGCCGCATACTTTCTTTGGTGAAGAAGAACCCGTTCACAACATCAACTGAAGTCCAGAACACTCTCAGTGAAGTAGGTGTATCTGTCTCTAAGTCAACAGTAAAGAGAAGACTCCATGAAAGTAAATACAAAGGGTTCACATCTAGATGCAAACCATTCATCAATTCCAAAAATAGACAGGCCAGAGTTAAATTTGCTGAAAAACACCTCATGAAGCCAGCTCAGTTCTGGAAAAGTATTCTATGGACAGATGAGACAAAGATCAACCTGTACCAGAATGATGGGAAGAAAAAAGTTTGGAGAAGAAAGGGAACGGTACATGATCCAAGGCACACCACATCCTCTGTAAAACATGGTGGAGGCAACGTGATGGCATGGGCATGCATGGCTTTCAATGGCACTGGGTCACTTGTGTTTATTGATGACATAACAGCAGACAAGAGTAGCCGGATGAATTCTGAAGTGTACCGGGATATACTTTCAGCCCAGATTCAGCCAAATGCCGCAAAGTTGATCGGACGGTGCTTCATAGTACAGATGGACAATGACCCCAAGCATACAGCCAAAGCTACCCAGGAGTTCATGAGTGCAAAAAAGTGGAACATTCTGCAATGGCCAAGTCAATCACCAGATCTTAACCCAATTGAGCATGCATTTCACTTGCTCAAATCCAGACTTAAGACGGAAAGACCCACAAACAAGCAAGACCTGAAGGCTGCGTCTGTAAAGGCCTGGCAAAGCATTAAGAAGGAGGAAACCAAGCGTTTGGTGATGTCCATGGGTTCCAGACTTAAGGCAGTGATTGTCTCCAAAGGATTCGCAACAAAATATTGAAAATAAAAATATTTTGTTTGGGTTTGGTTTATTTGTCCAATTACTTTTGACCTCCTAAAATGTGGACTGTTTGTAAAGAAATGTGTACAATTCCTACAATTTCTATCAGATATTTTTGAACAAACCTTCAAATTAAACGTTACAATCTGCACTTGAATTCTGTTGTAGAGGTTTCATGTCAAATCCAATGTGGTGGCATGCAGAGCCCAACTCGCGAAAATTGTGTCACTATCCAAATATTTCTGGACCTAACTGTAACTAAGCTATTATACTAGCAAACACTGAGTGAACTTAGTGGCATCCTAAACGTGGCTGTTGGACTTCTGTATCGTCCCACAAGTGCAAAGATATTTGCAGCACCTCTGCCTGCATTGCACACTCAAACTCATTGTTATTAAGCCATTATACTAGCAAACACTGAGTGAACTAAGTGGCATCCGAAACGTGGCTGTTGGACTTCTGTATCGTCCCACAAGTGCAAAGATATTTGCAGCACCTCTGCCTGCATTGCACACTCAAACTCATTGTTATTAAGCCATTATACTAGCAAACACTGAGTGAACTAAGTGGCATCCGAAACGTGGCTGTTGGACTTCTGTATCGTCCCACAAGTGCAAAGATATTTGCAGCACCTCTGCCTGCATTGCACACTCAAACTCATTGTTACTAAGCCATTATACTAGCAAACACTGAGTGAACTTAGTGGCGTCCTAAACATGGCTGTTGGACTTCTGTATCGTCCCACAAGTGCAAAGATATTTGCAGCACCTCTGCCTGCATTGCACACTCAAACTCATTGTTACTAAGCCATTATACTAGCAAACACTGAGTGAACTTAGTGGCATCCTAAACGTGGCTATTGGACTTCTGTATAGTCCCACTAGTGCAAAGATATTTGCAGCACGTCTGCCTGCATTGCACACTCAAACTCATTATAACTAAACCATTATACTGACAAACACTGAGTGAACTTAGTGGCATCCTAAACGTGGCTGTTGGACTTCTGTATCGTCCCACAAGTGCAAAGATATTTGCAGCACCTCTGCCTGCATTGCACACTCAAACTCATTGTTACTAAGCCATTATACTAGCAAACACTGAGTCAACTAAGTGGCATCCTAAACGTGGATGTTGGACTGCTGTATTGCCCCAGTAGTGCAAAGATATTTGCAGCACCTCTGCCTGCATTGCACATTCAAACTCATTGTTACTAAGCCATTATACTAGGAAACACTGAGTGAACTTAGTGGCATCCTAAACGTGGCTATTGGACTTCTGTATAGTCCCACTAGTGCAAAGATATTTGCAGCATGTCTGCCTGCATTGCACACTCAAACTCATTATAACTAAGCCATTATACTGACAAACACTGAGTGAACTTAGTGGCATCCTAAACGTGGCTGTTGGACTTCTGTATTGTCCCACAAGTGCAAAGATATTTGCAGCACCTCTGCCTGCATTGCACACTCAAACTCATTGTTACTAAGCCATTATACTAGCAAACACTGAGTGAACTAAGTGGCATCCTAAACGTGGCTGTTGGACTTCTGTATCGTCCCACAAGTGCAAAGATATTTGCAGCACCTCTGCCTGCATTGCACACTCAAACTCATTGTTACTAAGCCATTATACTAGCAAACACTGAGTGAACTTAGTGGCATCCTAAACGTGGCTATTGGACTTCTGTATAGTCCCACTAGTGCAAAGATATTTGCAGCACGTCTGCCTGCATTGCACACTCAAACTCATTATAACTAAGCCATTATACTAGCAAACACTGAGTGAACTTAGTGGCATCCTAAACGTGGCTGTTGGACTTCTGTATCATCCCACAAGTGCAAAGATATTTGCAGCACGTCTGCCTGCATTGCACACTCAAACTCATTGTTACTAAGCCATTATACTAGCAAACACTGAGTGAACTAAGTGGCATCCTAAACGTGGCTGTTGGACTTCTGTATCGTCCCACAAGTGCAAAGAAATTTGCACCACCTCTGCCTGCATTGCACACTCAAACTCATTGTTACTAAGCCATTATACTAGCAAACACTGAGTGAACTTAGTGGCATCCTAAACGTGGCTGTTGGACTTCTGTATCGTCCCACAAGTGCAAAGATATTTGCAGCACTTCTGCCAGCATTGCACACTCAAACTCATGGTTACTAAGCCATTATACTAGCAAACACTGAGTGAACTTAGTGGCATCCTAAACGTGGCTATTGGACTTCTGTATAGTCCCACTAGTGCAAAGATATTTGCAGCACGTCTGCCTGCATTGCACACTCAAACTCATTATAACTAAGCCATTATGCTAGTAAACACTGAGTGAACTTAGTGGCATCCTAAACGTGGCTGTTGGACTTCTGTATCGTCCCACAAGTGCAAAGATATTTGCAGCACCTCTGCCTGCATTGCACACTCAAACTCATTGTTACTAAGCCATTATACTAGCAAACACTGAGTGAACTAAGTGGCATCCTAAACGTGGCTGTTGGACTGCTGTATTGCCCCAGTAGTGCAAAGATATTTGCAGCACCTCTGCCTGCATTGCCCACTCAAACTCATTGTTACTAAGCCATTATACTAGCAAACACTGAGTGAACTTAGTGGCATCCTAACTGTGGCTATTGGACTTCTGTATAGTCCCACTAGTGCAATGATATTTGCAGCACGTCTGCCTGCATTGCACACTCAAACTCATTATAACTAAGCCATTATACTAGCAAACACTGAGTGAACTTAGTGGCATCCTAAACGTGGCTGTTGGACTTCTGTATCGTCCCACAAGTGCAAAGATATTTGCAGCACCTCTGCCTGCATTGCACACTCAAACTCATTGTTATTAAGCCATTATACTAGCAAACACTGAGTGAACTAAGTGGCATCCGAAACGTGGCTGTTGGACTTCTGTATAGTCCCACTAGTGCAAAGATATTTGCAGCACGTCTGCCTGCATTGCACACTCAAACTCATTATAACTAAGCCATTATACTGACAAACACTGAGTGAACTTAGTGGCATCCTAAACGTGGCTGTTGGACTTCTGTATCGTCCCACAAGTGCAAAGATATTTGCAGCACCTCTGCCTGCATTGCACACTCAAACTCATTGTTACTAAGCCATTATACTAGCAAACACTGAGTGAACTTAGTGGCATCCTAAACGTGGCTATTGGACTTCTGTATAGTCCCACTAGTGCAAAGATATTTGCAGCACGTCTGCCTGCATTGCACACTCAAACTCATTATACAGTCAGGGCCAGAAATATTTGGACAGTGACACAAGTTTTGTTATTTTAGCTGTTTACAAAAACATGTTCAGAAATACAATTATATATATAATATGGGCTGAAAGTGCACACTCCCAGCTGCAATATGAGAATTTTCACATCCAAATCGGAGAAAGGGTTTAGGAATCATAGCTCTGTAATGCATAGCCTCCTCTTTTTCAAGGGACCAAAAGTAATTGGACAAGGGACTCTAAGGGCTGCAATTAACTCTGAAGGCGTCTCCCTTGTTAACCTGTAATCAATGAAGTAGTTAAAAGGTCTGGGGTTGATTACAGGTGTGTGGTTTTGCATTTGGAAGCTGTTGCTGTGACCAGACAACATGCGGTCTAAGGAACTCTCAATTGAGGTGAAGCAGAACATCCTGAGGCTGAAAAAAAAGAAAAAATCCATCAGAGAGATAGCAGACATGCTTGGAGTAGCAAAATCAACCGTCGGGTACATTCTGAAAAAAAAGGAATTGACTGGTGAGCTTGGGAACTCAAAAAGGCCTGGGCGTCCACGGATGACAACAGTGGTGGATGATCGCCGCATACTTTCTTTGGTGAAGAAGAACCCGTTCACAACATCAACTGAAGTCCAGAACACTCTCAGTGAAGTAGGTGTATCTGTCTCTAAGTCAACAGTAAAGAGAAGACTCCATGAAAGTAAATACAAAGGGTTCACATCTAGATGCAAACCATTCATCAATTCCAAAAATAGACAGGCCAGAGTTAAATTTGCTGAAAAACACCTCATGAAGCCAGCTCAGTTCTGGAAAAGTATTCTATGGACAGATGAGACAAAGATCAACCTGTACCAGAATGATGGGAAGAAAAAAGTTTGGAGAAGAAAGGGAACGGTACATGATCCAAGGCACACCACATCCTCTGTAAAACATGGTGGAGGCAACGTGATGGCATGGGCATGCATGGCTTTCAATGGCACTGGGTCACTTGTGTTTATTGATGACATAACAGCAGACAAGAGTAGCCGGATGAATTCTGAAGTGTACCGGGATATACTTTCAGCCCAGATTCAGCCAAATGCCGCAAAGTTGATCGGACGGTGCTTCATAGTACAGATGGACAATGACCCCAAGCATACAGCCAAAGCTACCCAGGAGTTCATGAGTGCAAAAAAGTGGAACATTCTGCAATGGCCAAGTCAATCACCAGATCTTAACCCAATTGAGCATGCATTTCACTTGCTCAAATCCAGACTTAAGACGGAAAGACCCACAAACAAGCAAGACCTGAAGGCTGCGTCTGTAAAGGCCTGGCAAAGCATTAAGAAGGAGGAAACCAAGCGTTTGGTGATGTCCATGGGTTCCAGACTTAAGGCAGTGATTGTCTCCAAAGGATTCGCAACAAAATATTGAAAATAAAAATATTTTGTTTGGGTTTGGTTTATTTGTCCAATTACTTTTGACCTCCTAAAATGTGGACTGTTTGTAAAGAAATGTGTACAATTCCTACAATTTCTATCAGATATTTTTGAACAAACCTTCAAATTAAACGTTACAATCTGCACTTGAATTCTGTTGTAGAGGTTTCATGTCAAATCCAATGTGGTGGCATGCAGAGCCCAACTCGCGAAAATTGTGTCACTATCCAAATATTTCTGGACCTAACTGTAACTAAGCTATTATACTAGCAAACACTGAGTGAACTTAGTGGCATCCTAAACGTGGCTGTTGGACTTCTGTATCGTCCCACAAGTGCAAAGATATTTGCAGCACCTCTGCCTGCATTGCACACTCAAACTCATTGTTACTAAGCCATTATACTAGCAATTTATGCTGCCAGTTTAAGGGCCGTAGTTGTATTGTCAGGGATAATTATTCTTTATTATACTGCTGTTAATAAAGCTAGACCACCGCTGCAATCTAAACCACCTCTCAATTTTTACTACCACATTTTAAGTGCACAATCCTGTCGCAATCAACATGAGTGGCAAAATGACAGATGCTGGTGGAAAGGGGAAGAGGCGTGTTGGAAAAGGAAAAAAAGGGTTTGTCCGTGGGGAAGGTGGCAAAGCTCCATTAACATCTGCTGAAGAGAGACCATCTACCAGCAAAAGTAAGATGTCTACTACTTACCGTGGACAATCCAATGTGTTCCCTTTTTTACGGACACGAACAACAGGAACAAAGGTAGATGATGGCCAAAAAAGGAAAATGCTTGAATGGATCTCAAGTGGTCCAACAAGTGCCCTCTCAGCCACCTCAACTACCGCATCCAAAAAACACCAGTCCTCTGAGTTGTCATCCCAATCAAACTTGCTTTCTCCCAGCTCTGAAGTCTCCATCAGCCCTGCACAGTATGGTGGAACTGAGATGGCTGAGTCTGCAGAGCTGTTCAGTCACACTATAGCCTGGGAATCAGAGGTCTGCTCCCAAGCTACAGTGAGTACAGACCAGGAAATGGTCTGCAGTGATGCCCAGAACCTTTGTGACTCTGATTCAGGCCGTGAGGACCAAGTTTCTGAGCATAATGTTGACCCTTTGTCACAAACTGTAACACCTGTGGTTATAGACAATGAGGAACATACTGATGACGATGAGACGCAGATACCAGATTGTTATGACAACTTAAATATTCGGTCAGGGCAAGAAGAGGCTCGGTCTGAGGGTGAGGGGAGTGCAAACACAACAATTGATGAGGAAGTTCTAGATCCCACCTACTGTCAACCCCCAGTCAGGCACTCGAGGAGGTCAACAGAGGCGGTGGAGGAGGATGCAACCGACGACGAAGTTACCTTGCGCCTTCCTGTACAGAGTCGGAGCACTGGTAGCATGTCTACAACTGCATCTTCAGCCACCACTCTGCCTCTGAGCACTAGTCTGGCGGGCTCAGCAGGTCGCATGCCCTCTAAGCCTTGCCTAGCCTTGCTAGTCCTTTTTTGACATAGAAAAAGATCGCCCAAATTATGTGATGTGTAAAATTTGTCGTGATTCTGTTAGTAGAGGTCAAAACCTCAGCAGTTTGACAACTTCTTCCATGAATCGTCACATGAATAAATATCATAGGTCCCAGTGGGAAGCTCACCGTGCTGCAATGCGGCCTAGCGGAGCGAACCATCCACGGCCTGCCCCTTCCAGTGCATCCGCGCGCTCTTCATCTTCTAGGACTACGGGGACAGCTGTCACACCTGGTTTTCCACTCACAACTTCCACCACTGTAACTGCAACAGGCAGTTTGCTTGGTAGGTCGTCAGTTGGTTTGGAAGGGGAAACAAGTGCGTGTGTACAGCTCTCTCAGACATCGATAGCACCAACGTTGGATGAAGGCAACATCATGTCTCCGCCTGCACTTTCCTCACAAACCTGCATTTTTCCAGGGACATCCTACTCAACACCGTCTACACACAGCAGCCAGATCTCTGTCCCTCAGATGTGGACAAATAAAAGGCCATTTCCTGCGACCCATGACAAAGCTAAGAGGTTGACTTTATCCCTCTGTAAGCTCTTGGCTACCGAAATGCTGCCTTTCCGCCTGGTGGACACACAGGATTTTAGAGACCTTATGTCTGTCGCTGTGCCCCAGTACCAGATGCCCAGTCGCCACTACTTCTCTAAGAAAGGTGTGCCCGCGCTACACCAGCATGTCGCACACAACATCACCGCTTCCTTGAGAAACTCTGTGTGTGAACGGGTGCATTTTACCACCGATACTTGGACCAGTAAGCATGGACAGGGACGTTACATGTCGCTGACTGGGCACTGGGTAACTATGGTGATAGATGGTGAAGGGTCTGCTGCACAAGTCTTGCCGTCCCCACAACTTGTGTGTCAATCCTCTGTCTGTCCAAGTTCCGCCACTGATTCTGCCTCCTCCACCTCATCTGTGCCCTCCACCTCCGCCCCAAGCCTGCCTGGTCAGGCCACCAGCGTTCTCATTGCGCAGAAGGAATCACGCTCCCCTCATTACTATGCTGGCAGCAGAGCGCAACGTCATCAGGCGGTCTTTAGCTCGACACATCTTGGGAATAAGAGTCAAACAGCTGAGGAGTTGTGGTCAGCTCTGCGGTCCGAGTTTAATAAATGGTTGTCTCCACTCAACCTGCAGCCTGGTAAGGCCGTGTGCGACAATGCTGCAAACCTGGGTGCGGCCCTTCGCCTGGGCAAGGTGACACACGTGTTGAACCTTGTTGTCCAGCAATTTTTAACACACTATCCCAGCCTAGATGGCCTTCTGACCAGGGCACGAAAACTGTCTGCTCACTTCCGCCGTTCAAGCGCCGCAGCTGAGCGACTTGCATCGCTCCAGAAGTCTTTTGGCCTGCCGGTTCATCGCCTGAAATGCGATGTGCCGACACGCTGGAATTCGACTCTCCACATGTTACAGCGACTGTGGCAGCACCGCCGAGCCCTGGTGCAATACATCATGACGTATAGCCTGGGCCAACGAGATGCAGAGGTGGGGAAGATCACCCTGATGGAGTGGTCTCAGATCAAGGACCTATGCACCCTTCTGCACAGTTTCGACATGGCAACGAATATGTTTAGCGCTGACAATGCCATTATCAGCATGACAATTCCAGTCATTTACATGCTGGAGCACACGCTAAACACTATTCGGAGTCAGGGGGTGGGACAACAGGAAGGGGAGGAACTACAGGAGGATTCATATGCGCAAGACATAACAACATCTCCAAGGTCCAGACGTTCATCATCACCAACGCGGCAGGCATGGGACCATGGGGGACAGGGATCAACAAGGGCGCATGGTAGCAGGCGAAATGTTGAGGAAGGTGCAGGAGAACATGAAGAAATGGAGGACGAACTGTCCATGTACATGGAAGACTCAGCGGATGAGGGAGACCTTGGTCAAATTTCAGTTGAAAGAGGTTGGGGGGAGATGTCAGAGGAAGAAAGAACGGTTAGCACCTCTATGCCACAAACACAGCGTGGACTTGGTCCGCATGGCTGCGCAAGACATGAGTGTTTTCTTGCTGCACTACCTCCAACATGACCCTCGTATTGTCAAAATTAGAAGTGATGATGACTACTGGCTTGCCACACTATTAGATCCCCGGTACAAGTCCAAATTTTGTGACATAATTCCAGCCATAGAAAGGGACGCACGTATGCAGGAGTATCAGCAGAAGCTGTTACTCGATCTTAGCTCGGCTTTTCCACCAAACAACCGTGCAGGTGCAAGGAGTGAATCTCCCAGTTGTAACTTGACAAACATGGGACGGTCTCGTCATCTTCAACAGTCTACCCGTACCAGTAGGACTGTATCTGGTGCTGGTAACAGCAATTTTATGGAATCTTTTCATAATTTTTTTAGACCCTCCTTTGCAAGGCCACCAGAGACAACAAGTCTAACACATAGTCAACGGCTGGAGAGGATGATACAGGAGTATCTCCAAATGAACATCGATGCCATGACTTTGCAAATGGAGCCTTGCTCATTTTGGGCTTCAAATCTTGAAAAATGGCCAGAGCTCTCCACTTACGCCTTGGAGATTTTGTCGTGTCCAGCTGCCAGCGTTGTCTCTGAACGTGTCTTCAGTGCTGCTGGGTGTGTGCTGACAGATAAGCGCACGCGTCTGTCCAGTGACAAT
Organism: Anomaloglossus baeobatrachus; assembly: GCF_048569485.1. Taxonomy (NCBI): domain Eukaryota; kingdom Metazoa; phylum Chordata; class Amphibia; order Anura; family Aromobatidae; genus Anomaloglossus; species Anomaloglossus baeobatrachus. The sequence continues at coordinate 403,891,165 of NC_134358.1, forward strand.
GTGGACAGACTAACGTTCATCAAAATGAACAAGTCATGGATCCACAAGGAATTTACTACCCCTGTGTCATCCTGGGGAGAGTAAATGCTTGTGGATTTGGAATGTGCTTGATGCAAATCAAAACATCCTGTTTCAACTAGGGCACAAGTGCTGCCACTGAATGGGTGGGTGTGTGTGGGGCACAATTTTTGGAAAAAAAAGGGAGACTCCGCTTGGAGTAACCCTTGCTTGCTGTGTTTTTTAAAAATGATCCAAGATAAACAGAGCTAAGATCAGGAAAGACTTTGCTACCTACCCCGGTGTCATCCTGGGGACAGTTAATTATGGCGTATTTTTGAATGTGCTTGATGCAAATCAAAACATCCTGTTTGCAACTAGGGCACAAGTGCTGCCACTGATGGGGGAATGTCAGTGTGGCCCAATTTTTGGAAAAAAGGGAGACTCCGCTTGGAGTAACCCTTACTTACATTGTTTTTAAAAATGATCCAAGATGAACAGAGCTGGGATCAGGAAAGACTTTGCTACCTACCCCGGTGTCATCCTGGGGACAGTTAAGTATGGCGTATTTTTGAATGTGCTTGATGCAAATCTAGCTGTGAAGTGTACAACTAGGGCACAAGTGCTGCCACTGAATGGGTGGGTGTGTGTGGGGCACAATTTTTGGAAAAAAGGGAGACTCCGCTTGGAGTAACCCTTGCTTACATTGTTTTTAAAAGGAGCCAAGATGAACAAGTCATGGTTCAGCAAAGACTTTGCTACCTACCCCGGTGTAATCCTGAAGACGGTTAAGAATGGCGTATTTTTGAATGTGCTTGATGCAAATCTAGCTGTGAAGTGTACAACTAGGGCACAAGTGCTGCCACTGAATGGGTGGATGTTTGTGGGGCACAATTTTTGGAAAAAAAGGGAGACTCCGCTTGGAGTAACCCTTGCTTGCTGTGTTTTTTAAAAATGATCCAAGATGAACAGAGCTAAGATCAGGAAAGACTTTGCTACCTACCCCGGTGTCATCCTGGGGACAGTTAATTATGGCGTATTTTTGAATGTGCTTGATGCAAATCAAAACATCCTGTTTGCAACTAGGGCACAAGTGCTGCCACTGATGGGGTGTCAGTGTGGCCCAATTTTTGGAAAAAAGGGAGACTCCGCTTGGAATAACCCTTACTTACGTTGTTTTTAAAAATGATCCAAGATGAACAGAGCTGGGATCAGGAAAGACTTTGCTACCTACCCCGGAGTCATCCTGGGGACGGTTAAGTATGGCGTATTTTTGAATGTGCTTGATGCAAATCTAGCTGTGAAGTGTACAACTAGGGCACAAGTGCTGCCACTGAAGGGGTGGGTGTGTGTGGGGCACAATTTTTGGAAAAAAGGGAGACTCCGCTTGGAGTAACCCTTGCTTACATTGTTTTTTAAAAGGAGCCAAGATGAACAAGTCATGGTTCAGCAAAGACTTTGCTACCTACCCCGGTGTCATCCTGGGGACAGTTAAGAATGGCGTATTTTTGAATGTGCTTGATGCAAATCTAGCTGTAAAGTGTACAACTAGGGCACAAGTGCTGCCACTGAATGGGTGGGTGTGTGTGGGGCCCAATTTTTGGAAAAAAGGGAGACTCCGCTTGGAGTCACCTTGCGGTGTTTTACATGATTTTGGAAGGGCGTGCCATGCCTATATCTGTGTCTCGTCCTCTTTTTCCTCGTTACGCTCTTTTGTTTTCGCATGAGAATTTGTTCTTGTCACTTTCCCATGTGTTTGTGTTGTGTTGTGAGTTGTTTGTCACCTTTTGGACACCTTTGAGGGTGTTTTCTAGGTGTTTTTATGTGTTTGTGAATGCGTGCCATTGTTTCCTATGCGGTTCGAGTTCGGTTCGTCGAACGTTCGACGAACCGAACTCGAACGGGACCTCCGTTCGTCGAACCGACCTCGAGCCGAACTGCGACCGGTTCGCTCATCTCTATTTATGACATAAAATTAACACAACGGCTAAGCTTTAACTGACATGCAAAAGGGCATATAGCTTTAGTAGCTACATGTCGCACAGTGAGCAGAGCTGTTTCTACGATCCACTCAGGACTGTTAACTCCTTAAATCGCGGTGTCAAAATTTGACAGCATGATTTAAAGTGCTGCAGCAGGTAACACCCACTTACCCGCCGCCATTTGAGGCCCCGTGACGTGATCAAGGGAGCCAATGGTTGTCATGGTAGCACAGGGTCATGTGATTACTCCTGTCGCAATCATGACTCACTTCCTGTTATAGCCGGCAGAGAGCTGGCTGTAACAAAAATTTCTGCTAATCTGAACTGTGCAGCTCTGATTGAGAGAAATTAATGAGCGATCCTTATAGCCCCCTATGGGGAATAGTAAAAAAAAAAAAAGTTAAAAGATAAGTTTTAAAAAAATTAAAAAAATAAAAAACCTAAAAGTTCAAATCACCCCCCATTCATCCCATTGAAAATTAAAGGGTTAAAAAAAATTAAAAATACACACACATTTCATATCGTCACATTCAGAAATGTCCGATTTATTAATCAATTAATCTCATCAATAAACAGCGTAGCAGCAAAAAATTACAAACACCAAAATTACTTTTTTTGGTTGTCACAAATTTACCGCCCCGCGGGCTCGGCTGCAACCGCCGAGTCGCTCGGATCCGTGCTCATACTGAGGGTGGTGGCTCGAGCCTCTCACGGATCCGGGGGTCACGTCGCTCTGCAAGGGAGTTGGCGCTACACGCAGGGACTTGATGGGGAGTTCCACGGTCGGGGCCGCGGTGGTTTGATTTGGGATGTAAGTTCGTGACGCCACCCACGGGTTGTGGTGAATAGATGGACACCACCGTTGCCGTTAACTAGGCCTCCCGGGGACGGTGTTGCGCAGCTTGGTGTTGACCCCTCCGTGGTAGGGGAGCGATGGTCCCGGGGGCCTGAGGGAGGTGCTGAGGCGGGGGAACGGGTTGGATGCTGGTGCGGTGCGGCGCGTGCGCGGCCCGAAGGCACAACACAACACAATGGAGTCTCTGGTAAACCAAACGGAGTGATGAATTAGGCCCGCAGCCGGCTGCAGCTTCTCCCGGTATAGGTTGGTGGTTTCAGCCTTTCTCCTGCACCTCTGTGTGTAAATGTTTGACTCCTATGCCTAGACACCGGTAGTCCGCTCCCCCGACTTGTATATGCCATAGGAGCCTGTTTGCCTGCAGACGCTGGCCCTTTGGGTCTCTATGCCTTGGCGGTGGCTCTACCCTGTATGGTTGGGCTGTTGTCTTCTAACGGCTCTTGTGTGGGATCGGTCCTTAAGTCCAGTCCGCAATCAGTTGATTTGACTCAGCACTATCGGTTCGGGGCGTCGTCTGGGTCTGAGTACCCCTCCTGGTGCTCTGGTTTCCAATCGGTTCCCCGGTTCGGTTCCGGCGGGCCACCGCCCGACTCCGGTCCCTACGGTTCCACCGGCTGTAATCCCAGCTCCTGCAGGCAGCCACCACCGTCTGCCTCCTTGCCAAGGGCGACTGGGCTCTGACCCAGCCACCAGAGTAGTCTATGGCAGGCCTGGGCGCAGGTCTGCCCTTAGACACAACCTCTCTCCTCACTGTCCAAAACTACTCTCGCCGTCAACTTGAACTTGTGTCTGTCTTTTCCTGCCTCCAGGCCTGTGAACTCCTCGGTGGGCGGAGCCAACCGCCTGGCTCCGCCCCCTGTTGTGGACATCAAACCTGGAGGGTGGTGACAAGGTTTTTACTTTGGCTGATGTCAACTAATCGGGAGGGGATGGGGTGTTGTGTGTGACTACCTGGGACGACCTGACTAGTCCAGGGCGTCACACAAATATTGCACAAAATGCACTAACATGCGATCAAAACATAGCATCTGCACAAAAATGGAACCATGTCAGCTTGTGATGAAAAAAATAAGCCATCAGTGACCCCAGGGGTGGGATTCAGCCGGTTCTGTCCGGTTCGGATGAACCGGTTGTTAAAATAGCAGCTGGTTCCCCGAATCGGTAAGAAACCGCTCTGGCGATCTGGTTCCCTGTATTCTCTTGTGTTAGTGTCTTTAAGACACTAGCACAAATGAATCCCCGTACCTCCACGCTGCACTTCCGGGTACAGTGGAGCCTGTCTGCTCACTAACCCGGTGTGCAGTGACGCGCTGATGCTGCAGAGGTCACGGCAGTGTGAGGAGGTAGCTTCTCCTGCTGCCGCCTGTCAGCGTCAGTGTGCAGAGTGCCGCGGAGGACGGAGACAGAGAAGAGGCCGCCAGTGCTTGGAGTGTGGAGCCCAGCCCAGGTGTAGCGGTACATTACCTTCAGGGACTCCACGTGGGATGGTCTGGTCACAGGTAGGTTGCTTCTTAAGGAGTTTCGTGACGCCACTCTCGGTATTGCGGTCATGGGACCGCCACTGCAGATTAGGGGACGCCTGGGGCTGATGTTGGATGCAGCTAGATGTAGTGGCCTCCCGAGAGTGAGGCAGGCCCCAGGGCCCTGTGTAGGTGTGGGGAACCACAGGTCGCAGAATGACTCAGGCATAGTCCAGACAGTCTTTCAGGGTTTTTACTCACAATAGACGGCAGGGTGAGTACCCGGGCGTAGCTGGGATTAACCAGAGGAAACCAGGCACTCCATCAGGCTGACTTTTGAGGGTGACTACCGACTCGCCTTCTCTAGCCCTGGTGTTTTTGGGGTGAAGTCCCTACGGGGGTCACCCAAGGAAGTTGCTGCTGCCTGTTCTCCCCTCTTTTCGGCCCGTTTGCTTGTAGCCTGGACCAGGTCACTCCTGCTGCTTGCCTCTTGTGAGCTATGGGCCCTCTCGTTGCTACGTGTTTGGCAGGTAAAATTGAATGAATCCCTGCACTGGGACCTGTAACCCTTACGGGCCTGGTACCTCCCTGGCAGTCCCCGTACTCAGCCACCCCTTTGCTCTCTCTAGCCTTGGGTGGATTTCGGGTGGCACTACCAGGTGACCGATCTCCCCCATCGATAGTCACTGCATGTACGTTGTCTGACTAGTGGCAGCCTCAGGTCTCCTCTTTGCGTCTGCTCTCCCTGAGCACCACTTCAGACTGGCTCACTACTCCCTCCCCTCTGTACCTGCCTACGCAGCTTAGCAACTAGGCTCTCTACCACACCCCTTGAGTGGACATGGAGGCCACGCTCCCTCCTGGATTCCCCAGGGGTCCCTATAAAAGGTAGATGTAGGAGACCTGATTACTATGCGCCTGTGTAATCACACCTCGGTCAGCCTTCTGGATTACCTGTATTGTACTGCCCCCAGCATGGGTGCAGTACTCAGGGGTGCCTGACCAGGTCAGGGGCGCCACAGGAGCAGGTAAGTGCTCAGTGAGCCGAAGATGCAGGGAGAGGGGCCGCATAACAGCACCCAACCTTAAAACCCTGAGTCATCCCTCTCAGGACTTGACGTTCACACCCGGGGGGCGGAGCCAGGCGGTTGGCCTTGCCCACCGCGGAGTTCTGAGCGCCTGAGGTGGGAAAAACAGAGGGTTCAGTGACAGGAGTGGAGGAGAGTGGTAGCAAAGTGTAGACATCTGTCAGGGATCTGGGTTGGAGCCCGGATACCCTGTGGCCAGGAGGCAGACGGTGGTGACTGCCTGCAGGAGCTGGGATTACAGCCGATGGAACCGTAAGGGACCAGGACCGGGTAGTGGCCCGCCGGTACCGAACCGGGGAACCGATTGGAAACCGGAGCACCAGGAGGGGTACTCAGACTGAGTACGAGGCCCAGAAGCCACTGGACCGAGTCAAATTCACTGATTGGGGTCTGGACTTTAGGTTCTTTCCCACCCAAGACCCGACTGAAGACAACAGCCCAACCAGAGGGATAGAAAGCCACCGCCCAGGCATTGAGATCCCACGGGCCAGCGCCTGCGGGCAAACAGGCTCTGCCGACACACACAAAGCCGGGGAGCGGACTACCGTTGCTTAGGCATAGGAGTCACCATTCTTTCAAAAGTGAAGTGCAGGAGAAAGGCAGAAACCACCAACCTGAAAAAGGGGAGAAGCTCAGCCGGCTGCGAGCACCGTCCACCATCTTGTTTGGTTTACCAGAGACTCCAGTGTGTCTGTAATAGTGAGTACAACAGTGCCCTCGGGCTGCGCACCGCACTGCACCGCACCAACACGCCAGCACGCATCCCCCCTCCTCAGCACCCTCGGGCTCCCGGGACCATCACCCCCTACCCACGGAAGGGTCAACACCAAGCTGCGCAACACCGTCCCCGGGAGCCTAGTCAACGGCAGCGGTGGCGTCACGAACTTAACCCCCAAAAACAACCGCGGCCTCGGCCGTGGACCTCCCCACCAAACACCATCCCCTCACGTAGCGCCAGCATCCCTTCAGAGCGATGTGACCCCTGGGTCCGGGAGGAGCTCAAGCCACCCACCGACAAGCTCTCATCCGAGCGGCTCGGCAGGTAGCCGAGCGCGGGGCGGTACACATAGATGGCAGTTATATGGGGAGAGGAGGCTGCACAGATGACAGCTATATGGGGAGAGAAGGCTGCACAGATGGCAGCTATATGGGGAGCGGAGGTTGCATACACGGCAGCTATATGGGGAGAGGAGGCTGCACAGATGGCAGCTTTATGGGGAAAGGAGGCTGCACAGATGGCAGTTATATGGGGAGAGGAGGCTGCATAGATGGCAGCTATATGGGGAGAGGAGGCTGCATAGATGGCAGCTATATGGGGAGAGGAGGCTGCATAAATGGCAGCTATATGGGGAGAGGAGGCTGCATAGATAGGAACTATATGTGGAGAGGAGGCCACATAGATGGGAACTAGATGGGGAGAGGAGGCTGCATAGATGGGAGCTACAGTTAGGTCCAGAAATATTTGGACAGTGACACAATTTTCGCGAGTTGGGCTCTGCATGCCACCACATTGGATTTGAAATGAAACCTCTACAACAGAATTCAAGTGCAGATTGTAACGTTTAATTTGAAGGTTTGAACAAAAATATCTGATAGAAATTGTAGGAATTGTACACATTTCTTTACAAACACTCCACATTTTAGGAGGTCAAAAGTAATTGGACAAATAAACCAAACCCAAACAAAATATTTTTATTTTCAATATTTTGTTGCGAATCCTTTGGAGGCAATCACTGCCTTAAGTCTGGAACCCATGGACATCACCAAACGCTGGGTTTCCTCCTTCTTAATGCTTTGCCAGGCCTTTACAGCCGCAGCCTTCAGGTCTTGCTTGTTTGTGGGTCTTTCCGTCTTAAGTCTGGATTTGAGCAAGTGAAATGCATGCTCAATTGGGTTAAGATCTGGTGATTGACTTGGCCATTGCAGAATGTTCCACTTTTTTGCACTCATGAACTCCTGGGTAGCTTTGGCTGTATGCTTGGGGTCAGTCATTGTCCATCTGTACTATGAAGCGCCGTCCGATCAACTTTGCGGCATTTGGCTGAATCTGGGCTGAAAGTATATCCCTGTACACTTCAGAATTCATCCGGCTACTCTTGTCTGCTGTTATGTCATCAATAACACAAGTGACCCAGTGCCATTGAAAGCCATGCATGCCCATGCCATCACGTTGCCTCCACCATGTTCTACAGAGGATGTGGTGTGCCTTGGATCATGTGCCGTTCCCTTTCTTCTCCAAACTTTTTTCTTCCCATCATTCTGGTACAGGTTGATCTTTGTCTCATCTGTCCATAGAAAACTTTTCCAGAACTGAGCTGGCTTCATGAGGTGTTTTTCAGCAAATTTAACTCTGGCCTGTCTATTTTTGGAATTGATGAATGGTTTGCATCTAGATGTGAACCCTCTGTATTTACTTTCATGGAGTCTTCTCTTTACTGTTGACTTAGAGACAGATACACCTACTTCACTGAGAGTGTTCTGGACTTCAGTTGATGTTGTGAACGGGTTCTTCTTCACCAAAGAAAGTATGCGGCGATCATCCACCACTGTTGTCATCCGTGGACGCCCAGGCCTTTTTGAGTTCCCAAGCTCACCAGTCAATTCCTTTTTTCTCAGAATGTACCCAACTGTTGATTTTGCTACTCCAAGCATGTCTGCTATCTCTCTGATGGATTTTTTCTTTTTTTTCAGCCTCAGGATGTTCTGCTTCACCTCAATTGAAAGTTCCTTAGACCGCATGTTGTCTGGTCACAGCAACAGCTTCCAAATGCAAAGCCACACACCTGTAATCAACCCCAGACCTTTTAACTACTTCATTGATTACAGGTTAATGAGGGAGACGCCTTCAGAGTTAATTGCAGCCCTTAGAGTCCCTTGTCCAATTACTTTTGGTCCCTTGAAAAAGAGGAGGCTATGCATTACAAAGCTATGATTCCTAAACCCTTTCTCCGATTTGGATGTGAAAACTCTCATATTGCAGCTGGGAGTGTGCACTTTCAGCCCATATTATATATATAATTGTATTTCTGAACATGTTTTTGTAAACAGCTAAAATAATAAAACTTGTGTCACTGTCCAAATATTTCTGGCCCTGACTGTATATGGGAAAAGGAGCACATGGGATAAGATCTGCTGGGAAAAGAAGCCATGATGGGATCTGCAGAGGAAAGAGGCCATAATGGGATGGGATTTGTAGGGGGAAAGAGGCCATAATGGGATGGGATCTGCAGGGGAAAGAGGCCATAATGGGATGGGATCTGCAGGGGAAAGGGGCCATTATGGGATGGGATCTGCAGGGGAAAGAGACCACATGGGGTGAGATCTGTATGGGGAAGGTCGTCCGTTCCAATTTTAGCAGGGCTCCTTTAGTAATAATTTTTAAAAATTGTACAAAAACCGTTTAATACAATAAGACTGACAGTGACTGGAACAACTGGTACTGGACAGGATAGTGAAGGTATAGGAGGGTAAGAAGGGGAAAGAGATTTTTCTTTAAATTACTTGTATTTTTTGGTTGAGGAAAGTGCGTGTAAATGGGTGTGGTTACAAAATGGGTGTGGTTACAGAATGGGTGTGGTTTTCAACTGGGCAGGGTTTACAGAGAACCTGTTGTTAAAAATTTGAATCCCACCCCTGAGTGACCCCCATATCCCGAATAATGAGAACGCTATGGATCACGGAAAACGGCATAAAAAGTGTGCCATTTTTTTGGGACAAATTTCTGATTTTTTTTAACCCCTTAGAGAAATGTAAACTTAAACATATTTGCTTCTAAGAACTCGTACCGACCTGAGGCATCAAACCCACACATCAGTTTTACCATATATCACAAGGTTAATAAAAGATCCCAAAAACTATAATGCAATTGCACTTTTTTTCCCGCACTTAAATTTTGTTTTGCCATTTTGCAGTACACTCTATGGTAAAACTTATGGTTTTATTTAAAAGTACAACTTATCCTGCAAAAAACAAACCCTGATATGGAAACACTGATGGAAAAATAAACAAGTTACAGCTCTCGGAAAAAAGGGAGCAAAAAGAAATTAAAAAAGGAAAATCGCCCAGGGGTTAAGGAGTTAAAATAATTTGGACCTCTCTTAATTGTCCTGTAGATGAGTGATCACTGAAATCATTGTGCAGAAGCAATCAGCTCTAGTGGTGTATGTGCTCAAAAGAAAGTGTACTTCAATCTACAGGATATTTAACCCCTTCGTAACCAAGGATGTACACGTACATCCTTGATTGCATACCTGAGTTTGATGCAAGTGTCGTGGGCGGAGGAGGGGACGCTGCGCTCTCCCACTGTTCGGGTCCGGCCGCTGCTGCTGCTGCGGCTGCCGCTACTCGGTGGTGGCTCGAGCGGTGAGCCGGATCCCGGGGACTCGAGCGGCGTTCCTCGCCTGTGAGTGAAAAGGGAGATTGATTTGATGGTGGGGATTGAGTTATTGTCCGTGACGCCACCCACGGTTGTGGTGAAGTTGATGACACCACTGCTGCTCTGGACGGGGATCCCGGGAGCGACAGGGAGCAGCTTTGTTGTTAGTTCTCCCCTCCTTGGGTAGGGGGTTGGTTGTCCCGGGGCCCGGTGATGGGGGTAGGGATGGATGGCAGGCGGGTTACGGGGCCTGGTGAGGTGCAGGGTCGTGGGGGCAGCGCTGTGTCGCACGGCACGGTGGTACTGACTCAGCCAATGATGAGGACACAGTTCTCGGTAAAACACACAGCTGGATGGACGGGTTCCACAGATGGCTGCGGTGTTGTTTCTCCCGGCAGGTTGATGGTGACCCTCTTTCCCTGCACCTATGTACGGTAGATGGTTCCAATGGGTTCCCACCGGTAACCCGCTCCCCAGCTTGGATATGGGCTGGAGGAGCCCCTTTTGCCCGCAGGCTCTGGCCCTGGGAAACGGTTGCCTTGGCGGTGGCGGTGTCTCCCTCTCTTGGTTGGACTGTTGCCTTCTGTCGGGACTTGGCTACTGGGAAACCCAGGAGGTTCCCTTCACTAACGAATTCGGCAAGTTCACGGCGACTCCTAGCCTTGCCGGGGTCCATAAGCCCCTGCCAGATGGTGCTGGCTTCTCTTTGCGTACCGGTCCGCGGTCCTTACGGTAGACTCCGATAGGCCACTCCTGCAGACGGTCACCACCGTCTGACAACCTTGCTGTCCCGCCCGGGCCACACACCCGGACGCTGTCAGTTAGTTGCTCCACTACTACTTTCCTTCCTTCCACTTTCACTTCCCTAGCTAAACTGTCTGCTTTTCCCGCCTCCAGGACTGTGAACTCCTCGGTGGGCGGGGCCAACCGCCTTTCCCACCCCCTGGTGTGGACATCAGCCCCTGGAGGAAGGCAACAAGGGTTTTAGTCTGACTTTGGTGTGCCTGACCGGGAGTGTGGGGTGTGTGGGTGTTGTTCTCTGTGGCCCCTGGCTTGTCCAGGGCGCCACACAAGCTCACGCATTTTTTCCTGATTTGATCAGCCGACATGTGTAGCTAACTGGTCCAGGTGGATATCTGATCCACTAGCGCCTTATACTAGTTACATTGCACTTTCATTCTCTGACAGCACAGTGTAAGGGCTCATGCGCACATTGCAAGGGCTCATGCGCACACTGCATCCTAACTAGTGCAGAAATAAATGCACCCTCTGGCAGACTTGACGTTGTGTTTTGACAAAAAGAATGCAATTAAAACGCATGTATTTTGGATGCATTTTGCATGCATTTTACATGTGTTTTGGATGCATTTTTGTCAGTGCGGTCCCCCGGCAATTCAGCTCTGCTACATGCCCGCTGACAGCAGATGCAGACAGAGCCGGGCGATGAGAATGAACTCAGATGAACTTCACCTGACTTTATTGTCATCCCACAGCTCTGTCTCTGTGTGCTGTCATGAACTCAGATGAACCTCCGAGGTCAGTGCCAGGACACAGGAGTCCGCAGCAGTAACGTCAGAGCTTCAACCGATTTCACTGACATCGCGCATCTCTCTCTCTCTGTGTCGCAGCCTGATTTGCGGTCACAGGTGAAGAACTCACCTGTGACCGCAAATCCCCTGAGTGACTGAAGTGAGCAGCGGTGCCATCACTCAGGTGACTCGCGGCCACAGCTGGAGTCCTCCACCTGAGAGCGGTGGCCGCGAGTAACCTGAGTGACGTCATCGCTAATCACGCAGAACACTTCAGTTGTTGCATGGAGCTGACAGAGAGCGATAGTGGTCTGTGGCCGCTCGCTGTCAGCCTCATGTAGCAGAGCTGAAAGCATCGTGGGACCTCATGTGCATTACGTCGGACCTGGAGGGGTATTTGGGGATTAATAAAGTGGTGAAAGAGGGTGTTTTTTTTGTCTTTCATTAAAAAATAAAGGATTTTTTAGATGTGTGTGTTTATTTACTTTCACTTACATTTTAATCATGGAAGGTAACTCAGGGAGACGCCTGCCATGATTAACCTAGGACTTAGTGGCAGCTATGGGCTTCTGCCATTAACTCCTTATTACCCTGATTGCCACCGCACCAGGGCAATTCGGGATGAGCCGGGTAGAGTCCCGGGACTGTCACATCTAATGGATGCGGCAATTCCGGGAGGCTGCTGGCTGATATTGTTAGGCTGGGGGGCGCCCCATAACATGGAGCTCCCCATTCTGAGAATACCAGCCTTCAGCCGTGTGGCTTTACCCTGGCTGGTATCAAAATTAGGGGGGGACCGCATGTTGTTGTTTTTTAATTATTTATTTATTTTTTTACTGCATGATATAGACACGCCCACCGGCGGCTGTGATTGGTTGCAGTGAGACAGCTGTCACTCAGTGTGTGTCTTACTGCAGCCAATCATAGGCACCGGTGGGCGGGGGAAGTAGTGAATACGAGATGGAATAATGAGCGGCCGGCATTTTCAAAAGAGGAGAAGCCGCCACAGAGAGAACACCATGCAGCGCCGCGTCGGTGATCGTGGATTGGTGAGTATGAAAGAGAGAGGGAAAGACCGACCGACCGAGAGAGACTGACAGAGAGTGAGAGACCGAAAGACTTGCGTTTGTTATGTAAAAAAAACTTGCGGATCACAACAATAATGCAGTGAAAACGCACTGCTTAGCATTTTGGTAGCGTTTTTCTACAACTCATTGATTCAATGAGTGCAGAACGCTGCCAAAATGGACAAAAGAATTGACATGCTGCTTTTTTAAACGCAGAGAATTTGTCAAATTTTTGACAATCAAAACGCTGCGTTTAAAAAAGCATCGTGCGCACAGATTTTGCATGATTCTCATAGACTTTGCTGGGGAGGCAGAATGCATGAATTTTGACAATGTGACGCTGCAGCTTAAAACGCTGCAGAAACACAAAAAAAAATGCAATGTGCGCATGAGCCCTAACACACGCTGGCTGGCAGCACACCATTCCCGCACCCATTGGTTGCCCCATGATGAGTTGTCATGACAACTAGGGGTCAGCTGATGACCCCTGTCACTGTTGTGATGAAGATCCAGAGATCATCAGATCATCAGAATTTCTGCTATATAGAGCTGTGCTGAAGCATCACTGTGAACAGCAGAAGCAATCAGATAGTACAGGCTTCAAGTCCTCTAAGGGGACTAATAAAATCAATGAAAAGTAAAAAAAAGTAGTTTTTAAAAATATGAAAAAAATATAAAAATAAAAGTTCAAATCACCCCCCCTTTTGTCCCATTGAAAAGAAAACACTTAAGAAAATACATATATTTGGTATCGCTGCATTCAGAAATGTCCGGTTTGTCCAAATGTAAAACAAATTATTCCGATCAGTAAACTATGTAATGGAAAATAAAAACGCAAAAATAAAAACAGCATTTCTACCCAAAAAATGGTGTACCGTATTTTTCGCTTTATAAGACGCACTTTTGTTCCCCCAAATTTTGGGGGAAAGTAGGGGGTGCGTCTTATAAGCCGAATATACGGGGGGGGTGTATGTACATATATATATATATATATATATATATACACTGCAGGGTCCAGGGGAGGTGGGGGCGCTGCTGGGGGCAGGTGAACGCTGCGGGATGCAGCCTTTGATCTCCTGCTCCTGCTCATATAATATGCACGGCCGCTGTCCATCTCCGGTGGTGCTGAAATCGCACCGCAGTGACGGGCTGGGGGAGCGGTGCATATTATATGAGCCTGCGCCCCCCTGTGATGGCACATGCCCCCCCCCTGTGTTAGATATGGCCCCAATGCTGCTACTCATTCTAAAATAAAAAAGCTTTACTTACCCCCTCCAGCGTTTCTCCCCGGTGTCCCTGCTTCCACTGTGATCAGGCAGGCAGAGAGCTCAGTCTGCTGTGCCGATCACATGACTGGCATGAAGAACCAGGAAGTGGAGGAACAGAAGCACGGAGGGAGACAGGAGGGAGATCAGCGCTGCAGGAGGTAAGGAAAGAGTGTTTTATTTTACTATGGGCAGCAGCCTGGGGGTGATATCTAACACAGGGGGACTTGTGCGATCTATATAGGGGCCATGGGCAGCACTATGGGGGCGATATCTAACACAGGGGGACTTGTGCGATCTATAGGGGCAATGGGCAGCACAGGGGAACGTGTGCCATCACAAGGGGGCTATATTCAATATAAGGGGGCCATATCCAGATTAAGGGGGGCTAATTTTAGGATGGGGGGCTATGAGGGACATATACCCTATATGATTTGTTAGAGGGACACTGGCATTATAAGATGGACCCCATTTAACATTAAAAAAAAATAATTCTCTTTTCCTTCACCAAATTTGGGGGTGCGTCTTATAATCAGGTGCGTCTTATAAAGCGAAAAATACGGTAATTTAAAACATCACCTCAGGACACAAAAAATAATCGCACAGCCCCAGATCCTGAAATATAAGGATGTTATGGGTCTCGGAAAATGGCGAAAAAGATTCTTTTTTGTGACAAATTTCAGGATTTTTTTGCACCACATCTATATATATAATTGCCTTATTCTGTCTGTCTGTCTGTCTGTCTGTCTGTCTGTCTTGCTCCAAAATTGTGTCCTTACGGTGACACAAAGCTGATTGGCCGCTGGGCTCGCCATTGCCCCGCCCCCCGCACGGATTGGCCGCTCGCCCAGGCTGCGCCCCCACACGGATTGGCCGGCCGCTCGCCCAGGCTCCGCCCCCCCCACAGATTGGCCTCTCGCCCCGGCACTCTGCAGGCATTGGCAACTCGGCCACTCCCCGCCCCCCTCACGCAATGCACGCTAGCTCTGGCCCCGCCCCCCCACGCATTCCCCGAACCGACACGGTCATGGAGCCACGACTCACAGGTCAGTACTGTACCCCCGGGAGCCCACATCAGCGTACGCCGCCAAAGCAGCCGACACATACCCTCGCATTGCTGGGGCTGGCCGGCGTATGCTGGTGTGGGCTCCTGTGCGAGCGGGGGACGAGATACGCTGGTAACCATGGTAGCATAGTTACCAGCGCATCAAGGTCCTGCAGTGGCGGAACATACACACACGCACACACATAACAGCACACACATACACACACACACACACACACACATCAGATCACACTCACTCTCACACACACCTCACACACACATCACATCGCATCCACACACTCACAGCATCCGGAGATATCGCTTGCTTCTCAGCGGCGATACTGTGCTGTGAGCTTCCAGGACCTGCCGGAGGATCACATGGCCAGAAGCATGTGGTATCTCCGGATGTTGTGAGTGTGAGCGCGTATGTGCAATATCGTCGATGTGTGTGTGCGTGAGTGTATGCGATCGGGTGTGTGTGAGTGTATGTGATCGGGTGTGTGTGAGTGTATGCGATCGGGTGTGTGTGGGTGTGTGTGAGTGTATGCGATCGGATCTGTGAGTGTCGGCAGAGGAGCACGGCATGCTGGAGGAGGCTGGGAGGAGAGAGGCTGATCCTGGGAAAGGCTAGGATGGGTAGGCTGAGAGAAGAGAGGCTGATGCTGGGGGAGGCTGAGGCTGGGGTAGGCTGGGAGGAGAGAGGCTGATGCTGGGGACCGAAAAAGCTGATGCTGGGAGGAGAAAGGCTGATGCTGGGGGAGGCTGAGGCTGGGGTAGGCTGGGAGGAGAGAGGCTGATGCTGGGAGGAGAGAGGCTGATGCTGGGGGAGGCTGAGGCTGGGGTAGGCTGGGAGGAGAGAGGCTGATGCTGGGGACAGAAAAGGCTGATGCTGGGAGGAGAGAGGCTGATGCTGGGAGGAGAGAGGCTGATGCTGGGAGGAGAGAGGCTGATGCTGGGGGAGGTTGAGGCTAGGGTAGGCTGGGAGGAGAGAGGCTGATGCTGGGAGGAGAGAGGCTGATGCTGGGGACAGAAAAGGCTGATGCTGGGAGGAGAGAGGCTGATGCTGGGATGAGAGAAGCTGATGCTGGGGACAGAAAAGGCTGATGCTGGGAGGAGAGAGGCTGATGCTGCGGGTAGAGAGGCTGATGCTGGGAGGAGAGAGGCTGATGCTGCGGGCAGAGAGGCTGATGCTGTGGGTAGAGAGGCTGATGCTGGTGCAGCATGGGGGATGGAGCATGATGGGGGGTGCGCAGCATGGAGGATGGAGCACGTTTGGGAGTGCGCAGCATGGCGGATGGAGCACGTTTGGGAGTGCGCAGCATGGCGGATGGAGCACGTTTGGGAGTGCGCAGCATGGTGGATGGAGCACGTTTGGGAATGTGCAGCATGGCGGATGGAGCACGTTTGGGAGTGCGCAGCATGGCGGATGGAGCACGTTTGGGAGTGCCCAGCATGGGGGATGCAGCACGATGGGGAGTGCGGAGTATGGCGGATGGAGCATGTTTGGGAGTGCGCAGCATGGCGGATGGACCACGTTTGGGAGTGTGCAGCATGGCGGATGGAGCACGTTTGGGAGTGCGCAGCATGGCAGATGGAGCACGTTTGGGAGTGTGCAGCATGGCGGATGGACCACGTTTGGGAGTGCAAAGCATGGCGGATGGAGCACGTTTGGGAGTGCGCAGCATGGCGGATGGAGCACGTTTGGGAGTGCGCAGCATGGCGGATGGAGCACGTTTGGGAGTGCGCAGCATGGGGGATGCAGCACGATGGGGAGTGCGGAGTATGGCGGATGGAGCACGTTTGGGAGTGCGCAGCATGGCGGTTGGACCACGTTTGGGAGTGCGCAGCATGGCGGATGGAGCACGTTTGGGAGTGCGCAGCATGGGAGATGGAGCACGATGGGGGGTGCGCAGCATAGGGGATAGAGCACGATGGGGAGTGCGCTGCATGGGGGATGGAGCACGATGGAGAGTGCGGAGTATGGCGGATGGAGCACGTTTAGGAGTGCGCAGCATGGTGGATGGAGCACGTTTGGGAGTGCGCAGCATGGCGGATGGAGCATGTTTGGGAGTGCGCAGCATGGGAGATGGAGCACGATGGGGGGTGCGCAGCATAGGGGATGGAGCACGATGGGGAGTGCGCTGCATGGGGGATGGAGCACGATGGGGAGTGCGCTGCATGGGGGATGGAGCACGATGGGAAGTGCACACCTCCCCCCAACACACACACACGCGTGCACTGCACAACACACCACACACACACACTGGGAACCACAAACAACTGCCCTACACAGACACCCACACACACAGACAACGCTGCACACACACAACACCCAACACACAAACACCGCAGCACACACAAATATACGCACATACCGCACAACACACATTGCACAAAACATACCTCCCCCAAAACACACCACACACACACAAACCGCGCAACACACACACACACACAACGCTACAGACACACAGCGCTCCACAAACAACGCAACACATGCAACACACATACAACACCGCTCTCACCCCCCGTCACACCCAGACAACACCCAGAACATGTACAGCGCCCTACACAAACACTTGGTAACTACACACAACAACATCTATATATATAACAAAAATCATACATTAACTACACAATACGTAAATTCTAGAATACCCGATGCGTAGAATCGGGCCACCTTCTAGTATATAATAAAAAACAACTATACATGTTTATCTACGAACTCGTACTGACCTGGTAATCATATTGCCAGGTCAGTTTTACCATATATTGAACATGGTAAATATGAAAAAACCCAAACAATTGTAGGATTGAACTTTTTTTGCAATTTTACCACACTTGATTTTTTGTCTACTTTCAAGTACACTATATTTTAAAATGAATGATGTCATTTAAACATACAACTTTTCCCACAAAAAAACAAGCTCTCATATATATGTTGATGGAAAAATAAAACGTTATGGCTCTTCGAAGAAAGGGATGAAAAAACTAAAAGGAAAAATGGAAAATCTCCAAAGCATGAAGGGGTTAAAGGTTGCACAATATAATATTAAAATAACAAACTACATTTTAATTAATGTTAACATTTCTGAAACTGTATTTATTTAAAGATTTAACATTTTTCAGATTCTTCCATGTATTCAGCCTCAACTTTTTTGGTGTTTCAACCTATGACAATTATTGATGACCAAATGGCTAGGGCTTATTTTGGGGAGGTCTTATTTCTTTCCATGAACAACAATCACACATTCATGCTTCAATTTACCTTGAAGGTGTATGGCCATCTTCAGCTTGAATGTATATGGCCAGCTTCAGCTTGAAGGTATATGGCCAGCTTCAGCTTGAAGGTGTATGGCCAGCTTCAGCTTGAAGGTAAATGGTCAGCTTCACCTTGAAGGTATATGGCCCAGCTTTAAGGTTAGTAACCTTAACCCTAACTTACATTCACAATTGCTGGTGCAGTATGTGTCAGTGTCTCTTATTGTAACACTTACTGGCACTCTGAACAAAACACTTTGTGTGGTAGTGGCACTCTTCTTCTCTATACGGCCAGGAAAGGGGCAGAAGGCGGGAGTCTGAAACGGGACTCAAGAACGGTGGTTGTGACATCACACGTGGCTGCTTCTGTGAGAGCAAGCAGGGCCAACCAGGAGGCATGATCCAAGCAGTGGCACTCGGGAAGCAGGAGGTGGGACCCTGCAGCAGCAGCCAAGCCCACACCATAGCGCAGTAGCGGCTGGGAGGTGGGACCCAGGAGACAGCATTCGGGAGGTGGGACTCAGGAGCGCCAAGCAAGAAAATATCATAACACAGTAGCCACTAGGAGGTGTGAACCAGGTAACAACACTCAGGAGGTGAGACTTGTGAGCAGGTGAGCAGATTTTACCCTGCCATGGTGGGAGGAGGCGTCAGGACGATTTGGGAGCTACATTATTCCTATTCCAGTACCTCCAGCGTTAGGTTATGTCTCCGTGATCTTAGTGACATAACCTTCCATCACATGACATAACCTAGCACTGAGGCGCTGACTAACTAGAACTTATTTTTTAAAAAACAAGCTAGGGATTATTTTGAGTGGAGAGCTTATTTTTGAAAAAACAGGGTATCAGGGAAAATATTCAGGTGAAATATCTAACATGAGGCTAAACTCACATGTCCAGTAATAATCCGTTATACCGGATCCTGCGGTAACCCATTGGCAAAAAAGTTGTGCAGAAACAACTTTTTTGCCCGTTTTCAGATAACTGATTTCAGGTAAATTTGTTTTTTCAACATTGAAGTCTATGGAAAATGGATCCATTAATTAGCCATCTGTTTTCTTTCATTTGTAAAGGATCCGTTTTTTGCTTACTGGATCAGTTTCAAATGAAAGATAAATAGCAATATGTTAATAGACTCAAATGTTAAAAAAAAAACGGATCCAGCTGAAATCAGTTATTTAAAAATGGACAAAAAAGTTTTGTCAGTAGAACTTTTTGTCTAACGGATTCCTGCTGGATCCGATATAACTGATGATTACCGGACATGTGAACTCAGCCTATGTGTCATTTGTTTTAAATCTTGCAATTTAAGGCTTTTGTGAAGTTGACACATAAACATTAAATATAACGTTATATAAAATAAAGAAAGCAAAATAGTATTTTTTATTTTTAATTTCTAGCTTACTCAGTTTTGGGATTAACCCATTACACAGAAAACTGTATACTTTAATCACTAGTATTTTTGGTGTCTAAAAGATAAAAAAAAAAATTATACTAAACACTTTAAGGATATATTGTTACCTTTTTCTTTCTGACAGTATCATATTTGCTCAGGGGGATGAAGAAAAGCTTGATATTATAAAATGGTTTAATTACAATGTCACCATGGATTCATTAGTATGACAGCTGTCACTGCAAATACGCTGAGTGGAAGCCCCTGGAGCCCCCGGAGTCATGGTAATTGATGTAGTGAACAGAATGCTGTATTTACTAAACAATAGGATGGGTCCGTATTGTGACCTACGCAGGGCAATGACTACAAGATGGGAATCAATAGCAGCTAAATTTCCGTCTACGATCACTGTGATTGAAAAGCTTTAACCTCTGCCATGGGACAATCTTCTTTCAATGTGCGTGATGATATACTGAGAAAGGGCTCCAATGAATAGATTTTGGACTTGACAGCGCATACACACCATAGTTATATTTCTCACTTCGCCAGGCAAGCAACACTTGCTCAGATTTTGCTATATTTTAGCACATTTCAAATTTTACTAAAATCGTTATGAAATTAGGAAGAAAGCAGATTTTCTTTACACTGAAATCTAACATTTTGAAATTAAATATTTAAAGGGAACTTGTCATCAGGTTTTTCCATCCCAAATAATGCCATTTCTGTATAAGCGCTGTAATTCTTATTACATCAATAGATTTACTTTAGAAATCTGTTTAGGTTTCTAAAAAATTTACTGTTGAACAGTTATGCAAATGAGCCACAAGTGCAGTCTGTGGGCTTTGCACTTACAGCTCTGCCGCCTCACTTTCCTAGAGAGCAGGAGCGGTAGTTGTGAAGAAGACTTCTTGCTCCACGTCGGTAAATCTATTGAAGAAGATTATGAAATAACTATGCAAAATGCACCAAAATCTGACAGTTGTTCACATTGTGACACCCTGGCACCGCCAGGTGGTCAGTGGTCACACATAGAACAGGCCCCCGCATAACACCATCCCTCACCAGGTTACATCCTGCCAACAAAAACCCTAGTCACCCCCCCAGGGAAGGAAAGGTACACCAGTGGGCGGGACCAGGTGGATGGAGAACGCCCACCTAGGGGTCTGGAGAACCTGGGGCGGGAAAAGAGTCAGTTGAGTTTTTAGTTCTGAATTGAGTGGAATGGAGCAGGAGGAGAGGAGGAAGTGAAGTTCTAGTGTGAAGTCAGAGAGCAAAGGCGTCGGGGTTGGAGCCCCGGCGTTCTGGCTAGGTGGCAGACGGTGGTCCGTGTCTGGAAGGAGACGGGAAGACGGCAGCAGGAGATCCTAGGTGGACCGGGACAGGGTAGGAGCCCGCCGGTACCGACACCAGAGAACCAACCGGTAAACCGTGCACAGAGGGGGTACTTGGACCCTGAATCCAGACCCGGAACCAATGGCCTCGCTAATTAACCAATTGAGGGAAGGATTATAGGTCCTGTCCCAACCAAAGTCCCAAAAGCAGACAACAGCCCACCGCGGGGGGAAAGGGCATCCGCCAGGGCCCGGTAGATCCCAAGGGCCAGCGTCAGCAGGCAAGGTCCCCAACAAAAGTACCGTGAGCGGACTCCCGTGTTCCATACTGGGAAGTCCACAAACACCAAAACAGTGCAGAGGAAAGTGACACAGACCATCACCCCGGGTGAGGGACCAGAATAAACCACTGACGCCTTGGTTTACCGATTGGACTTATGTGATTCATTGACTGTGAGTACACCAATATCCCCTGGTCTCACCGGGTGTGACGGCCCCTGCAATCACCATCCTCAGCACAGAGACACTGGGCCCCGGGGCATCCATCCCTACCCACGGAGGGGTTAATATCCAGCTGCCATCCCATCGCCCCTGGGTACCCCATAACAGCAGCGGTGGTGCCACATCTCACCACACACCGTGGGTGGCGTCACAGAGTGATTACGGTAAATCCCATAAAAATACGTCCCCTTTTTATTTGAAGTGTCCGTGCGACCCTGGTCTGGAAGATCCCTCGAGCCACCCTGCGGATCCGGATCCGAGCAGCCCGGCTGCTGGCACGGAGGCGGCACAACATCAGGAGCTTTCAGTAAATGCCTTGTCATGGGAAATGACAATACTTGCACTAGATAGCTGTCAGTATTGTGTCACAGTCTGATGTGATCTCAGTAGGATCTGGGTGAGTGTGTTGTTGATCGCAGATCTGCTTTAGTGCTTACTTGTCGTTATTCTGAGTTGAAGTGTATTTAATTTCATTTGGTAATGAAGGGATTAAGGTTCATTTCTATCCTCCACTGATCTAACAGGTTATTGTAATCTCAGCTGCAGCCACTTCCTTCTGCTATAAGTATCCACTCCGCATTCTTTTCTATGCCAGCTATATCTCATACCCATGCTGTCCACTTGGAAAGAGCCATTCTATGGACAAAGCTGAGGTGTCGCTTAAGTTGCAGATGAGAAGTGCTGGTGTGTTATTTGTTGTGTCTTTCCCCACCTGTTTGTCTTTCCACCTCATGTTATCCTATCGCAATGGTGAGACAAGTGTCTCTCACTGGCCTTCACTGGTCAGGGTGAGTTCAGGGCCAGAGAGGGCCTAGCCATGTGATCGGCATACGGGGGAAAGGATCTATCTAGGGACATCAGGGAATGCACTGATCAGCCTCAGGGGAATGTTAGGAGGTGACCCCATTCCCCTTTCCCTAGTGCAAGTGCCCTTCATTGTATTGTTAGCCTGGTGTTCCCTCTGGGGAAAAGATGCTCGCTAGGGCTATTTTCGGACCTGGAATGAAAAATGCACTGTCATCGTGGCAATAGCAAGCTAAGGAGGCAGGTTATTGAAAGAAAAATGACTTGTCAATCTCTGACAGGAAACAGCAGGCTGGAAGGATAGAGAAGAGAAACAGCAGAGCTGTAAGTGCAATGCCCACCTGGTGCACTTGCAGCTGTTAAAATCTGTTAATGTAAAGATTTTGAGAGTGAAACACTTGATTTCAGCTGTGTTCTATTAAAGAAGTACTCCTATTGATGAATTGCAAGGTATTATGCCCCATGACTTGTTTTTGGCTGTTACAGGTCAACAATGTGTGAAGCCCCGCAGGTGCTGTTGTGTCGGTGTCGGTGCATACCTTCAGGGACTCCACGTAGCTGGATCTGGTCACAGGTAGGGAATCTTCGGTTTTGATCGTGACGCCACTCTCAGTATTGCGGCCAGTAGGGACCGCCACTGCAGGTTGAGGGTCGCCTGGGGCTGATGGTGTGTGCAGTTAGATGTAGGAGCCTCCTGAGAGTGAGGCAAGCCCCAGGGCCCTGTGTAGGTTTGTAGTACCACAAGTCGCAGAATGACCACACAGGCAGGATGTCTTTCAGGGTTTTTACTCACTTCAGGTGGCAGGGTGAGTAGCCCGGGCGTAGCTGGGATGAACCAGATGGGAACCAGGTATCCTTCAGGCTGACTTTATGAGGATGACTACTGACTCGCCTTCCTTAGCCCTTGGTGGTTTGGGGTGACCCCGACTTTGAGTCCCTATGGGGGTCACCCAGGGAAGATGCTGCAGCCTCTCTCCCCTTCGTTCGCCGTTTGCTTGTTCCCCGGACCAGGCCACTCCAGCCTCTTGCCTCCTATGACCTATGGGCCCTAACTTGCGGTTACGTGGCTGCGGCTTTTGTAGTGTTGTGGTGTGGGCTTTAAGAGCCCCACACCGGCAGGTTTAGCAGAAGAAAGCTGGATCTATCTTCGCTTCGGGATCTGCCGCCCGGTTGGGCCTGGTGCTCTCTAGCAGTCTCCTTACTTCCCACTCCGTGCACTCTCTAGCTGAAGCTGGCTTTCAGGCAGCACTCCTAGTTGACCGTTCTCCCCCGTCTGTAGCCACTGCGCGGGCGCTGTTAGACAGCAACAGCCCCACAGGTCTGCTCCTCACTGAGCCCTATGGAGTTCTGCTCTAACTGACTCACTGCCCCTCCTCTCCTGTTCTTGCCTACGCCACCTAGCAACCAGACTCTCCACCACACCCCTTGAGAGGAGATGGAGGCTCTACCCCCTCCACTATTCCAGTGAAGGTGAAGGCTTGCCCCCTCCTGGGATCCCCAGGGGTCCTCTCATGGGTACATGTGTGAGACCTGATCACTATGCGCCTGTGTTCCACACCCCAGTCAGCCTTCTGGATTACCTGTATTGTACTGTCCCCAGCATGGGTGCAGTACTCAGTGGTGCCTGACCAGGTCAGGGGCGCCACATTCCCCCTTAGTTATCACCAGCACGTCCTCGGGCTGCAAGACAACATTTTAAAATGCATAAAACATTAA
The DNA here is from genome assembly GCF_048569485.1 of Anomaloglossus baeobatrachus. Classification (NCBI taxonomy): domain Eukaryota; kingdom Metazoa; phylum Chordata; class Amphibia; order Anura; family Aromobatidae; genus Anomaloglossus; species Anomaloglossus baeobatrachus. The sequence continues at coordinate 403,914,837 of NC_134358.1, forward strand.
AACATGTAAAACATTTTTAAAACCACCATGTATCAGACATCACCTCCCTCCACCCACAAGTCCGTTAACCCACCCAAAACCCTCTCAGGAGGCAGGTCACCGGTCCTGTTGGTAACCAGGTCTGGGCCATCTACTTCCCCAGACCTTTCCTCCAATCTTCCTCTCCTGTTGGCCGCGACTTCAGCCACTTCTGGCAGGATGTAGAGGCGGCTTTCATGGGCTGGTGGTTTCAGGGTATACCTGGCCTGGTGGATCCGCGCCGTCAGCCTCTTCTGGCAGGATGCAGAGGCGGCCTCCACAGTTGGTGCTGACCAGGTACCCTCTTTGTGGTGGTGAGCCAAGGCCCCATAAACAGGCATGCTCTCTGGTCGCAGGTGAGCCAAGGCCCTTTTCTACGGACGGGCCCCCCTGGTTGCAGACGAGCCAAGCCCCTAAACAGGCTGGCCCTGGTGGTGGTGCCACTGGTGTAACTATTTACACTGCGAGAGTTTGTGGCTATAGCAAGTTCATAGCCTTAAGGTTTATGGTTTTCTCACAATAGTTTTTGTGGGCACATTTCTTTAACGTTGCAAACAAAACTTTCAAAACTTTAACTTCTGTACTTCTTTTCTGTACTTTACTTTACTCCTCTTTTTCACTAGGGCGAGGGCACGTTGGGCACTGGCACCTGTGACTTTCTTGCTCTTTGTCTCTTTCTTCATCTGTGGTTGCCTCATCTGTAGGTTCTGTGTCTTTCCTTTCTTGGTCTGCATCTGATTCCTTTTCTGTATCTGTTTCTTTATCTCTGTCTTGTCTTTCTTGTCTTTCTTGTCTTTCTTGTCTTTCTTGTCTTTCTTGTCTTTCTTGTCTTTCTTGTCTTTCTTGTGGCTAGGGATGGCTGTAGGGTTTGCTGGTACGTAAGGCTACATCAAGTGCGTACAATCCCCTTTCACCTTGGTGCATGGTAAACTGTACCGAATCTCCCATTTTCAGATTTCTGCCAGGGTGTCCTCTAGGCAGGTGTGCGCTGACATCTCTCCTGTTAACAAATATTCCCTTTTTGATGCCAGGTGCTACAATAAATCCATAGCCGCTTCTCAGATTAAAGTCTTCCACTACGCCATAACACAGGGGTCCTCTAGCCTGGCTTTTGGCCCTTCTCAGGGACCGTTTCTCCTGTAGGTCTCTGGCGGTGACTTCCTTCTGCTCTGGAGACTGTGGGGCTGGAGCACACTGTGTTCTGTGGCGCCGTGTCTTGCGGGCTGAGTTCTGTAGAGGGCAGCTCACAAACTCCCAGGTGAGGTCTTGGGGCTGATCTTCGTCAGCAGACGGTGTCAGGTCTTCCTCATCCCAGCGGGAGTATGGCAGCATTTCCGGCTCTGAGTACACATCTGCTGCGGGTGGCACTGGAGTCGGAGTCAACCCTTCTGCTTCCTGGCCTCCTCTCCCCCTTAGTTCTTCTTGGCACTCCGGCTGTGGCAGTGCTGGGGATGGATGCTCTTCAGCCGGCCCAGGTGGGGGACTCTTTGGTGTAGCTGCTGCAGGAGTTAGCAGGAGACTCTTTGGGGTATGCGGAGGGGGTATGTACTGGCTCACCAACCATTGTGGAAATTTGGCCTCCATGTCAGCCCTCATCTGCCAATATGCAGGGTCTTCACCCACCGTGGGCTGCCTATCAGGGACCTCTGTGGACCGGGGAGCGGTGTCCGCTCTGGCCTTACAGGCCGGGGAAAATGATGAGGTAGTCTTTTCTTGGCGGGCCGCGCCCTGTATGGCGGCGGCCTGGTCTTGGCGGGCCGCGCCCTGTATGGCGGCGGCCTGGTCCAGCATCGTGGTTGCAGCTTGCGTTTCAGTGGGCATCACCACTGCGGCCGGTTCTTGGCGGGCCGGACTGGGCATTGCAGCCGCGGTCTCACTTAGCGTCGCAGCCTCGATGGGGTCCGTGCAGGCTGAGCCGGGCGTCGCTGCAGTGACCGTAGCTTGGCGGGCCGCACCCGGCGGGGCTGCGGCCTGGTTCAGCATATCACTTGCGGCGCGGACGAGCGTCGCTGCTGCGTTGGGGTCTTGGCGGACCGGGTTCAGCAGGGTGGCAGCCTGGGTCAGCGTCACACCTGCAGCACGGATGAGCACTGCCGTGGTGGTCGGAGCCCTGCGGGACAGGCGGGGCATGGCTGCAGCAGCCTGGATTTGGCGGGCCGCTTCTAGCGTGGCTGCGGCCTGGTCCAGCGTCGCCGCGCCGGGCGCCTCTTCTGGGACCGCGGGCGTGGCAGCAGGGGTCGGGGCACTTGCGCTGGCCGGGGCATCTCTGGACTCACCCACCGGTAGCAGCATCGGGGTCTGCGTCGTCGCCGCTCGGTCTGGCAGGCGTCGCGCGGCTCCCTCCTCGTAGGTCCGTACCGCCGCAGCCATCTCCAGGAGCTCCGTGCGTTCTTCTCTGATCTGCTCTATGACCCGGGTCTCCAGTCGGTCACAGAACTGGGCCAGCTCCCGATACCACCAGGCAGCGGAGCCTGGTTCTGGGTTCCTGCGGTCAGACGCCATTTCTTCTGCGCCGTCTTCTGCACGATCTCCCAGCAGTGGACTCTTCGCTGCCTCCTGTAACAAGCTGTCCAGTTTCTGCTCTGCCTCTTTCAGCAGCTCCTCTCCCAGCAGCAGGCTTGTGGCTCCCTTTCTGTTCCGCCGTTTCTCGACGCTTCCACTCTCATAGCTGGCAAGGTCAGAACTCTGCAGGGGATCTCTGGGTAGCCACACCTCTTCGTGGGCGGTAACTTCTTCCAGCGCGGGCTGCTGTTGTTTTTCAGCGCGCTTTTCATGGTGGCAATATGGCGGCGCTTCCAATTTTTCAAGCGGACCGCCTAGGCACATGGTCACCTGTCTGAACAGGTCTAGTCCTGTTGTGTCGGTGTCGGTGCATACCTTCAGGGACTCCACGTAGCTGGATCTGGTCACAGGTAGGGAATCTTCGGTTTTGATCGTGACGCCACTCTCAGTATTGCGGCCAGTAGGGACCGCCACTGCAGGTTGAGGGTCGCCTGGGGCTGATGGTGTGTGCAGTTAGATGTAGGAGCCTCCTGAGAGTGAGGCAAGCCCCAGGGCCCTGTGTAGGTTTGTAGTACCACAAGTCGCAGAATGACCACACAGGCAGGATGTCTTTCAGGGTTTTTACTCACTTCAGGTGGCAGGGTGAGTAGCCCGGGCGTAGCTGGGATGAACCAGATGGGAACCAGGTATCCTTCAGGCTGACTTTATGAGGATGACTACTGACTCGCCTTCCTTAGCCCTTGGTGGTTTGGGGTGACCCCGACTTTGAGTCCCTATGGGGGTCACCCAGGGAAGATGCTGCAGCCTCTCTCCCCTTCGTTCGCCGTTTGCTTGTTCCCCGGACCAGGCCACTCCAGCCTCTTGCCTCCTATGACCTATGGGCCCTAACTTGCGGTTACGTGGCTGCGGCTTTTGTAGTGTTGTGGTGTGGGCTTTAAGAGCCCCACACCGGCAGGTTTAGCAGAAGAAAGCTGGATCTATCTTCGCTTCGGGATCTGCCGCCCGGTTGGGCCTGGTGCTCTCTAGCAGTCTCCTTACTTCCCACTCCGTGCACTCTCTAGCTGAAGCTGGCTTTCAGGCAGCACTCCTAGTTGACCGTTCTCCCCCGTCTGTAGCCACTGCGCGGGCGCTGTTAGACAGCAACAGCCCCACAGGTCTGCTCCTCACTGAGCCCTATGGAGTTCTGCTCTAACTGACTCACTGCCCCTCCTCTCCTGTTCTTGCCTACGCCACCTAGCAACCAGACTCTCCACCACACCCCTTGAGAGGAGATGGAGGCTCTACCCCCTCCACTATTCCAGTGAAGGTGAAGGCTTGCCCCCTCCTGGGATCCCCAGGGGTCCTCTCATGGGTACATGTGTGAGACCTGATCACTATGCGCCTGTGTTCCACACCCCAGTCAGCCTTCTGGATTACCTGTATTGTACTGTCCCCAGCATGGGTGCAGTACTCAGTGGTGCCTGACCAGGTCAGGGGCGCCACAAATGCAGTGACTAGAAAAAAATGTAAGATCTAAAAGAAACAACAGAAGAGCAATGGGCACCACTGGATTCAAGAATGAATCATGTCATTGGTGCTTTTCACTCATCTGCTGTTTCTATTGGATCTTACTGCTGACCATCGAGAAGTATGGGAGTTTCAATGACTTGTTGTGCATCTACTCTGACTTTTGGCATTATGTTGGGATCATTAGAGTAGTGCCTAAATTTGCTCTATTCAGAAAGGTGTTTGGGAAGCACATTAATTATGGTGGTGGAACCACCAGTTTACACAGATCATATTGTTCTATTGGAGCACTGCTCTATTTCATATATTTTCTAGATTACAAGAACAATAAAAGCAGATTATAAATTTGAGAAGAGCTTTTTTAGCACCTAGCACGAGTCAGTCCTTGGAATCCTTCCATTAGACATTGTTAGTGTGATGCCCTGGACTAGTCAGGTAGTCACAGATAGGCCCCGCATAACACCTGTCCCCCTAAAAAGGTAGCAGCAGCCAACCACAAAAAACCTAGTCACCTCCCTCAGGGCTTAATGGTCACCCCCCAGGGGGCGGAGCCAGGTGGTTGACCACGCCCACCGTGGAGTCCAGAGGGCCTGAGGCAGAAAAAAGAGGAGAGTTGAAAGAGGAGTTGACAGAGATCAGTTTTGAGTGTAGAGGAGTGAAGTGCAGCAGGCCTGTGGTGACAGGTCTGCAGTGGAAACTGACAGGTGTGAGGGTCGTAGCCCGCACACCTTGGCTAGGAGGCACGTGGTGGCCTGGCCTGCAGGAGCCGGGAAGACGGCCAGGTGGAACCGTAAGGGACTGGAACAGGGTAGTGGCCCGCCGGTACCAAACCGGGGAACCGACCGGAAACCGGAACACCAGGGGGGTACTCAGACCCAGAATGAGGCCCAGAAGCCACAGGACCATGTCGAGTTTACTGATTGAGGTCTGGACTTTAGGTCCAATCCCACCCCAAGTCCCGAAAGAAGGCAACAGCCCACCAAGGGGAATAGAAAGCCACCGCACAGGCAGAGACATCCCACGGGCCAGCGCCTGCGGGCAAATGGACTCCACCAACACATACACAGCCGGGGAGCGGACTCCCGTTGCTGAGGCATAGGCAGTCTACACGAACATAACAAGGTGCAGGAAAAAGGCCAAGACCACCAACCCGGGTGGGGGACAAGACGCAGCCGGCTGCGGGCCCCGACCACCATCAACTTTGTTTACCAGAGACTTGCGTGTGTTGATAATTGTGAGTACAACAGTGCCATCCGGCCGTGCACCACCCTGCACTGCCCAACTACCACTCTCCCCAAATGGGTCCCGGGGCCACCATCCCTGCCCACGGAGGGGTTAACATCTTGCTGCACGACCATCTTCCCCAGGTGCCCCCGTAACTGCAGCGGGGGGGTGTCTACACCTTCACCATGTCCCGTGGGTGGCGTCACGAACTAAAAACACGGCTCCAGCCGTACACCTACCTAACCACCCCCATCGAGATCGCCAGCAACCCCTTGCAGAGCGACGTGACCCCCGGGTCCGGAGGAGCTCGAGCCACCCACCAAACGAGCCCGGACCCGAGCGGCTCGGCTGCAGCCGAGCGCTGGGCGGTACATTAGTATATCATTGCTACATGCCTTCAAAATCTGCAATAAGACATACCATTTTAATTTTATATACTGCAATTTTCAACAAACTTTCAATGTGTACATTTTAATGCCGTTATATTTTTAGCAGTATTTTTAGTTTAGAGTGCCACTAAGTTGCTCTTATCATTGATAATACTGAGAGCTTTCGCCTCGTGAAAACCATGTTTCCAACACTTCTTCATTCAGCGAACCATCATAGACTTTATTAACTGTCAGGTTCGGTGAAAGGAGGGGGATCCACGGGACCGCGCACCGGACTCTCCCAAGGAGACCACCAGGAGCTAACCCCTATACAGGGTCTGTCTGGCAATCACCCCAGATGGCCTAGATATGCAGCAGCTGGGACACGGAAGTGTTTTGTGTTAGCATCCGAGGATGTCCACAGAGGATATGGAGGCTGGTCCCAGGGTAGACGTGGACTGAGAAGAACCGGGGACAGGTGCCGACTGGAGTTGGCAAATGGAGTCCGGGGTTAGCGAAGGTGCAGTCAGGAGATACCGTGTGGAGTCCAAGATCGGTGACGAGTACAGGCTGGAGGAAGATGACGGGATCCACAACAGTCTGACACCGGGGATTCTCCTGGAAGGCCGGAGGACCGGACACGCACAGGCAGCAGTCGGGATCTGCGGGAAGAGACAGGGTTAATCCTTGGCACAAGACACAAAGAGACCTGAACACAAGCACAAGAGACACGGCTACTGGTACATGTTGAACAGGCACCGCCCATAGGGAAAAGGAAGTCTTATATACCCTGTACCTGTTATCAGCCATTTCCTGTTTTAGAGAAGCTGGCCCTTTAAGAGAAGGGGAGAGCTCGCCCATGCCCTAGTGTGTATGTGCGAGACCCGGGAGCCGGAAAAGCATGCAGGACTCAGGAGAGATGAGGCAGAGTCCTGGGCTGCAAAGAGACGCCGTGACCACCAAGCGAGGGGCACGGAGGAAGCCAAGGGAGGAGAGCGGGAGCGGCTGCCGTGTTCGGGGTGCACGACAACCGGGTCGGTGAGAGGGGAGCGGTGCCGGGATAAGCGGTGCCGGGATAAGCGGTGCGGTGACAAGCGGCGCCGCGGCCCTGGAGGCGTGACAGTACCCCCTCCCTCACGCCACCCTCCCTGCAGCCGTGACAAAAAGCGGCGACAACACCTGGGCCTCCATTTTGTCAAAGACATCCACAAACGACCAATAAGCAGAGGGCAGTCCTGGCAGGGACTTGGGTACCGGAAGCTGAGGGACAGGGCGGATGGGCTGTAAACAGCGCTTGTGGCAGGACTGGCCCCAACGGGTGATCTCTTCGGAACGCCAACTGACGAGAGGTTCATGTGCCTATAACCACGGGAGCCCCAGGAGGAGCGAGTGAGCCAGTTGAGGCAGTACGTATAGGCTGATTTTCTCAGTGTGCAGCGCGCCTATACGGAGCTCCATGGGTTCGGTGACGAATAACATAGAATCAAAGAGAGGTTTCCCGTCTACGGAGGTGATCACAAGAGGACTTGAGAGCGGTATAACGGGAATCCGGTATTTGTCCACAGTGGCTTGTTGTATGAAGTTGCCTGCTGACCCAGAATCCAGATATGCCTCTGCCGTGAACCGGGTCTCCTGCATGGTCACCTGGACCGTCAGCGTTACCGGGGATGCGAGTGCTCCGGCGCCTAGGGTAGCCTCCTTTATCAACCCTAGGCTTTGGAGTTTCATGTCCGGTCTGGGCAGAAATGAATCAGATGGGTGTCGCCTACACAGTAGAGGCATAGGCCCCTGGCGATCCGCTCCTTCTGGCATTGTTCAGCCTGTCCCAGGTGATCCACTTGCATGGGTTCGGGAGTAGGACAACTGGACGGCACTGACAGGGGAGCGGTGGGTCTCTGGATTACAGGGACATGGCGCATCGGTCTACTCTCCCTGAGTGCTTCCTTGGTCCATTCCTGGAAGCGGAGGTCAATCCTGGAGGCCAGAGAGATCAGACCATCCAAGGTAGGAGGAACATCACGACCAGCCAACTCGTCCTTGATGCGACCGGAGAGCCCCTCCCAGAAGGACGCAGTCAATGCCTCGTTATTGCATCCCAATTCGGAGGCAAGCGTGCAGAAACGGATGGCGTATTGACCAATGGGTAGAGAGCCTTGGCGTAGTCGAAGGAGAGAAGAGACCGTCGCAGTGGTATGTCCCGGTTCGTCAAAGGTGTTGCAGAAGGCCTCTAGGAATGCCCGGATGTTGGTGGTCACCGGATCTTCTCTCTCCCATAAGGGATTCATCCAGGCCAATTCTTCTCCCTCCAGATGGGTCATCAGGAAGGCCACTTTTGCCTTATACGAGATGAAGAGGTGTGGGAGCAACTTGAAGTGCAGGGAGCATTGATTCAGAAGCCTCTACAGGTTTTGGGGTCCCCGGCATACCGGGGCATAGCAGCAAGACGGAGTATTGAGGCTGAGGCAGACGCAGCCGCGGGAACCGCTGCTGTAGACTGATTAGACAGGGCTGTGGCTGTTGCCTGAAGAGTATTCAAACCGGTATCCACGGAAGTCATAAAGGCTAGCATGCGAGATTGAGTCTTGCGTTGTCGCACCAGTTCTTGGTGTAATCCAGCCAGCTGGGACGCTTGTGACCTGGCGGGATCCATGGCCTGTTCAAGCTGTAAGGTTTGGTGCAAGGAGGGGGATCCATGGGACCGTGCACCGAACTCCCCCAAGGAGACCACCAGGAGCGAACCCCTATACAGGGTCTGTCTGGCAATCATCCCAGAAGGCCAGGATACGCAGCAGCCGGGACACTGGAGTGTTGCGGGTTAGCGTCCGAGGATGTCCACACAGGATATGGAGGCTGGTCCCAGGGTAGACGTGTACTGAGAAGAACCGGGTACAGGTGCCGACTGGAGTTGGCATAATTGAGTCCGTGGTTAGCGAAGGTGCAGTCAGGAGATACCGGGCAGAGTCCAGGATCGGTGACGGGTACAGGCTGGAGGAAGATGACGGGATCCACAACAGTCTGACACCGGGGATTCTCCTGGAAGGCCGGAGGACCGGACATGCACAGGCAGCAGTCGGGATCTGCGGGCAGAGACAGAGTTAATCCTGGGCACAAGACACAGAGGGACCTGAACACTAGCACAAGAGACACAGCTACTGGTACATGTTGAACAGGCACCGCCCATAGGAAAAAGGAAGTCTTATATACCCTATACCTGTTATCAGCCATTTCCTGTTTTAGAGATGCTGGCCTTTTAAGAGAAGGGGAGAGGGCGCGCCTGTGCCCTAGTGCGCATGTGCGAGACCCGGGAGCCGGAGAAGCGTGCAGAACGCAGGAGAGATGAGGCAGAGTCCTGGGCTGCAGCGAGACGCCGTGACCGCCGAGCGGGGGGCACGGAGGAGGCCGAGGGAGGAGAGCGTGAGTGGCTGCCGTGGTCAGGGTGCACGAGAACCGGACTGGTGAGAGGGGAGCGGTGCTGGGATGAGCGGCGCCGGGATAAGCGGTGCGGTGACGAGCGGCGCCGCGGCCCTGGAGGCGTGACATTAACATTATGTAGTCTGGTTATTGGAAGTAATTACAGTCATATGAAAAAGTTTGGGCACCCCTATTAATGTTAACCTTTTTTCTTTATAACAATTTGGGTTTTTGCAACAGCTATTTCAGTTTCACATATCTAATAACTGATGGACTGAGTAATATTTCTGGATTGAAATGAGGTTTATTGTACTAACAGAAAATGTGCAATCCGCATTTAAACTAAATTTGACCAATGCAAAAGTATGGGCACCTCAACATAATAGTGACATTAATATTTTGTAGATCCTCCTTTTGCAAAAATAACAGCCTCTAGTCGCTTCCTGTAGCTTTTAATGAGGTCCTGGATCCTGGATGAAGGTATATTTGACCATTCCTGTTTACAAAACAATTCCAGTTCAGTTAAGTTTGATGGTCGCCGAGTATGGACAGCACGCTTCAAATCATCCCACAGATGATCAATGATATTCAGGTCTGGGGACTGGGATGGCCATTCCAGAACATTGTAATTGTTCCTCTGCATGAATGCCTGAGTAGATTTGGAGTGGTGTTTTGGATCATTGTCTTGCTGTAATATCCATCCCCTGTGTAACTTCAACTTCGTCACTGATTCTTGCACATTATATAAACATGTATATAAGGAGAATGAATGGGAGCATTGAAGGCTAAATATGAAAATATTTCTTTATTTATCAAAAAAAAGGGATAAAAACTTCACATCATCATACCTGTAAATAGAAATAGTGAAAAAGGTGCTAGATGACAAAATGAGGATGACCACCCATATACGTACTTGCAAGGAAAAAATTGAAGTTTAAATATAGGATGTCTGAATGGGCACAGTATCCCTCAAAATAACCATGTGTAGCCCTATAAATTAGTAACTATAGCTATAGTAGGGATAAAAATAAATGAATTAAAGAACCCACATGAGGCCATAAGCCAGGGCTCTGTATGTAAACAATCCCCCTATAGTGGCTCAATCAATCTAACACTAAAGCGGGCTTTATAAAATGCTGTGCGCACACTGCGTTTTTTTCACCTACAGGTTTTGCTTTGGAATTTCCGGTGCGGAATTAATGTGCATGTCACTTCTTTTCCACAGGTACCTGCGGTATTTTACCCCTGTAACTGTGACTGTAATGTAATCATGAAATACCGCAGGGAATAACACAGGCAGCAAATTATGTGCCTTTCATTGTGTTATTCCTGTGGTATTTTGTGTTTTTGGAACATAGTGATCATCACTACCCTGCATTTTGCAAGGTAGTGATCTCATTAGGACAGGAAGAGGAAATTGAGCAGAGAGTAAATACACACATATCACAGTCACACACAGTCACATACATATATAATGCACAGAGACATAGAAATCAGAAACGTAAATATTAAAAATAAAAAACGAAAAAGAAAAAAAAAGTGGGCTCCGCCATATTTTTACCGTCCAGCCAAGGTAAGCACACAGCAGGGGTCTGGTATTCTCAGGCTGGGTAGTGTGAGGGCCATGGTTGTTGCCCCCCCCTCCCGCAGTCAAGAATATCAGCCCACAGCTGCCCCGAGAATGTCACATCTATTAGATGCAACAGTCCCGGCGTGTTACCGGCTCTACCCGATTGCCAGAATACGGTGTCAATCAAGGTAATAAGGAGTTAATGGCAGCCCATAGCTGCCACTAAGTCCAAGATTAATAATGGGAGCGTCTATGACACGCTATCACTAAACTGAAGTGACAGTAAATAAACACACACACCGAAAAATCCTTTATTTGAAATAAAACACAAAAATTCCCACAATTTCACCACTTTATTAATCCCCCGAAATACTCCTCGAGGTCCGGTGTATTCCCACGAGGTCCCACAACGCTTGCACACTGATCTGTCTGAGACTTAGTACTCAATGCTGCCTTGTTCCGAGAACGAGGCTGCAGGGGTAACTCCAGGACATTTCTCACAGTTGGTGATGTCAACACATTACCGCTTGCAAGAACTTCAGGGCCTCACAAGCGGTAATAGAGTGACGTCACCGACCGGAAGTGACCATGCGAGAATGCAGATCCAAGGTCACGCAGGGTCACTGCTGTATCACAAATAATGTTGGGGGGAAAACACATACATCAGAAATAAGAGCTGTAATATCTATCAACCTATCCATCATCTATCTATCTATCCATCCCTCTATCTATCTATCCATCCCTCTATCTCTCTATCTATCTATCCATTATCTATCTATCTATCTATCTATCTATCCATTATCTATCTATCTATCTATCCATCCCTCTATCGATCTATCTATCTATCCATCCCTCTATCTCTCTATCTATCTATCTATCCATTATCTATTTATCATCTATCTATCCATTATCTATCTATCTATCCATCTTTCCATCCATTATCTATCTATAGTATCTATTTATAGATCTATCTATCTATCTATCTATCTATCCATTATCTATCTATCTATCTATCTATCTATCTATCTATCTATCTATTATTTATCCGTCTTTCTATATATCTATCCATTATCTATCTATCTATTATTTATCTCTCTTTCTATCTATCCATTATCTATCTATCTATCTATCTATCATTTATCCGTCTTTCTATCTATCCATTATCTATCTATCTATCTATCTATCTATATATCTATCTATCCATTATCTATCTATCTAAGAAGAAGAATGAAATGTAAACACACATATATATATATTTTTTTTTTTATTTTTTTTTTTTCAACGTGCTTTATTGCATTGAAGGTATAAAAACACGGGTACCAACCAGCAGAAAAAACGCAGCAAAACCATGACAAAACCGCTGCAATACTGCGGCAAACCACGGTAAAACCGCATGCGGTTTTCGGGTGTGGTTTGCTGCATTTTTTTACCGCAGGTTCGATAATCTTTTAGAGGGTGCGAAATTTTCTTACGAAAATTCAATTTTCTAGTGCGCACAGGGCCTTATATGGACACTTACAAACAAGGCATGTAAAATTCTGTTAAGTTTGAGACATACGCTTCACTGGTGGATGTCAGGCATTCTACAATTTTTCATACTGGCTTTTTATCCAGGCTTTTTCTGCACTATTGTCCAAAGCCTGTAGATACTCTATGTGACTGGTGAAATCTGAACATTGATAGTGTTTGTGGACACCATCCCAATTCTTTGTTTTTGTATGTTCTGTGGCGGCAGACATGTGCCCACTTGTATGCTACTTGAATATTAAACTAACCTTGTGACTTTAATTTGGACCGAAAAAAGAATGAATTGTGTATAAGGCCTCCAACACACATCCGTGCTGCCAGTACGTGTTTGGTACGTTTTTGCACGTACCGGCGGCACGGAGACACGTACACCAATGTTACCCTATGGTAACAGGCACACACACGTAAAACCACACAGAACGTGTGTACGCTCAACATGTCAGTTTTTCTCCAGCATCACACAGGCTAAAGTCTAAACACTAAAGACTAAAGTCAATGGGTCCGTGCCTGCACTTATGTGACACATAGCTTGTCCATGTGCTACCCGTACCGTCCGTATCACTTTTTTTGTGCATTCTGGATGCGATGTCGGTCAATCTCTCTCTGTCGGTCGGTCGGCATCTTTCTCTATCAGATGGTCGCTCTGTCTAGCTGCCTCTCTCTCTGTCTGTCCCTCTCTCTGTCCGTCGGTCGGTCTCTCCCACTCTCTCATACTCACCGATCCTCGATCACCAGCGCGGCGCTGCACAGCTGTCAAAAAGCTCAGGCGGCTTTTACTATTTTGAAAATGCCAGCCGCTCATTATTCAATCTCGTATTTAGAGTTGAGCGCGGTTCTAGGTTTGAGGTTCTCCAGTTCTAGGCTCGAGTGATTTTGGGGGCTGTTCGAGATCGAACTAGAACTCGAGCTTTTTGCAAAAGCTCGATAGTTCTAGATACGTTCGAGAACGGTTCTAGCAGCAAAAAGCAGGGCTTTTTACAGCTACAGTGTGCAGGAGCCATCACTGGCAGCTTGCCAGAAGCTGGTAACCAAGATAAACATCGGGTATCCAACCAAAGCGCTTTGGTTAGTAACCCGATGTTTATCCTAGTTATGTGCAGGAAGCCCACACTTCCCCGCTCAGCTCGCTCCGCCCCCTCCTGCCCGCGACATGTACACATACATACACACACACACACACACACACACACACACATGGTCCCGCTCGGCTTACCTGCGGTGATGAAGTCCCGCCATCCCGACCTCAGCGCTGTCACTGTCCTCCATGGCCGCCGCTTGTCACATCACCTTCTCTCGCTTCCGACCCGAGACTGACTAGCGGTGACGTCACAGGCCTCTCGCGATGCTTGGCTGTGAAGGCGCCGGTCATTGAACTCAGTGACAGGGGCTGTCAGTGTGCTGGAGATCAGCGCAGGTAATGTACCTCGCTGACAGCAGCACTTGTCATCCCCTGCAGTGACCTGGGCTGACCCATTGATGTTAGCTCAGGTCACTGCACTGCTCTCCCAGCCAATGGGGAACATCCTGCTCTTCATTGACTGGGACAGTGTGGATCGTCATGGCAACCCCTTGGATTACACCAGACCTGGATTTGTTTTTCTTTCTAATAAATTAGTTAAAGAGGGAATGTTTTGGGGAGTGTTTTTTCAAATAAAAATGTGTTTGTCGTCTATTTTTTTTTATTACTGACTGGGTTGGTGATGTCGGGCATCTGATAGACGCCTGACCTCACCAACCCCAGGGCTTGATGCCAGGTGACATTACACATCTGGTATTAACCCCATATATTACCCCGTTTGCCACCACACCAGGGCGCGGGATGAGCTGGGGCAAAGCACCAGGATTGGCGCATCTAATGAATGCGCCACTTCTGGGGCGGCTGCGGCCTGCTATTTTTAGGCTGGGGAGAGTCCAATACCATGGACCTACTTAGTCTGAGAATATCAGACCCCAGCTGTCTGCTTTACCTTGGCTGGTGATCCAATTTTGGGGGGACCCCTACGTGTTTTTTTTTTAAATTATTTATTTAATTTAAAATAACAGCGTGGGGTGCCCTCAGTTTTGGATTACCAGCCAAGGTGAGGTTGCCAGCTGTGGTCTACAGGCTGCAGCCGTCTGCTTTACCCTAGCTGGCTACAAAAATAGGGGGAACCCTACGTCATTTTTTTTTCATTTTTTTGGCTAAATACAAAGCTAAGCACCCCTTAGTGCCACATGAAAGGCACCAAAGAGTGCAAAATTACAAAATGCAGGAGAGTGGGACATTATGTGTCTTTCTGCCATTATAATGACAGAAAAGACTGATATGAAGTGCACAAGCACAAGAAAATCACCAGAGCGCTCTGTGGTGAAATCACAGCGGTGAAAAGCAGTAGAAAATGGCACTGGAGTGAACATGTGACCGCCTCATGTAGGATGAAGCTATGGATCCTGGGTAAATTTATGCATTTACCCTCATTCAGTTTTTTTGCAGTACACAAAAAAAAACGGAAGGCACACGGATGACAAACAGATGACATACGGACCATCTACGGAACGGAAACGGATGCTACACGGATGCACCCGTGAAAAAAAACGGACTGTTTTTTGCAGACCACAAAAATGGATCGGTCGTGTTAATGTAGCCTTATTCTGATCTGCCGTTTATAAACAGCAGGGAGAAATAAGTGAATAACGCCCCCCAGCGTCAGAAAATCTCCGGGGTTTCATGGCTAGCTGAGACCCTGGAGATCATGATTCAGGACGGTTTTTCCGGTCCCCGCTCACGTGATCACAGGTATACACCGTACACCGATGATCACGTTACAGCGCCGGTAAAAAATTATTTATCTCCCATCTGGCATGAACAAACACTTCTCCACTTCTTCTCCACTTCTCCACTTCTCCACTTCTTCTCCACTTTTTCTCCACTTTTTCTCCACTTTTTCTCCACTTTTTCTACATTTTTTCTCCACTTTTTCTCCACTTTTTCTCCACTTTTTCTCCATTTTTTCTCCACTTTTTCTCCATTTTTTCTCCACTTTTTCTCCACTTTTTCTCCACTTCCTCTCCATTTTTTCTCCATTTTTTTCTCCACTTTTTCTCCACTTTTTCTCCACTTTTTTCTCCACTTTTTCTCCACTTTTTCTCCATTTTTTCTCCACTTTTTCTCCATTTTTTCTCCACTTTTTCTCCACTTTTTCTCCACTTTTTCTCCATTTTTTCTCCATTTTTTTCTCCACTTTTTCTCCACTTTTTCTCCACTTTTTTCTCCACTTTTTCTCCACTTTTTCTCCACTTTTTCTCCATTTTTTCTCCACTTTTTCTCCACTTTTTCTCCACTTTTTCTCCATTTTTTCTCCACTTTTTCTCCACTTTTTCTCCATTTTTTCTCCATTTTTTTCTCCACTTTTTCTCCACTTTTTCTCCACTTTTTTCTCCACTTTTTCTCCACTTTTTCTCCACTTTTTCTCCACTTTTTCTCCATTTTTTCTCCACTTTTTCTCCACTTTTTCTCCATTTTTTCTCCACTTTTTCTCCACTTTTTCTCCACTTTTCTACACCAAAAACACCCAAAAACACCCAAAAACACCCCAAAACACCCCAAAAACACCAAAAAACACCACAAAACACCACAAATACACCAAAAAAACACCAATTTAATTCTCCACTTAATTCTCCACTTTTCTCCACTTTTTCTCCAATTTTCTCCAATTTTTCTCCCACTTTCTCACTTTAACACCAAATTTCACCCAAAAAACACCCAAAAACACCCCAAAATCTCCACTTTTTCTCCACTTTTTCTCCACTTTTCCCAATTTCACCCAATTTCACCAAAAATTCTCCCCTTTTCTCCACTTTTTCTCCACTTTTTCTCCATTTTTTCTCCACTTTTTTCTCCACTTTTTCTACATTTTTTCTCCACTTTTTCTACATTTTTTCTCCACCTTTTCTCCACTTTTTCTACATTTTTTCTCCACTTTTTCTCCACTTTTTCTCCACTTTTTCTACATTTTTTCTCCACTTTTTCTACATTTTTTCTCCACTTTTTCTCCACTTTTTCTACATTTTTTCTCCATTTTTTTCTCCACTTTTTCTCCACTTTTTCTCCACTTTTTCTCCACTTTTTCTCCATTTTTTTCTCCACTTTTTCTTCACTTTTTCTCAATTTTTTCTCCATTTTTTTCTCCACTTTTTCTCCACTTTTTCTCCACTTTTTTCTCCACTTTTTCTCCACTTTTTCTCCATTTTTTCTCCACTTTTTCTCCATTTTTTCTCCACTTTTTCTCCACTTTTTCTCCACTTTTTCTCCATTTTTTCTCCACTTTTTTCTCCACTTTTTCTCCACTTTTTCTCCACTTTTTCTCCACTTTTTCTCCACTTTATCTCCATTTTTTCTCTACTTTTTCTCCACTTTTTCTCCATTTTTTCTCCACTTTTTCTCCACTTTTTCTCCATTTTTTCTCCATTTTTTTCTCCACTTTTTCTCCACTTTTTCTCCACTTTTTTCTCCACTTTTTCTCCACTTTTTCTCCATTTTTTCTCCACTTTTTCTCCACTTTTTCTCCACTTTTTCTCCACTTTTTCTACATTTTTTCTCCACTTTTTCTACATTTTTTCTCCACTTTTTCTCCACTTTTTCTACATTTTTTCTCCATTTTTTTCTCCACTTTTTCTCCACTTTTTCTCCACTTTTTCTCCACTTTTTCTCCACTTTTTTCTCCACTTTTTCTCCACTTTTTCTCCATTTTTTCTCCACTTTTTCTCCATTTTTTCTCCACTTTTTCTCCACTTTTTCTCCACTTTTTCTCCATTTTTTCTCCACTTTTTTCTCCACTTTTTCTACATTTTTTCTCCACTTTTTCTACATTTTTTCTCCACCTTTTCTCCACTTTTTCTACATTTTTTCTCCACTTTTTCTCCACTTTTTCTCCACTTTTTCTACATTTTTTCTCCACTTTTTCTACATTTTTTCTCCACTTTTTCTCCACTTTTTCTACATTTTTTCTCCATTTTTTTCTCCACTTTTTCTCCACTTTTTCTCCACTTTTTCTCCACTTTTTCTCCATTTTTTTCTCCACTTTTTCTTCACTTTTTCTCAATTTTTTCTCCATTTTTTTCTCCACTTTTTCTCCACTTTTTCTCCACTTTTTCTCCACTTTTTCTCCACTTTATCTCCATTTTTTCTCTACTTTTTCTCCACTTTTTCTCCACTTTTTCTCCATTTTTTCTACATTTTTTCTCCACTTTTTCTACATTTTTTCTCCACTTTTTCTCCACTTTTTCTACATTTTTTCTCCACTTTTTCTACATTTTTTCTCCACTTTTTCTACATTTTTTCTCCACTTTTTCTCCACTTTTTCTCCATTTTTTCTCCACTTTTTCTCCACTTTTTCTCCATTTTTTCTCCATTTTTTTCTCCACTTTTTCTCCACTTTTTCTCCACTTTTTTCTCCACTTTTTCTCCACTTTTTCTCCACTTTTTCTCCATTTTTTCTCCATTTTTTCTCCACTTTTTCTCCACTTTTTCTCCATTTTTTCTCCACTTTTTCTCCACTTTTTCTCCACTTTTTCTACATTTTTTCTCCACTTTTTCTACATTTTTTCTCCACCTTTTCTCCACTTTTTCTCCACTTTTTCTCCACTTTTTCTCCACTTTTTCTACATTTTTTCTCCACTTTTTCTACATTTTTTCTCCATTTTTTCTCCACTTTTTCTACATTTTTTCTCCATTTTTTTCTCCACTTTTTCTCCACTTTTTCTCCACTTTTTCTCCATTTTTTTCTCCACTTTTTCTTCACTTTTTCTCAATTTTTTCTCCATTTTTTTCTCCACTTTTTCTCCACTTTTTCTCCACTTTTTCTCCATTTTTTCTTCACTTTTTCTCCACTTTTTCTCCACTTTTTCTCCATTTTTTCTCCACTTTTTCTCCACTTTTTCTACATTTTTTCTCCACTTTTTCTACATTTTTTCTCCACTTTTTCTACATTTTTTCTCCACTTTTTCTCCACTTTTTCTACATTTTTTCTCCACTTTTTCTACATTTTTTCTCCACTTTTTCTCCACTTTTTCTACATTTTTTCTCCACTTTTTCTCCACTTTTTCTCCACTTTTTCTCCATTTTTTCTCCATTTTTTTCTCCACTTTTTCTCCACTTTTTCTCCACTTTTTCTCCATTTTTTCTCCACTTTTTCTACATTTTTTCTCCACTTTTTCTACATTTTTTCTCCACTTTTTCTCCACTTTTTCTCCACTTTTTCTCCGTTTTTTTTCTATGGTCGGTCTACCCATTAGCTCTGCCATGCATAGTGTAGCTCTACACCTACTGCACATGTTACTTTATGATTGACATCTCTTTCGTACCAGAGCTGTCTAAGCCTACTCTGACCCCATATTTGTCATTACTATATTGTCATTGTACTGTATTATGACATTTGTATTATGTGTTTCATTTCTTGCTGTGTTGCAATTTTTTTGCTGCATCCCAATTGTACCTCTACAATGTTCGAGTTTATGTTATTGTTCTCTCACTCTTATGTGATACTGATTATTGTCATTTTTCATGATTACATGCAGATAAGTCCAATCTGACGAAGGCTCAGGCCGAAACGTCATTTGTAACTTGTTTTGGACAAAAACATATATGCTTATGAAAAAAAATGTTTTCTTAATACGGACCAAAAAAGAGTGATTTTGCATTACTATCCGTTGTGACTTACTGACTTAGTCTGGGAGATTTAGAGTGCCGAGGTTACTCACTAATTTTATCTTTTATTACCTCTGAGCACCAGTGAGCAGAGCTTCCTATACAGTAGTTCTCCTGATTAGGCATGCCCTTACCTCATGAGCAGGACATTGCAGCTTTGGTAGCAACCATTACGACATGGACTCTCATTGCACCCACACTAATCACATGAAGGGTCCGCACTCCTAGAAAATGGGGGATACGTTCCCTGAGTGTCTCCCCCCCATATTCTAGATGGTCCAGAGTCGTCGTGGTACCCCTTTATTTTTTTTCTTACAATAAATTGGTGAAAGAGGAAATGTTTTGGGGACTGTTTTTTCAAATAAATTTCTTTTGTCGATTTTTTGTTTTTGTTAGTACTGACAGTTTATGATGTTGGGTATCTAATAGACGCCATGACATCACAAACTGCTGGGCTTGATCTCAGGTGACTTTACAGCTAGTATCAACCCAATTTATTACCCCGTTTGCCACTGCACCAGGGCACGGGATGAGCTGGGGTGAAGCGCCAGGATTGGCGCATCTAGTGGATGCGCCACGTCTGGGGTGCCTGCGGCCTGCTATTTTTAGACTGTGAAGGCCCAATAACTATGGACCTTCCCACCCTGAGAATACCAAACCACAGCTGTCCGCTTTACCTTGGCTGGTGATCCAATTTGGAGGGGACCCTACTTTTTTTGTGTAACTATTAATATTTATAAAATAATTATAAAAAAAGAGCCTGGGGGGACCTCCACATTGGATCCCCAACCACGGTAAAGCTGCCAGCTGTGGTTTTCAGGCTACAGACGTCTGCTTTACCCTAGCTGGCTATCAAAAATGGGGGGACCCAACGTCATTTTTTTTTAACTATTTTTTAAATAGAAAAATTAATGGGCTTCCCTGTATTTTGATTGCCAACCAAGGTAACGACAGGCAGATGGGGGTGGCAACCCATAGCTGTCTGCTTTATCTGCGCTGAGAATCAAAAATACCGCGGAGCGCTATGTCATTTTTTTTAAAGATTTATTTTTACAGCACTGTGATGTCCAGCAATCAAAATACAGGGAAGCCTATTTTGTTTTTAGTTATTTAAATAAATAATTAAAAAAAAATATATGGTCTCCCGCTGCATTTTTTGTATTGCTAGCTAAGGGTAATCCAAGCAGCTACTGGCTGCTAACCCCCACTGCTTGGTGTTACCTTCACTGGCAATGGAAAATCAAGGGAAGCATTTTTGATTTTTTTGGCCAAAAAACTACAAAAAAGGACGTGAGCTTCGCCATATTTTTGTATGCTAGCCAGGTATAGCAGGCAGGTGCTTTAAGAGTTGGGTACAGCGCCAGAAGATGGCGCTTCTATGAAAGTGCCATTTTCTGAGGCGGCTACAGACTGCAATTCGCAGCAGTGGGGCCCAGAAAGCTCAGGCCAACCTGTGCTGCGTTTTCCAATCCCCAGCTGCCTAGATGTACCTGGCTGGACACAAAAATGGAGCGAAGCCTACGTCATTTGTTTTCTAATTATTTCATGAAATTCATGAAATAATAAAAAAAGGGCTTCCCTTTATTTTTGGTTCCCAGCCGGGTACAAATAGGCAACTGGGGGTTGGGGGCAGCCGTACCTGCCTGCTGTACCTGGCTAGCATACAAAAATATGGCGAAGCCCACATCATTTTTTCAGCAAAAAACTTCTGCATACAGTCCTGGATGGAGTATACTGAGTATGCTGAGCCTTGTAGTTCTGCAGCTGCTGTGTGTCTGTATGGAGAAGAGCAGACAGCAGCTGCAGAACTACAAGGCTCAGCATACTCCATCCAGGACTGTATGCAGAAGTTTTTTGCCCACCAAAAAAATGACGTGGGCTTCGCCATATTTTTGTATGCTAGCCAGGTACAGCATGCATCTACGGGCTGCCTCCAACCCCCAGTTGCCTATTTGTACCCGGCTGGGAACCAAAAATATAGGGAAGCCCTTTTTTTTTAATTATTTCACTTATTTCATGAAATAATTAAAAAACAAATGACGTGGGCTTCGCCCCATTTTTGTATCCAGCCGGGTACAACTAGGCAGCTGGGGATTGGAATCCGCAGCACAGGTTAGCCCGAGGTTTCTGGGCGCCTCTGCTGCCAATTTCAGTCCGCAGCCGTCCCAGAAAATGGCGCTCTCATAGAAGCGCCATCATCTGGCGCTGTATCCAACTCTTCCAACAGCCCTGGAGCCGGGTGGCTTGTTGGGTAATCATGAGTTAATACTGGCTTTGTTTTACTAGCCAGTATTAAGCCAGAGATTCTTAATGTCAGGCACGTTTGACCCGGCCATTAAGAATCTCCAATAAAGGGTTAAAAAAAAGACACCACACAGAGAAAAAATACTTTAATAGAAATAAATACCCAGACACATTAGAGACTCCATCTTTATTACCCCCTGTCAGCCCAATAAATCCCCAATAAACCAGCGCTGATAAGAGGTTTTTAATAGAGGCTTAAATTATAAGCAGCAATTTCAGCGTTCCAAGTGCCTTTAAATGAATTTGAAGAAACTGCACTTCAGGATTGTAGTGGGGATTGTAGTGAGGATGAGGTGCCCCAGCCCATCATGGGCTGGGGCACCTCATCCTCACTACAATCCTCACTAGTGTAGTAGTAGTGACGATTGTAGTGAGTATGAGGTGCACCAGCCCATCATGGGCTGGGGCACCTCATCCTCACTACAATCCTCACTAGTGTAGTAGTAGTGACGATTGTAGTGAGGATGAGGTGCACCAGCCCATCATGGGCTGGGGCACCTCATCCTCACTACAATCCTCACTACAATCGGGAAGCAGCGTGCAGCCTTCACTCCGTGAGTGATCAGTGCTGCTAGCGGTAACAGCGGTAACGCTGATAGACGCGTTACCATAGCAACGGTGCTCCCGGAGCCGCGGTTAGCGGTGACGTCACCGCTAACTGCGTTGCTATGGCAACGGTGATCTCCGTTAATGACCGGCTGTGTCAGCCGGTCCCTAACGGAACGGGGAGTCGACCGTGTGCTAGAGCATATCGCCGGTACACGGCGATACACAAATGTGCAC
Source organism: Anomaloglossus baeobatrachus (assembly GCF_048569485.1). NCBI lineage: Eukaryota > Metazoa > Chordata > Amphibia > Anura > Aromobatidae > Anomaloglossus > Anomaloglossus baeobatrachus. Next base: position 403,936,735 of record NC_134358.1, read on the forward strand.
CGTGTACCGGAGAGATGCACTCGCAGGTCCTACATGACGTGTCATAGTCATGTGACCAGTCTGTAGCCAATGAGATAATAGCCACGTGACTGGTCACATGGCTATTTTGACATCACGATAGGTCCTGCTTCTCTGCTGGCAGTGCTGGTCACCGGGAGGATTCAGCGATCATCGGATGGAATAGCGGCAGGAGACAGAGTGCAGGAGGGATCGCGGGGACCGGTAAGTGTTATGGCAATGTTTATTAACTGTTTGTGTACATTTATCATGCATTTTTATGTGTTTGTGATTGCCTCCCATTATAGCCTATAGGTTCGAGTTTGGTTCGTCGAACGTTCGACGAACCGAACTCGAACGGGACCCCCGTTCGGCGAACCGACCTCGAGCCGAACCGCGACTGGTTCGCTCATCTCTACTCGTATTCACTGCTTTCTCTGCCCACCGGCGCCTATGATTGGTTGCAGTCAGACACGCCCCCACGCTGAGTGACAGCTGTCTCACTGCAACCAATCACAGACACCGGTGGGCAGGTCTATATCATGCAGTAAAATAAATAAATAAACAAAAACGACATTCGATACCCCTCAATTTTGATACCAGCCAGGGTAAAGCGACACGGCTGAAGGCTGGTATTCTCAGAATGGGGGGCTCCACATTATTGGGAGCCCCCCAGCCTAACAATATCAGCCAGCAGCCGCCCAGAATTGCCGCACCCATTAGATGCGACAGTTACGGGACTCTACCAAGCTCATCCCGAATTGCCTAGTTGCGGTGGCAATTGAGGTAATAAGGGGTTAATCGTGACAGGCGTCTCCCCGAGATACCTTCCATGATTACCCTGTAAGTTAAAGAAAATAAACACACACATCCAAAAAAATCCTTTATTTGGAATAATACACAAAAATAAACACCCTTTTCCACCAATTTATTAAGCCCCAAATACCCATCCAGGTCCGGCGTAATCCACACGACATCCCACGATGCTCTCAGTTCTGCTACATGAAGCTGACAGGAGCGGCCACAGACCACGCAGCAACTGAGGTGAGTCGTGCGATCAGCGATGACGTCACTCAGGTTACTCGCGGCCACCGCTGGATCCTCCAACTGTGACAGCAAGTCACCCAAGTGACTGAAGTGAGATGCGCGATCAGCGATGAAGTCACAGGTGAGTTGCGGTCTCAGGTGGAGGACTCCAGCTAGCCGCGGGTAGCCTGAGTGACGGCAGCGCTAAACACGCCGCTAACTTCAGTCACTCAGGGGATTAGCGGTCACCGGTGAGTCCTGCTAATCAGGACGACACACACAGACAGAGCCGTGGTATGACAATGAAGTCAGGTGAAGTTCATCCGAGTTCATTCTCATGGCGCGACTCTGTCTGTGTCTGCTGTCAGCGGGTATGTAGCAAAGACATTTTGCCTCACACACGCATCATTTCAAATGGACAGCACATGGACATTACACGTATGTATCTCACGCATACACGGACATTCCACACGCACACACGGCGAGCATACGCCATCACACGGATATCACACGTACCGGCGAAACGGACATATAAAACGGAACACGGACCGAAAAACGGAACACGAGACACGTACGTGTTTTTTGTGAAAGTGTGGCAGAGGCCTAATGGGCACTGAAACCAAATGAATATACATGTAATTTCCTGCATATATCAAAAGGAATTTTATTACAACATCAAGATTAAAAAACACCTAAAAACACAAGATAGTGAAAAGTGAAGTCTAAGCTACCCGGTGGCTTCTCCAGAGAATGCTCAAATTTTTTTTATCATATTTATGTGGAACATGTTCAGTAAAATAAACGGTATATATGGCACCTGTCAGCAGTAAACAAAATGAAAAGACATAATGTAAGCAGACATGGAAAATACATAAATAGTAATACAGAATTATAGTGGATCATCCCAGAATCACAGGCTGATTAACAAAATATACCTGAAGGGACAAGGGTATAAATGACCCTCGTCCGAACAAAGAAAGGAAAAACTGGGGTTAGCAGCCGACTCCCGGTTTTTCCTCTGTATGGACAAGGGTCATTTATATCCTTGTCCCTTCAGGTATATTTAGATTAGCTACAATGGTAATTTCTACATGTGTGTGTAGAAATTAATTTATATTAATTAGGGTTTAAAAAGGATATACGTTAAATATCTCCTGCAGAATTTGATAAGGTTTTCATGCACCCCTTGCTGATAACAAGGATAACCTGCCCATTAATGTGTAAATCCTGATGAATACTCCAGACTAAAGGGGGTGTTACACGCTGTCGCTGCCCGTGGCGCACAAAATCGTTTGGAGCCGTCACACGGATTTACCTGCCTAGCGACGTCGCTGTTGCCGGCGAACCGCCTCCTTTCTAAGGGGGGCTGTTCATGCGGCGTCACAGCGGCGTCACTAAGCAGCCATCCAATAGAAGCGGAGGGGCGGAGATGAGCGGGACGTAACATCCCGCCCACCTCCTTCCTTCACCATTGCCAGCGGCCATTGCTGCAGTTCGTCATTCCCGGGGTGTCACATGTAGTGATGTGTGCTGCCTCGGGAACGACGACCAACCTGCGTGCTCAACAATCACCGTTTTTTTTTTAAAAAGGAACGATGCATCAACGATGGACGATAAGGTGAGTATTTTCCATCGTTAACGCTCGTTCCTTCCTGTCACATGCAATGACGTCGCTAACGATGCCAGATGTGCGTCACGGAATCCGTAACCCCGGCGATATATCGTTGGATACGTCGTTGCGTGTAACGGGGCCTTTAAAGAGTGAGAATGTTCCAATCTTTGTTTCTATTGCAAAGCTAAGACTGTATCTTGAAGATTTACTATACCAATCTCTCATCCCCATTTCTATACTACATGACAATCCAAAGAGTTGTTTGCTTGTATATGTTTTTTTACTGTATATGTGTGGTTGTCATTTATGAGTAATTTAGACTCGTTTTACATTCTAATCAATTAAACTAACATGCTAAGTTATATTTACACAGATGTCCATAATACATTCAATGCTTTTATTCATAAATCTATTATCACACATACTGTAACAAATTTGACTATTCCGAGATCATGGGAATTAGAAAAGAAAAATAAACATTTACAGAAAATGTAACAATTTGCCAAACAATGGTTATTGTTTTTATATTTTCTGGAAATATTCCATATTTATTACATTTTAATTAGTTCTTAAATAGGGATGAATGATTTTTTTAAAAATTTAACCCCTTTACCACCAACAATTTTCTGTTTTTTTGTTTTCCTTTTTTCCTCCCCTTCTTCCAAAATTGATAACTTTTTCTGTCAATATAGTGATATGAGGGCTTGTTTTTTGCAGAATGAGTCATACTTTTAAATTACATCATTCATTCTGCCACATATTGTTTTGGAAAACAGGAAAAAATTCCAAGTGTGCTGAAATTGCAAAACAAAGTATAACTGCACAATTGTTTTGCTAGTTTTTTTTTATTTACCATGTTCACTAACCTGGCAATATGATTCCCCAGGTCAGTACAAGTTTGTAGATACCATGTATAGTTTTACTTTTATCTAAGTAATAGAAAAAATTCTGAAGTTTGTAAAAAAAAAAAAAAAAATTGCATCAGCATCACTCTGAACAGAAGAAATGCTATTCTCCTATGAATGGTGTCGCTCTGCCGGCATCCACACGAAGTGAGTCATGACAGCGACAGGAGTCATCATCTGACCCCGTACTGTCATGACAACCTTTTGGCGCTCCGTGTTCGCGTTAGAGTTTGAAAGTATGATCTAAGTAGTTAACAGGCGATCCACCCGCGCTTGTTAGCTGCATATGTCTGCTGATCAGATCAGTAGACATGCTGGGAATAATGTGGGTTTGCTACGCGAGTCTTGATTAAAGTGACAGATATGAGCTAGGACGTGTAGGTACATCCTATGTCATAAAGGGGTAAAACATTTAATTTGTTGAGATTAATTTTGTGTGAATCTCAATGCACAAATGTTTTCAGCTGTTCAGACAATACACATGTAGAAGAGGATACAGTGGACCCCTTGACCATAAGACCTAACATTTTACAGGCGAGAGAGAGAGGACCCTGCTGATCATAAGAACTTACACTTTACAGGTGAGAGACAGAGGACCCCACTGACCATAAAAGCTTACGCTCTAGAGGTGAGAGAGATAGGGCCCTGCTGATCATAAAAACTTACACTTTACAGGTGAGAGAGAGAGAGATGGCCCTGCTGACCATAAGAGCTTACACTTTACAGGGGAGAGAGAGAGGGCCCTGCTGACATAAGGGCTTACACTTCACAGGTGAGAGAGAGGGGGCCCTGCTGATAATAAGAACTTACACTTTACAGGTGAGAGAAAGGGCCCTGCTGACCATAAGAACTTATGCGGGCATCACACGATACGATCTATCGTGCGATCGCACGAGCGATCGTACCAACCCCCATCGTTTGTGAACCACGGGCAATTTGTTGCCCGTGGTGCACAAAGTCGTTAAACCGCCATCACACGTACTTACCTGCTGAGCGACGTCGCTGTGGGCGGCGAACATCCACTTCCTGAAGGGGTGGGACGTTCGGCGTCACAGTGACGTTACACAGCTGCCGGCCAATAGAAGCGGAGGGGCGGAGATGAGCGGGACGTAAACATCCCGCCCACCTCCTTCCTTCCACATAGCCGGTGGGAGCCGCGGGACACAGGTAAGCTGTGTTCATCATTCCTGGGGTGTCACATGGAGCGATGTGTAGAGTTGAGCACGGTTCGTGGTTCGAGGTTCTCCAGTTCGCGGCTCGAGTGATTTTTGGGGCTGTTCTAGATCGAACTAGAACTCGAGCTTTTTGCTAAAGCTCGATAGTTCTAGATACGTTCGAGAACGGTTCTAGGAGCAAAAAGACAAGCTAATTACTAGCTGGCTTTCCGCTGTAATAGTGTAAGTCACTCTGTGACTCACACTATTATGAAATTTCAGTGTATAGTGTGCGGGAACAGCGCATTCATTTTTTTTTTTTCCTTGTCTTCCTTCCCTAAGCGCGTGCGTGTAGTGGGGCGGGCCAGCATGTCAGCCAATCCCAGACACACACACAGCTAAGTGGACTTTTAGCCAGAGAAGCAACAGCATGTGTGATAGGATGTCCATGTCACATGTCCCTGCATTATAAAAACGAGTATCTGCCCGTCCGGACGCCATTATCTCTTCTGCGTCTGGGTGTCAGTCACCGCAGGTGTAGCTCCTGTCTCCGATACTGCTGTGTACGCTCTATACACAGCGCTATACAGAATAAGGATAGAAGTTTCTTTCAGCCCTTCTAAGGGCTAATATCGGCAGGGTCAGAGCCATAGGTGACAGTCAGGGCAGTGAAAACAGATTTTAACAGCTACACAAGATGACAGCATCTGTGTAGCTAAGGTCAGGGATTTCCTCGCTGCATTTCCCCATTAGGAGGGATAGAAAGGGAGGCTTCCTTTCCTCTACCCAGACCCACAACCCTGGCACTGTACCCTCCTGCCCTTTGCACACTCAAACTCATTGTTACTAAGCCATTATACTAGCAAACACTGAGGAAACTTAGTGGCATCCTAAACGTGGCTGTTGGACTTCTGTATTGTCCCACTAGTGCAAAGATATTTGCAGCACGTCTGCCTGTATTGCACACTCAAACTCATTGTTACTAAGCCATTATACTAGCAAACACTGAGGAAACTTAGTGGCATCCTAAAAGTGGCTGTTGGACTTCTGTATTGTCCCACTAGTGCAAAGATATTTGCAGCACGTCTGCCTGCATTGCACACTCAAACTCATTGTTACTAAGCCATTATACTAGCAAACACTGAGGAAACTTAGTGGCATCCTAAAAGTGGCTGTTGGACTTCTGTATTGTCCCACTAGTGCAAAGATATTTGCAGCACGTCTGCCTGCATTGCACACTCAAACTCATTGTTACTAAGCCATTATACTAGCAGACACTGAGGAAACTTAGTGGCATCCTAAAAGTGGCTGTTGGACTTCTGTATTGTCCCACTAGTGCAAAGATATTTGCAGCACGTCTGCCTGCATTGCACACTCAAACTGATTGTTACTAAGCCATTATACTAGCAAACACTGCTGCCAGTTTAAGGGCCGTAGTTGCATTGTCAGGGATAATTATTGTTGTTTATTCTGCTGTTAATAAAGCTAGACCACCGCTGAAATCTACACCACCTCTCAATTTTTACTACCACATTTTAAGTGCACAATCTTGTCACAATCAAAATGAGTGGCAAAATGACAGATGCTGGTGGAAAGGGGAAGAGGCGTGTTGGAAAAGGAAAAAAAGGGTTTGTCCATGGGGAAGGTGGCAAAGCTCCATTAACATCTGCTGAAGATAGACCATCTTCCAGCAAAAGTAAGATGTCTACTACTTACCGTGGACAATCCGATGTGCTCCCTTTTTTACGGACACGAACAACTGGAACAAAGGTAGATGATGGCCAAAAAAGGAAAATGCTTGAATGGATCTCAAGTGGTCCAACAAGTGCCCTCTCCGCCACCTCAACTACCGCATCCAAAAAACACCAGTCCTCTGAGTTGTCAGCCCAATCACACTTGCAAATATTTCAAAAGACTGACCTGCACATTCTACAAGTATGTATAGGTGCCAGCTGAAAAAACCTAGCAGATACAAAATGGATACAGCCGCACACTAAATGCCATCAATGTATAAGGGAACTCTGGTACTGCATTACTGCTATATGAAAAAATGAGATTTTTAGTTTATGAATTGGCCAATGCATGTAAGCCCGGAAACCAAACGGCAAGGTAAATCTCAATATTCCGGGTCCCTAACTAAAATGCCACTATCTAGGTTAAAAACATCCTGGTCTGGGCAGCTAGACTAAAAATCTAACTTGAAATGCCACTATCTGGACTAACCTCCATGTCTGGGCAGCTAGGACTCCTGGTATAAGGATTGTGAACACAGCCTGGTTTATAGGGCAGAGTGCTCAGTCAGAAAAAAACTCACTGCAAATATTTCAAAAGACTGACCTGCACATCCTACAAGTGTGTATAGGTGCCAGCTGAAAAAACCTAGCAAATACAAAATGGATACAGCCGCACACTAAATGCCATCAATGTATAAGGGAACTCTGGTACTGCATTACTGCTATATGAAAAAATGAGATTTTTAGTATATGAATTGGCCAATGCATGTAAGCCCGGAAACCAAACGGCAAGGTAAATCTCAATATTCCGGGTCCCTAACTAAAATGCCACTATCTAGGTAAAAACAATCACACTTGCATTCTCACAGCTCTGAAGTCTCCATCCGCCCTGCACAGTATGGTGGAACTGAGATGGCTGAGTCTGCAGAGCTGTTCAGTCACACTATAGCCTGGGAATCAGAGGTCTGCTCCCAAGCTACAGTGAGTACAGACCAGGAAATGGTCTGCAGTGATGCCCAGAACCTTTGTGACTCAGATTCAGGCCGTGATGACCACGTTTCTGAGCATAATGTTGACCCTTAATCACAAACCGAAACACCTGTGGTAATAGACAATGAGGAACATACTGATGACGATGAGACGCAGATACCAGATTGGGATGACAACTTAAATATTCGGTCAGGGCAAGAAGAGGCTCGGTCTGAGGGTGAGGGGAGTGCAAACACAACAATTGATGAGGGAGTTCTAGATCCCACCTACTGTCAACCCACAGTCAGGCCCTCGAGGAGGTCAACAGAGACGGTGGAGGAGGATGCAACTGACGACGAAGTTACCTTGCGCCTTCCTGGACAGAGTCGGAGTACTGGTAGCATATCTACAACTGCATCCTCAGCCACCACTGTGCCTCTGAGCACTAGTCGGGGTGGATCAGCAGGTCGCATGCCCTCTAAGCCTTGCCTAGCCTGGTCCTTTTTTGACATAGCAAAAGATCGCCCAAATTATGTGATCTGTAAAATTTGTCATGATTCTGTTAGTAGAGGGCAAAACCTCAGCAGTTTGACAACTTCTTCCATGAATCGTCACATGAATAAATATCATATGTCCCAGTGGGAAGCTCACCGTGCTGCAATGCGGCCTAGCGGAGCGAACCATCCACCGCCTGCCCCTTCCAGTGCATCCGCGCGCTCTTCATCTTCTAGGACTGTGGGGACAGCTGTCACACCTGGTTTTCCACGCACAACTTCCACCACTGTAACCGCAACAGGCAGTTTGCTTGGTAGGTCGTCAGTTGGTTTGGAAGGGGAAACAAGTACGTGTGTACAGCTCTCTCAGACATTGACAGCACCAACGTTGGATGAAGGCGACATCATGTCTACGCCTGCACTTTCCTCACAAAGCTGCATTTTTCCAGGGACAACCTACTCAACACCGTCTACACACAGCAGCCAGATCTCTGTCCCTCAGATGTGGACAAATAAAAGGCCATTTCCTGCGACCCATGACAAAGCTAAGAGGTTGACTTTATCCCTCTGTAAGCTCTTGGCTACCAAAATGCTGCCTTTCCGCCTGGTGGACACACAGGATTTTAGAGACCTTATGTCTGTCGCTGTGCCCCAGTACCAGATGCCCAGTCGCCACTACTTCTCTAAGAAAGGTGTGCCCGCACTACACCAGCATGTCGCACAAAACATCACCCCTTCCTTGAGAAACTCTGTGTGTGAACGGGTGCATTTCACCACCGATACTTGGACCAGTAAGCATGGACAGGGACGTTACATGTCGCTGACTGGGCACTGGGTACCTATGGTGATAGATGGTGAAGGGTCTGCTGCACAAGTCTTGCCGTCCCCACGACTTGTGTGTCAATCCTCTGTCTGTCCAAGTTCCGCCACTGCTTCTGCCTCCTCCACCTCATCTGGGTCCCCCACCTCCGCCCCAAGCCTGCCTGGTCAGGCCACCAGCGTTCGCACTGCGCAGAAGGAATCATGCACCCCTCATTACTATGCTGGCAGCAGAGTGCAACGGCATCAGGCGGTCTTTAGCTTGACATGTCTTGGAAATAGGAGTCACACAGCGGCTGAGTTGTGGGCAGCTCTGGTGACTGAGTTTAATAAATGGTTGTCTCCACTCAACCTGCAGCCTGGTAAGGCCGTGTGCGACAATGCTGCAAACCTGGGTGCGGCCCTTCGCCTGGGCAAGGTGACACATGTGCCTTGTATGGCTCACGTGTTGAACCTTGTTGTCCAGCAATTTTTAACACACTATCCCGGCCTAGATGGACTTCTGACCAGGGCACGAAAACTGTCTGCTCACTTCCGCCGTTCAACCGCCACAGCTGAGCGACTTGCATCGCTCCAGAAGTCTTTCGGCCTGCCGGTTCATCGCCTGAAATGCGATGTGGCGACACGCTGGAATTCGACTCTCCACATGTTACAGCGACTGTGGCAGCACCGCCGAGCCCTGGTGCAATACGTCATGACGTATAGCCTGGGCCAACGAGATGCAGAGGTGGGGAAGATCACCCTGATGGAGTGGTCTCAGATCAAGGACCTATGCACCCTTCTGCACAGTTTCGACATGGCGACGAATATGTTTAGCGCTGACAATGCCATTATTAGCATGACAATTCCAGTCATTTACATGCTGGAGCACATGCTAAACACTATTCGGAGTCAGGGGGTGAGACAACAGGAAGGGGAGGAACTACAGGAGTATTCATATGCGCAAGACACAACAACATCACCAAGGTCCAGACGTTCATCATCACCAACGCGGCAGGCATGGGACCATGGGGGACAGGGATCAACAAGGGCGTATGGTAGCAGGCGAAATGTTGAGGAAGGTGAAGGAGAACATGAAGAAATGGAGGACGAACTGTCCATGGACATGGAAGACTCAGCGGATGAGGGAGACCTTGGTCAAATTTCAGTTGAAAGAGGTTGGGGGGAGATGTCAGAGGAAGAAAGAACGGTTAGCACCTCTATGCCACAAACACAGCGTGGACTTGGTCCGCATGGCTGCGCAAGACACATGAGCGCCTTCTTGCTGCACTACCTCCAACATGACCCTCGTATTGTCAAAATTAGAAGTGATGATGACTACTGGCTTGCCACACTATTAGATCCCCGGTACAAGTCCAAATTTTGTGACATAATTCCAGCCATAGAAAGGGACGCACGTATGCAGGAGTATCAGCAGAAGCTGTTATTCGATCTTAGCTCGGCTTTTCCACCAAACAACCGTGCAGGTGCAGGGAGTGAATCTCCAGTTGTAACTTGACAAACATGGGACGGTCTCGTCATCTTCAACAGTCTACCCGTACCAGTAGCACCGTATCTGGTGCTGGTAACAGCAATTTTATTGAATATTTTCATAATTTTCTCTCAACTTTCGCCTTGGAGATTTTGTCGTGTCCAGCTGCCAGCGTTGTCTCTGAACGTGTCTTCAGTGCTGCTGGGTGTGTGCTGACATATAAGCGCACGCGTCTGTCCAGTGACAATGTGGACAGACTAACGTTCATCAAAATGAACAAGTCATGGATCCACAAGGAATTTACTACCCCTGTGTCATCCTGGGGAGAGTAAATGCTTGTGGATTTGGAATGTGCTTGATGCAAATCAAAACATCCTGTTTGCAACTAGGGCACAAGTGCTGCCACTGATGGGGTGTCTGTGTGGCCCAATTTTTGGAAAAAAGGGAGACTCCGCTTGGAGTAACCCTTGCTTGCTGTGTTTTTTAAAAGGAGCCAAGATGAACAAGTCATGGTTCAGCAAAGACTTTGATACCTACCCCGGGGTCATCCTGGGAACGGTTAAGTATGGCGTATTTTTGAATGTGCTTGATGCAAATCTAGCTGTGAAGTGTACAACTGGGGCACAAGTGCTGCCACTGATGGGGTGTCTGTGTGGCCCAATTTTGGGAAAAAAGGGAGACTCCGCTTGGAGAAATTCTTGCTTACATTGTTTTAAAAAATGATCCAAGATGCACAGCGCTGGGATCAGGAAAGACTTTGCTACCTACCGCGGTGTCATGCTGGGGACGGTTAATTATGACGTATTTTTGAATGTGCTTGATGCAAATCTACCTGTGAAGTGTACAACTGGGGCACAACTGCTGCCACTGAAGGGGTGGGTGTGTGTGGGGCCCAATTTTTGGAAAAAAAGGGAGACTCCATTTGGAGTAACCCTTGCTTACATTGTTTTTAAAAATGATCCAAGATGAACAGAGCTGGATCAGGAAAGACTTTGCTACCTACCCCGGTGTCATTCTGGGGACGGTTAAGAATGGCGTATTTTTGAATGTGCTTGATGCAAATCTACCTGTGAAGTGTACAACTGAGGCACAAGTGCTGCCACTGAAGGGGTGTGTGTGTGGCCCAATTTTTGGAAAAAAGGGAGACTACGCTTGGAGTAACCTTTGCTTGCCGTGTTTTTAAAAAGGAGCCAAGATGAACAAGTCATGGTTCAGCAAAGACTTTGCTACCTACCCCGGTGTCATCCTGGGGACGGTTAAGAATGGCGTATTTTTGAATGTGCTTGATTCAAAACTACCTGTGAAGTGGACAACTGGGGCACAACTGCTGCCACTGAAGGGGTGGGTGTGTGTGGGGCCCAATTTTTGGAAAAAAAGGGAGACTCCGCTTGGAGTAACCCTTGCTTGCCCTGTTTTTAAAAAGGAGCCAAGATGAACAAGTCATGGTTCAGCAAAGACTTTGCTACCTACCCCGGTGTCATCCTGGGGACAGTTAAGAATGGCGTATTTTTGAATGTGCTTGATGCAAATCTACCTGTGAAGTGTACAACTGAGGTACAAGTGCTGCCACTGAAGGGGTGTGTGTGTGGCCCAATTTTTGGGAAAAAAGGGAGACTCCTCTTGGAGTAACCCTTGCTTGCCGTGTTTTTAAAAAGGAGCCAAGATGAACAAGTCATGGTTCAGCAAAGACTTTGCTACCTACCCCGGTGTCATCCTGGGGACGGTTAAGAATGGCGTATTTTTGAATGTGCTTGATGCAAATCTACCTGTGAAGTGTACAACTGGGGCACAACTGCTGCCACTGAAGGGGTGGGTTTGTGTGGGGCCCAATTTTTGGAAAAAAAGGGAGACTCCACTTGGAGTAACCCTTGCTTACATTGTTTTTAAAAATGATCCAAGATGAACAGAGCTGGGATCAGGAAAGACTTTGCTACCTACCCCGGTGTCATCCTGGGGACGGTTAAGAATGGCGTATTTTTGAATGTGCTTGATGCAAATCTACCTGTGAAGTGTACAACTGGGGCACAAGTGCTGCCACTGAAGGGGTGGGTGTGTGTGGGGCCCAATTTTTGGAAAAAAAGGGAGACTCCACTTGGAGTAACCTTTGCTTACATTGTTTTTAAAAATGATCCAAGATGAACAGAGCTGGGATCAGGAAAGACTTTGCTACCTACCCCGGTGTCATCCTGGGGACGGTTAAGAATGGCGTATTTTTGAATGTGCTTGATGCAAATCTACCTGTGAAGTGTGCAACTGGGGCACAAGTGCTGCCACTGAAGGGGTGGGCGTGTGTGTGGCCCAATTTTTGGAAAAAAGGGAGACTCCGCTTGGACTCACCTTGCGGTGTTTTACATGATTTTAGAAGGGCGTGCCATGCTTATATCTGTGTCTCCTCCTCTTTTTCCTTGTCCAGCTCTTTTGTTTTCGCATGAGTATATGTCCTTGTCACTTTCCCATGTGTTTGTGTTGTGTTGTGAGTTGTTTGTCACCTTTTGGACACCTTTGAGGGTGTTTTCTAGGTGTTTTTATGTGTTTGTGATTGCCTGCCATTGTTTCCTATGCGGTTCGAGTTTGGTTCGTCGTACGTTCGACAAACTGAACTCGAACGAGACCTCCGTTCGAGGAACCGAACTCGAGCCGAACCACGACCGGTTCGCTCATCTCTAGTGATGTGTGCTGCCCCGGGTACGATGAACAACCAGCGCAAAGAAAAATAAACGAATTTTTAAAAATGAGCGACGTGTCAACGATACACGATTTGTTACCGATTTGCGAACGTTCAGAGTCGCTCGGAGGTGTCACACGAAACGATGCCGGATGTGCGTCATGAAAACCGTGACCCGGATGACATATCGCACGATAGATCGTCTTGTGTGACGCCCGCATTACACTTTACAGGTGAGAGAGAGAGAGAGAGGACCCCGCTGATAATAAGAACTTACAATTTACAGGTGAGAGAGAGGGCCCTGCTGACCATAAGAACTTACACTTTTAAGGTGTGAGAAAGGTCCCTACGGACCATAACAACTTACACTTTACAGGTGAGAGAGAGAGGACTCCGCTGATAATAAGAACTTACAATTTACAGGTGAGAGAGAGGGCCCTGCTGACCATAAGAACTTACACTTTACAGATGAGAGAGAGGACCCCGCTGATAATAAGAACTTACAATTTACAGGTGAGAGAGAGGGCCCTGCTGACCATAAGAACTTACACTTTACAGGTGAGAGCGAGAACCCCGCTGATAATAAGAACTTACAATTTACAGGTGAGAGCGAGGGCCCTGCTGACCATAAGAACTTACACTTTACAGGTGAGAGCAAGGACCCCGCTGATAATAAGAACTTACAATTTACAGGTGAGAGAGAGGGCCCTGCTGATCATAAGAACTTACACTTTTAAGGTGTGAGAAAGGGCCCTGCGGACCATAAGAACTTACACTTTTCAGGTGAGAGAGAGAGAGGACTAGAGTTGAGCACGGTTCACGGTTCTCCAGTCAAGCATGGTGTTGGCAGCATCATGCTGTGGGGCTGTTTCTCAGCCAAGGGGCCTGGCCATCTGGTCCGCATCCATGGGAAGATGGATAGCACGGCTTACCTGGAGATTTTGGCCAAGAACCTCCGCTCCTCCATCAAGGATCTTAAGATGGGTCGTCATTAGAGTTGAGCGTGGTTCGCGGTTCGAGGTTCTCCAGTTCGCGGCTCGAGTGATTTTGGGGGGTGTTCTAGATCGAACTAGAACTCGAGCTTTTTGCTAAAGTTCGATAGTTCTAGTTACGTTCGAGAACGGTTCTAGCAGCAAAAAGCAGGGCTTTTTACAGCAACAGTGTGCAGGGAGCCATCGCTGGCAGCCTGCCAGAAGCTGGTAACCAAGATAAACATCGGGTATCCAAGCAAAGCGCTTTGGTTAGTAACCCGATATTTATCCTAGTTACGTGTGCAGGAAGCCGACACTTCCCCGCTCAGCTCGCTCCACCCCCTCTTGCACGCGGCATGTACAGATACATACACACACACACACTCACACTCACCTGTCCCCAGCCATGCAGTCCACGACACTGACGTCCTCAGCGCCACATGACCCCGCTAGGCTACACCCACTTCGCACTCCGCCGCCAGCACACATGGCTCCGCCCACCTGGCACTCTGCACACATGGTCCCGCTAGGCTCCGCCCACCTGACACTCTGCACACATGGTCCCGCTAGGGTCCGCCCACCTGGAACTCTGCACACATTACCCCGCTAGGCTCCGCCCACCTGGCACTCTGCACAGATGGCGCTGCTAGGCTCCGCCCACCTAGCACTCTGCACACATCGTCCCGCTAGGCTCCACCCACCTGACACTCTGCACACATTACCCCGCTAGGCTCCGCCCACCTGTCACTCTGCACACATGGTCCCGCTAGGCTCTGCCCACCTGGCACTCTGCACACATTGCCCCGCTAGGCTCCGCCCACATGTCACTCTGCACACATTACCCCGCTAGGCTCCACCCACCTGGCACTCTGCACACATTACCCCGCTAGGCTCCGCCCACCTGGCACTCTGCACACATGGCACTGCTAGGCTCCGCCCACCTGGCACTCTGCACACATTACCCCACTAGGCTCCGCCCACCTGGCACTCTGCACCCATTACCTCGCTAGGCTCCGCCCACCTGACACTCTGCACACATGGCGCTGCTAGGCTCCGCCCACCTGGCACTCTGCACACATGGTCCCGCTAGGCTCCACCCACCTGACACTCTGTACACACACATGGTCCCACTAGGCTCCGCCCACCTGGCACTCTGCACACATCACCGCACTAGGCTCCGCCCACCTGACACTCTGCACACATGGTCCCGCTAGGCTCCGCCCACCTGGCACTCTGCACACATTACCCCGCTAGGCTCCGCCCACCTGGCACTCTGCACACATGGCACTGCTAGGCTCCGCCCACCTGGCACTCTGCACACATGGCGCTGCTAGGCTCCGCCCACCTGGCACTCTGCACACATGGTCCCGCTAGGCTCCGCCCACCTGACACTCTGTACACATGGTCCCACTAGGTTCCGCCCACCTGGCACTCTGCACACATTACCCCGCTAGGCTCCGCCCACCTGATACTCTGTACACATTACCCCGCTAGGCTCTGCCCACCTGGCACTCTGCACACATGGTCCCGCTCGGCTTACCTGCGGTGATGAAGTCCCGACCTCAGCGCTGTCACTGTCCTCCATGGCCGCCGCTTGTCACATCACCTTCTCTCGCTTCCGACCCGAGACTGACTAGCGGTGACGTCACGGGCTGCTCGCGATACTTGGCTGTGAAGATGATTGATGTCAGTGTGCAGGAGATCAGCGCAGGTAATGTACCTCGCTGACAGCAGCACTTGTCATCCCCTACAGTGACCTGGGCTGACCCATTGATGTTAGCTAAGGTCACTGCACTGCTCTCCCAGCCAATGGGGAACATCCTGCTCTTCATTGACTGGGACAGTGTGGATCGTCATGGGAACCCCTTGGATTACACCAGACCTGGATTTGTTTTTCTTTCTAATAAATTGGTTAAAGAGGGAATGTATTGGGGAGTGTTTTTTCAAATAAAAATGTGTTTGTCGTCTATTTTTTTTTATTACTGACTGGGTTGGTGATGTCGGGTATCTGATAGACGCCTGACCTCACCAACCCCAGGGCTTGGTACCAGGTGACATTACACATCTGGTATTAACCCCATATATTACCCCGTTTGCCACCGCACCAGGGCAAGGGATGAGCTGGGGCGAAGCACCAGGATTGGCGCATCTAATGGATGCGCCACTTTTGGGTTGGCTGCAGCCTGCTATTTTTAGGCTGGGGAGAGTCCAATAACCATGGACCTCCCTAGTCTGAGAATATCAGACCCCAGCTGTCTGCTTTACCTTGGCTGGTGATCCAATTTTGGGGGGACCCCTACGTGTTTTTTTTTAAATTTTTTATTTAATTTAAAATAACAGCGTGGGGTGCCCTCAGTTTTGGCTTACCAGCCAAGGTGAAGCTGCCAGCTGTGGTCTGGTGGTGGTGCTGAACCCTACGTCATTTTTTTTTTCATTTTTTTGCTAAATACAAAGCTAAGCACCCCTTAGTGCCACATGAAAGGCACCAAAGGGTGCAAAATTACAAAATGCAGGAGAGTGGGACATTATGTGTCTTTCTGCCATTATAATGACAGAAAAGACTGATATAAAGTGTACAAGCACTGGAAAATCACCAGAGTGCTCTACGCTGTGAAAAGCAGTAGAAAATGGCACTGGAGTGAACATGTGACCACCTCATGTAGGATGAAGCTATGGATCCTGGGTAAATTTATGTATTTTCCCTCCTTCAGTTTTTTTGCAGTACGCAAAAAAAACAGAAGGCACACGGATGACAAATAGATGACATATGGACCATCTACGGAACGGAAACGGATGCCACACGGATGCATCCGTGAAAAAAAGGACTGTTTTTTGCAGACCGCAAAAATGGATCGGTCGTGTTAATGTAGCCTTATTCTGATCTGCCGTTTATAAACAGCAGGCAGAAATAAGTGAATAACGCCCCCCAGCGTCAGAAAATCTCCGGGGTTTCAGGCGTAGCTGAGACCCTGGAGATCATGATTCAGGACGGTTTTTCTGGTCCCCGCTCACGTGATCACAGGTATACACCATACACCGATGATCACGTTACAGTAAATGACAGTGTCGGTAAAAAATTATTTATCTCCCATCTGGCATGAACAAACATGATAAATCTCCTACCCGGTCCCCTCCGGTCCCCCGGTGTCGCCATAGTGTCCCCCCTGATGCCCTCCCAGAAATCCAAGATGGCCGAGGGCACAGCAGCGCGCCGGCCGCATTCACCCTACTCCTCTGATTTCTGTCGCATGTGCCATGACACATGCGACAGAAAACTCCTCCCCAGGCCCTGCCAGGTCACCCCCTATAACCCCACCGGTGTTTCCTGATGTCCCACGGTACCTGTGCAGCGTTGATCCCCCGCGGCAGATGCTGCCGCATGCACAGAGCGGCTGTCAGCTCAAGTTCCTGTGTTCAGACACAGTGAGTCGTGGTTATGCATCTGTAAGCTAAATGGGCGGCACGGTGGCTCAGTGGTTAGCACTGCAGTCTTGCAGTACTGAAGTCCTGGGTTCAATTCCCACCAAGGACACCATCTGCAAGGAGTTTGTATGTTCTCCCCGTGTTTACGTGGGTTTCCTCCGGGTACTCTGGTTTCCTCCCACACTCCAAAGACATACAGATAGGAAAGGTAGATTGTGAGCCCCAATGGGGACAGTGTTCCCAATGTATGCAAAGCGCTATGGAATTAATAGCGCTAAATAAATGAATAAATTATTATTATTATTACTGCAATGCCCTGCTCATGAGGTAAGGAACATAGTTGATCAGGAGAGCTATATACTACATTTCCAAATGGAGGCATTTGATTTTATAGTAGCCCTTCTGAACGTGAGAGTCTGTTATACGCCACAAGAAAACACTTCTAAATAGCGAGCTCTGTTGTTTAGTATTCATTCAGCTGGATAACTGGACTTAAAGGGGTATTCCATCTCCAGGATCCTATCCCCAATATATAGTAGGTGGAATAGCAATAATATCAGCAAATACCAATATTTGGAAATGTAGAATAGTTCTCCTGATTAGGCATGCCCTTACTTCATGAGCAGGGCATTGCAGCTTTGGTAGCAACCGTTACGACATGGACTCTGCTGCTGTGGACCCGGGGAGAGTGGGTGCAGATTCATTGCACCCACACTCCTCACATGGAGGGTCTGCACTCCTAGAAAATGGGGGATACGTTCCCGTTTTTCCTTACAATAAATTTGTGAAAGAGGGAATGTTTTGGGGAGTTTTCTTTCAAATGAATTTTTTTTGTCGATTTTTTTTGTTAGTACTGACAGTTTGTGATGTCGGGTATCTGATAGATGCCATGACATCACAAACTGCTGGGCTTGATGTCAGGTGACTTTACAAGTAGTATCAACCCCATTTATTACCCCGTTTGCCACTGCACCAGGGCACGGGATGAGCTGTGGTGAAGCGCCAGGATTGGCGCATCTAGTGGATGCGCCACGTCTGGGGTGCCTGTGGCCTGCTATTTTTAGGCTCTGAAGGCCCAATAACAATGGACCTTCCCACCCTGAGAATACCAGACCACAGCTGTCCGCTTTACCTTGGCTGGTGATCCAATTTGGGGGGGACCCTACTTTTTTTTTGTAATTATTATTATCTATAAAAAAAGAGCCTGGGGTGACCTCCACATTGGATCCCCAACCACGGTAAAGCTGCCAGCTGTGGTTTTCAGGCTACAGCCGTCTGCTTTACCCTAGCTGGCTATCAAAAATGGGGGGACCCAACATCATTTTTTTTTAACTATTTTTTAAATAAAAAAAATTAATGGGCTTCCCTGTATTTTGATTGCCAGCCAAGGTAACGCCAGCCAGATGGGGGTGGCAACCCATATCTGTCTGCTTTATCTGCACTGAGAATCAAAAATACCGCGGAGCGCTACGTCATTTTTTTTAAAGATTTATTTTTACAGCACTGTCATGTCAGGCAATCAAAATACAGGGAAGCCCTTTTTGTTTTTAGTTATTTAAATAAATAATTTAAAAAAATATATATGGGCTCCCGCTGCATTTTTTGTATTGCTAGCTAAGGGTAATCCAAGCAGCTACTGGCTGCTAACCCCCACTGCTTGGTGTTACCTTCACTGGCAATGGAAAATCCAGGGAAGCATTTTTTATTTTTTTTGCCAAAAAACTACAAAAAAATGAAGTGCGCTTCGCCATATTTTTGTATGCTAGCCAAGTACAGCAGGCAGGTACGGGCTGCCCGTAACCCCCAACTGCCTATTTGTACCCGGCTGGGAACTAAGAATATAGGGAAGCCCTTTTTTTAATTAATTAATGAATTTTATGAAATAATTAAAAAAAAAACAAAAAAACGACGTAGGCTTCGCCCCATTTTTGTGTCCAGCCGGGTACAACTAGGCAGCTGGGGATTGGAATCCACAGCACAGGTTAGCCCGAGGTTTCTGGGCGCCTCTGCTGCGAATTGCAGTCCGCAGCCGCCCCAGAAAATGGCGCTCTCATAGAAGCGCCATCATCTGGCGCTGTATCCAACTCTTCCAACAGCCCTGGAGCCGGGTGGCTTGTTGGGTAATCATGAGTTAATACTGGCTTTGTTTTACTAGCCAGTATTAAGCCAGAGATTCTTAATGTCAGGCACGTTTGACCCGGCCATTAAGAATCTCCAATAAAGGGTTAAAAAAAAAACACCACACAGAGAAAAAATACTTTAATAGAAATAAATACACAGACACATTAGAGACTCCATCTTTATTACCCCCTGTCAGCCCTCCCCAATCCTGCTCTTCTGTCTTCTTTCCCCTTCAACACATGCAGCTCTGTCTGCTCCATCAGACAGCACAGCTGCATGGGGGAAGACGCTGTGCTCCGTGCAGAAATCACTCTGTGAGAGTGACCACAGGCTCCCGGTTGTAAGCGGTGGCACGGGTTGCCATAGCAACGCTGCTCCTATCACGTGATTCCGGTGCCGCTGCGTGCTGGTAGCGGGACGTCCCCGTCACCGCTACCAAGCGCGTTGCTATGGCAACGGCGATCTCCGTGATTGACCGGCTGTGTCTGCCGGTCAGGAGCCGGCTTCTGCGGACGCTGGTAACTACGGTAAACATCGGGTAATCCAGAAGCCCTTTCCTTGATTACACGATGTTTACCGTAGTTACCAGCATCCGCCGCTCTCACGCTGCCAGTGCCAGCCCCCTGCACACATAGCCAGACTACACATCGGGTTAAATTAACCCGATGTGTACTCTGGCTAGGAGTGCAGGGAGCCAGCGCTAAGCGGTGTGCGCTGGTAACCAAGGTAAATATCGGGTTGGTTACCCGATATTTACCTTAGTTACCAAGCGCAGCATCGCTTCCACGCGTGCTGCTGGCTGGGGGCTGTGGTCACTGGTTGCTGGTGAGATCTGCCTGTGTGACAGCTCACCAGCAACCCGTGTAGCGACACTCCAGCGATCCCTGCCAGGTCAGGTTGCTGGTGGGATCGCTGGAGCGTCGCTTAGTGTGACGGTACCTTAAGGGAACGGGGAAGCAGAGCGGGGAGTCGAGCTAGAGCATGTCGCCGGTACACGGCGATACACAAACGTGCACCGTGTAACAGAGAGATGCAATGACAGGTCCTACATGACGCGTCATAGTCATGTGACCAGTCTGTAGCCAATGAGATAACAGGCACGTGACTGGTCACATGGCTATTTTTCACGTCACGATAGGTCCTGCATCACTGCTGGCAGTGCTGATTACCGGGAGGATTCAGCGATCATCGGATGGAATAGCGGCAGGAGACAGAGTGCAGGAGGGATCGCGGGGACCGGTAAGTGTTATGGCAATGTTTATTAACTGTATGTGTACATTTATAATGTGTTTTTATGTGTTTGTGATTGCCTCCTATTGTTTCCTATGCGGTTTGAGTGGTTCGCTGAACCGGTTCGCCGAACCGAACTCGAACAAGACCTCCGTTCGGCGAACCGAACTCGAGCCGAACTACGGCCGGTTTGCTCATCTCTAGAGAGGACTCCATTGATAATAAGAACTTACAATTTACAGGTGAGAGAGAGGGCCCCGCTGACCATAAGAACTTACACTTTACAGGTGAGAGAGAGAGAAAGGACCCCGCTGATAATAAGAACTTACACTTTACAGGTGAGAGAGAGAGTGCCCTGCTGACCATAAAACTTACACTTCACAGGTGAGATAGAGGACGAATTTCAGAAAAGTTGAGTCAAACTTGATCCTCTATGGATCAATTCACTCAAATCTCGTCTTCTGTATCTATTATTACCTAATACCTGTTTTTATATGACATATTATAGATGTTGTCCCATGAACTGATTACATTTTAATCAATAGATCTGGTTATAATAATAAGTTACAAATTTGGATGTATGAAAAAAAAATTGATCCTATACTGAGAGAATCTTATATGTGCTCCTGCTATGTACTGTGTAATGGCCGTGTCTGACTGTACAGGGACATGGTCTGATCATACCACAGCTCCTGGGCTGGGGAGGACGCAAAAGAGAGAATACAAATAGCACAGCGTTACACAGTACATAACAGGGACACATATATAAGATTATTTCAGCACAGAAACATTATATATAACATCCAGTTGTGGAAATTATTATTCCAAGATCTATCGATTAAAGTGTACGATGCTCTTGTGACCACCTTCTTTAAGTTTTTAATCAAATTATGATGTATTATTCGGTATATGGAAAACATCATGCAGTAATTTGAAGATTCTTGGGAAATTATTTTTAACATATTATCTCTGGAAGAAGAACTGATATGACTGCTGTGTTTCAAAGGATCATCTATGCATATGTGAGTCCAGCATATCAGGACAACAAACACACTTATATAGGAGTAGTACTGCATGTGATGAAGTACAATGCCTGGTTAACAGCTGTCATTACTTTTCGTAAAGCATGATAATATTGCATTCTTCAACACTATGTGCTCTTGACCTTCCAAAAGAATGTCTTCAGGTCCTCAAGCCATCCTTTTATCCATTATCAGCAACCTCCAATGAATGACATTTGCTGTGGCTGAAAATAAAACACATCAGCTGGAATCAAAAGCATGCTGACATAATATGTACTACATGTAACACTTCACTGCAAACATGCCACTCCACTGTGTACAGACTTCATATTTTCCAGACAATCAGAGTTCATGATATCGAAACAGGATTAGTGGTACAGACTGACGGCTAAATTATATGGGTTATCTTACTTTGGCTTCAGGATATTCATATATTTTTGTATTTAATATAGCTGATTTATTCTGAAAAGCACATAGATTAGTATACTCTTCGCATAGTTCTTCATTAATCAGTCCATTAATGACCATACTGCGTGATTATGAGTTGAGCCCACACCAAACTTGGCAGAAGCTGACTGTATTAAACAGACAGCATATGCCTCTAATAGCAGTGTTTAGAGCTTAGCTCCAATTGCTACTGTTAATCCCCAAAATGCTGCTATCAATCTCAGACTGCATCGTTTAAAGTGCACAGACTAGGGAATGTTCTATTCCGTGCTCCCTTTGGCCCTCCAGCAACAAACATACAGGGTGCCGATGTATTGCTATTGCATGTGGGAATGTACTCAATGCCCCATGCGTTACTCTAATGTCCTAAGTATCCTGGGCTCCTCTTCCATTCACTGCCCTCTGTTTTGCTCCACATCAGGTTTTGCAAGTTGCTAAGTTGCAAGTTTGATGATATTGTGACGCCCCTGGACAAACAGGTCGTCACATGGTATTGTACAATCTGCCCTCCCATGCAAAATCCACCTCCTTCTTGATTATGGGTCCCCAACTATATGGTGTTGCCTACAACAGCTAATAAAATCCTAGGTACACTCTGCACCACACCCACCAGACACATCAGTGAATGGCCTGAGTGGAATAGGGTCGCCCACTTGGGGAGTTGGTAAGGGGAAGTCAGGAGGGTCAGGAGTAAAGGCCTCTTTACACGCTGCAACATCGCTAGCGATATTGCTGTAATGTCACTGGTTTTGTGACATAACAGAGACCTCCCCAGCGACATTTCAGTGTGTGACACGCATCAGCGACCTGGCCCCCGCTGTAAGGTCGCTGATCGCTACAAGTCATTCAGGACCATTCTTTGGTCCTTTGTTTCCCGCTGAGCAGCATGTATCGGTGTGTTTGACACCGATACAACAACATAGTTAGCGACTCAGCCCATAGGCAATCTAGCGTTCCCTTTCCAGCGAGGTCGTTCTGAAGGTCCATATCGCTGCTGCGTCGTTGGCCAGATCTGCCTGTTTGACAGCTCACCAGCGACTGTTAGAGACTTTCCAGCGATCCCGGCCAGGTCGAGATCGCTGGTGGGATCGCTAGAAAGTCTCAGTGTGTAAAGGGGCCTTAAGAGAGTGAAGTGTTGTTAGCGAAGGAGAGAGGAGGTCAGGAGCCGGGCTCCTTGGAAACACCTAGGTAGCAGACGGTGGTCTGGACTTAGTAGGAGCTGGATTCCCGGTCGCAGGGGATCATGATCATGACAAGGGGCATGGTAGTGTAGAGGAGGACAGCCGGCGGCCTTGTACCATCACCGAGCTGGGACAAGGGCATGACCAGGTAGGGGGACCCTAGGTCAGGTAGTAGCTTCAGGCAACCTGACAATTTACCCGACGAGAATGGAGCCTTCAAGATCCGCTCTCCACCCGCTCCAAAATCGGGGTACTAGTGCAACGAGGGGGATAGAACTTTCCACTAAAACGGTGCAGAAAATCCCAAGCGTGAACCCTGAGAGCAAGCTCCCACAGTTAGCCATACTGGGGAGCGGGACCCGACTAGTTCCAAACTACCTGGACCAATAGAGAAGTGAACTTAGTGCCAGGAGGAAGGTCACGGATTACCAGGCAGCACCATCGGGGACGGGACCCGAACTAGCTCCCCTCAGAGGCAGCGGTATCCAGAACTTTGGTTTATCCAGTTGTCGGTGTCAGTTTACTGGACTGAGTGAGTACGAAAGTGACCCCCTTCGCACCCAACGGCACTCCCCGAACACCATCACCAAGTCCTGGGGCATCCCCCTACCCGTGGAGGGGTCTAACATCTGGCTGCCCCACTCCATTGCTCCGGGTACTCCCAACTGCAGCGGGGGTACTCCACACACCACGGGTGGCGTTCACGAACTCTAAACATAATCCCCTGCAAATACCCCCGTCCTTAGAGTGTGCGCACGACCCCCGGTTCCGGACACCCCTCGAGCCACCGCTGATCCGGATCCAAGCAGCCTGGCTGCTGACACGGGAGCGGCACAATATCATCTACTTAGGTCCATTTAAGGCACAATAATACACACTGGGGTGTTAGTGTCGCGGGCGGAGAGGACACGGCGCTCGCTAACGCTCGGGTCCGGCGCTGCTGCTGCTGCTCGGTGGCTCGAGCGGTAGGCCGGATCTGGGGACTCGAGTGGCGCTCCTCGCCCATGAGTGAAAAGGGGGTTGGTTTGTTTTAGGGATTTAGTCCGTGACGCCACCCACGGGTTGTGGTGAAGATGGGCACCACCACTGCTGGTGACGGGGATCCCAGGAGTGATGGTAGGGAGCAGCTGGGATGTTGTTTTCCCCCTCCGTGGGTAGGGGTTGGTGGTCCCGGGGCCCGGTGGTGTGACGGGGACGCAGGGTCGGTGAGGTGCAGGGTTGCAGGGACAGCGCGGTGCGGTGCCGGATGGCACGGGTGTACTCACTCAGCAAAAGAGGCACAAAGTCTCCAGTGAACCAAACGGCTGGATGTGGGTCCCGCAGCCAGCCGCAGAGTCTCTCCCCGGACAGGTGATGGTGGCTGCCTCCTGCACCTCTGTGTACTGTGTTGACTCCAATGGCTTCCCAACAGTAGTCCGCTCCCCAGTGTATAGATACCGGAAGAGCCCGTTTTGCCCGCAGGCGCTGGCCCTTGGACTTCTAGCCGGTGGCGGTGGCTGTATGTCCTCACGGTGTGAGCGGTTGCCTTCAATCGGGACTTGGTTGTTAGGGAACCCCGGGGGTTCCTGTCCCATTCGGATTTGACTATTGACGGCGGCTCCAAGCCTGGTCGGGGTCCGATGGCCCTGCCTGGGTGTGCTTAGCTTCACTCCGTTTCCCGGTCTGGTACCGGTGGGCCACCGCCCAGCCCCGGTCCTTATGGCTCTGCGAAGTTCCACCAACTCCTGCAGACGGCCACCACCGTCTGCCAACCTTGCTGTCAGTGTCTGGGCTCTGACCCAGACACACGCAGTTTGTGACCTCTCACTTTCACCTCCTGAACAAATCTGCTCCTTTTTCCCGCCTCCAGGCCTGTAAACTCCTCGGTGGGTGGGGCCAACCACCTGGATCCGCCCCATCTGGTGTGGACATCAGACCCTGGAGGGAGGCAACAAGGGTTTTGTGTCTGACTAATGTAACTGTCAGGGGGGTGGGGGTGTGTGTGTTCTCTCTCTGTGGCTACCTGGCTAGTCCAGGGCGCCACATTAGGATTAAGACTCTTGCATTATGTGTTTGTTGTACTAGCATTAAAACTCTAGTGTCCTGTGGTTGGTGTGCTCCACTAGTTGTCCTCCAACTCTCTGATACTGCATACCTACAGCTCAGCAGGTTCCCCCTCACTCTGCCTTCTCTGCATTAATACACCTGTTGCAGCAAACTACTGCGGGACTCAGTTTATACTGCATTCATCATTTCTTTGTTCCACTTCACCAGTACTACTGGTCCTGAGTTTCCTGTCTGTGCCAAGTCCTCACTCATGCCTTCCTTTATGCTCCTCCATTGCTCATGGTCCATGTAGCATTGTGGAATCAAAGGCCTTGTGGATCTGTAAGGAGTGGACTGTGACCTGCAGACTCGCAGATAACCAGGACCGGCTGATCTTGGTGATCTGGTTCTTAAAATCCAGTTCTGGGCGAGATTCCAGTCTCCATATAAGTCTATGGTGTCCAGAATCCGGCGATTAAAAATGGTGGTAATAGGGATAGGTGATAGTGGAATAGGAGCAGGAGTGCTATACTTATCAAGGCTCCGGCATGGCTATAACTCCTTCCAGACCATGCATTCACTTCCAGTGCCACACATTAGGCTCATCAGATATTCACTGCTTTCCCTGCCTACTGGTGCCTGTGATTGGTTACACTCAGAACACTCAGACACGCCTTCACACTTCCAATCACAGGCGCTATGTGCATTTGTTGAGGTATAAAAATAAATAATTTAATTAAATATTTGGTGTAGGGCCCCCCGTATTATAATACCCAGAGCAGATAAAGCCTTCAGCTACAGATTGCAGCCCCCAGCCATGCGCTTATCTTGGCTGTGTATTAAAATAAAAGGAACCGCATGCGGCTTTTTTATATTATTATTATTATTTAAATTAATCATTTAAAAAAAACGAGGTTTGGTCCCCCCAATTTTGATACCCAGCCAAGCTAAAGGCCAACAGCTGGGGACTGATATTCTCAGGCTGAGTAGGGCCATGCTTATTGGGCCACCTCCTCAGCCTAAAAATAGCAGCCTGCAGCCACCCAGGAGTGTCGTATCTATTAGATGTGACAATCATAGCGCTTTCCCAATTGCCCTGTTGCAGTGGCAATCGGGGAAATAAGAGTTTAATGACAAGGCATAACTCTCATCAAGCCCCAAATTATTGATGGGTAGGGGTCTATGAGACCACTGCATCACTAATTCTATAAGTAAAAAGAAATAAACACAGAGAAAAATCCTTTATTTGAAATAAAATACAGCACCCTCTTTCCACTTTTTTATTAACTCCAAAAAGACCCTTGATGTTCCGCCGTAATCCACATTACGTCCCATGACGGTCCTGGCTCATCTACATCCAAACCTGGAGAGACTGAAAACATGTCTCTGATCTCTCCGGGCTCTGGGAAACACTGACAAGGGGGACCCAGCTGGCAACAGTGACTTCACTCAGTTCACTGGAGGTCATACCAGGGTTCCCACAGTATGACCTCTGGTGATCTGAAAAACTCTGGGTTAAATTGCGGGCTCATGCCCCGCAACCTGCCATCCCTTTAACGTCAGTGTTAAAAAATGATGTGGGGGTCCTCTTTAGTTTGATGACCAGGCAAAGGTAAAGCAACAGATGCTGGCTGATATCAGGCTGGGAAGGGGCCAATATACATCAGTTATATTAAGTTTGCCAGTGTTGTATACTGAAAGCCCCACACCATGATGTTCCCATCTCAAAACTGTTGGTTTGGTGTTAAAGGCCTCCAATCATCTAACCCAACTACATTCTCCCAATATTACACATTCTTGTCTAAATCTTGTTGAGCAAATTTTAAACGCTTTTAAACATGCTCTTTGTTCAGCAATAGAGTCATACGTGGTGAGCATACTGTACATGTCATGCCTCAGTTTCAGGATTCAACACCAAATAGTGGGGCTCCTAAAGGTCCAGTGGCCCCTCAAAGAACTCTCATGCCTCATTTATGTAATTCAACCTGATGACCTAGTGCCCCAAGGTTGGTTCCCCTGTCTACTGAGCTATGGTCCTTTTCTTTTCGTTGCTAATATTGATGGTTACTACTAATACTTTAATTTTCCTTTTTGTGAGTTATCCTCTTCAGATGTTTTTCATTATCCTGTTTTGGTTTGTCCTATCACAGCCTGGGTGAGGATAAATATAGTTTCCTTTCACTGTATTTCCTTGGCCATATTTCCATGTGAACTTGTTCCTGGGATCTCCAGCTCTTTATATTTACCTCAGATGAAAACACTAATTGAATGTCTGCTCTTTTTGAGTTTTTCATCATGGCCCCTTTATCCATTAACATTATTTGTACCTATTTCATTTGAGCTCACATGTGATTTCTGTTTTTTTTCTGCACTACTTCCTATCACCTTGTTAGCAGTGCTTTCTGGCATCCCCTCTGATTCCTCAGGAGGCATGAGAAACCCTTCGATGGCCTTTTCGGGAACCAGGTCCAAAGCGGTATTAATTGTACTGTTAGGGGTTTAGTATGTACATGCATTCCCCTTTCTGTTACCCATTTGTGTAAGGGTGTGTGTCCACGATCAATATTTGCAGCGGTTTGGAGGCAGCCTACCTCAGCTGCATCCAAACAGTCGTGGTGTACAGTACAAACATAGTGGACGGGATTCCTAGAAATCCTGTGCCTACTGTGCTTCTTTTTTCCGCAGCAAACACTGACCTGCAGAGCATCTTTCCAGACTGCAGCATGTCAACTGTCTGTGCGGAATCGCATGCGTCCTCCGTAGGGAGAACACAAGCAGGAGACCGCAGCGCACGGAACTTTGATTGTGGGTATGAGCAGTTGCGGTCTCCTGCGTTCTCCTGCGGAGGAGACATGTGGTCCCCCGGTCAGCACTCGCTGCGTTCTTGTGATGCCCTGGCCTATCAGGTCGTCACAAGGGTGCCGTGAAATCTGCCCTTCTGCATGGTACCCACTCCTCAATGGTTATGGGTCCTGTCCTTTTGGTGTTGCTAAAAACAGATATACATAAATCCTGAGGAACACTCTGCACCACAGCCACCAAACACTCATTGGGCAGCCTGAGGGGAATAGGGCCACCCAGATGGAGGGATGGTAGAAGGCGGGCCGGAAGTGTCAGTAGTAGTCAGAGAGTGTCAGTGAGCAGTGACAGGAAAAGGTCACGCTGTGGAGCTGGGCTCCTGTACCCGTCCCAGGTACCAGACATTGGCCTGGCCTGGAAGGAGCTGGAACCCCGGTCGCAGAGGGTAGTGGCATGGGGCATGGTACTGCCATGGAGGGCAGTTCAGCGGCCTTGTGCTACAACCGGGCAGGGGCCAGGGCATGACGGGGTACGGGAAGTAGCTTTATGCAGCCCAGTAATTCACCTGACGAGGACGGAATCTTCATGAACTGCTCTCCATCCGCTCCAAAATCAGGGTACTAGCGCAACGAGAGTGATAGGACTTCCCAAAACCATCCAGAAAATCCCAAGCGTGAACCCTGAGAGCAAGCTCACCCTGCTAGCCACGCAGGTGAGCGGAACCCGAGTAGTTTTAAGCGAAAGGGATCCACCAAGACTAAACACAGTGCCAAGGGACAAGGCTTCAGACCAACCAGCAATGCCAAAAGGGCAAGGACTCAGCGTGTTTGAACTAAGGCTGCAGGGCGTTCAAGACTTTGGTTTTCCCGGTGTCAGTGTCAGCATCTCTAGACTGTGTGAGTACATTGTGCCCCTTTGCTTCCAACGGGTCCCCAGCCTACCATCACGAGCCCCGGGACACCTTCCCCTGCCCACGGAGGGGTTAACATCACCAGCTGCCATCCCATCGCTCCCGGGCGCTCTCCCTCTCTCCTAAATGCAGCAGCGGTGGTATCCCATTTTACCACAACCCGTGGGTGGTGTCACGAACACTATCCAATCCATCCTTTCTTCCCCTTTTTTATTTCGAGCGGCCGCGCGACCCCGTCTCGGGTCCGGAGACCCCTTGAGCCACTGCAGATCCGGATTCGAGCAGCCTGTTGGCTGTTGCGGGGGCGGTACATTCTGAACTCAGCGAGTCATGGTCGTGGGCACATACACTAAGTGATTTAGGTTCATAACAGCATACAGGTGTTCGCTGTTGAGTGTATCACTTATTATTTTCTTTGAAACAATTGTACCTGCTGATTCCTGGTGTTTCTGTAGCTCTTCACAGGTGGTCCTTGGCTCTCGGACAACTCTTCTGATAATTCTTTTCCCTCTACTGTCTGAAATATTGCAGAGAGCACCTGGTCATTGCCAGTTTATGGTGAAATTATATTCTTTCCACTTCCAGATTATGGCTCCAACACTGCTCACTGGAATCTTCAGCGGTTTACAAATTCTGAATTTACAGTAGTTTAGAAGGTCTTGCTCACTGGTTTTACCCATCATGGGATTCTTCTTGTGTTGCACCTTAGTAATGAGACACCTTTTTATAGGCCATCAGTTGAACCAGCAAATATTATCGTTCACTAAGTGGCAGAATTGCTTTATAAATGCTGATAGATTTCAGCTGGTGTCATGACTTTCCATAGCATTTTGCACCTCTCTTTCTGCATGAATTCAATATAATTTCCCTGTGTCATCTCTCATTATTATGCATAACTTAATTTATGGACATCTAGGGTTTGATTTCCTTGCCTGGTGAGAAATTTATCATAATAGCATCTTTAGAAATATACAGTATTTTCTTAGAAAATTGGTGATGTGTTCAATACTTATTTCAACCATTGCATATAAGCAATACAGTTTATACAGTATATTTGATCATGCTATTATTTATTTTTACATTTATCTAAAGTGTATTATTAGCCATGTAAGAAAATGTTATGATTATGGTGCCCACATATAACGAACTTTAAATATGCCATAGACTCTAATTAATAGTACTGCTTTGATATGTCGACTGGTAAAAACATATGTTACGCTTTCTGGCTCATAATTTTATAATGGTATTTTCTGCCATTATAAAAGTAGGTAAAATCCAGTAAAGTAGAAAAAAGTAAATATCTTTAAAAACAACAGTCACATTTGGATATTGGCTGCATTGGTTCTTGGACATGCACAACCCTTTGCACATAGCATATGATAGAATCTATATATATAATTGCCTTATTCTGTCTGTCTGTCTGTCATGCTCCAAAATTGTGTCACCGTGACATGTCCTTACGGTGACACAAAGCTGATTGGCCGCTGGGTTCGCCATGGCCCCGCCCCCCCACACGGATTGGCCTCTCGCCCCGGCTGCGCCCCCACACGGATTGGCCAGCCGCTCGCCCAGGCTCTGCCCCCCCCCACAGATTGGCCTCTCGCCCCGGCACCCTGCAGGAATTGGCAACTCGCCCACGCCACGCCCCGCCCCCCTCACGCAATAGACGTTAGCTCTCGCCCCCCCCCCCCCCCGCATTGCTGAACTGACACGGTCACGGAGCCACGAATCCCAGGTGAGTACTGTACTCCTCCCCCCCCTTTCCCCCCTCACCAACGGGAGCCCACATCAGCGTACGCCGCCGCCGTATGCTGGTGTTGGCTCCCGTGCGAGCGGGGGACGTGTTGCGCTGGTAACCATGCTTGCATAGTTACCAGTAAATAAAGGTCCTGCAGCGGCGTGTAATACTTATTCTATATTCTGAGGATTTCGATAGCGTAGGGCAATGACAATCAGAGACGAGTTCCGGGTACAAGATGTTTTATAGTATGTCACCACGGTAG
The DNA here is from genome assembly GCF_048569485.1 of Anomaloglossus baeobatrachus. NCBI lineage: Eukaryota > Metazoa > Chordata > Amphibia > Anura > Aromobatidae > Anomaloglossus > Anomaloglossus baeobatrachus. The sequence goes on from NC_134358.1 coordinate 403,967,712, forward strand.
AAACAGAACAAACACAACAATACAATAACACATATAATACTTTCCGGAATAGACGCGCAGGGGATTCCCGGGACCACGCACCGGACTCCCCCAGGGAGACCACCGGAGCGAACCCCTATACAGGGACTGTCCGGCAATCTACCCCGGAAGGCCTAAATGCGCAGCGGCCGGGATAAGGAGCAAGCGGTAAAGTCAATGAGTGTCCGTACGGAAATGTTTATCCAGGATGGTTACGAACCACAAAGAGAACCAGGCGGAGTGCTGACCGAAGATGGTAAACGGAATCCGGGCACAGCCTTAAGAGCCGGGTACAGTCCTGAGACAATCGGTAGGTAGTCCTTTAGGGGAATCCCGAGGCAATCCGGAATAAGCAGCAAACACAGCAGGAGCACACAGCAGGCAGTATACTCAGGCACTGGACTGGGCTGGGAGGCGGCCTTTTAAGCTGCTGGACAGGAAGTAGGGCAACAGAACGGTAACCTCCATGTTAACCGAGGGCAAGGGCAGTCAAAAGAGAACTGGAAAACCTGGAAACCTGACATTACTCCCCCCCCCAGAGACGGCCTCAGGACGGATCAGGGCCAGGTTTGTCCGGGTACCGGCGATGAAACTGAGCAATCTTCCGGGGTGCCCGAATGTTACCCACCGGTTCCCAGGAATCGTCCTCGGGGGCGTACCCCTGCCAACGTACCAGATACTGAAGCCGACGACGATGGAGCCGGGAGTCAATAATGTCCTCAACCACGAACTGCTCCTCGCCGTCGACCATCACAGGCGGAGGAGGAGGCACAATACGACCATGAAAAGTATTAGGGGAAACGGGTTTGAGGAGAGACACATGAAAGACCGGGTGTACCTTTAGATGGTGCGGTACCCGTAGCCGACAGGCCACAGGGCTCACGATCCCGGTGATTTTGAACGGACCGATGAATTTGTGTCCCAGTTTCTGCGAAGGAACACCCAATCTCAGGTTTTTGGTGGATAACCATACAGAGTCCCCTACCTTGTACATGGGTGCCGGTTTCCGGTGAGTGTCCGCCGACCTCTTGTAACGCTCCTGGGCCGTAGCTACGGTGTGCCTTAGAACCTCCAGATTCTGTCGTAGTTCTGTCACTCTGTCCTCCACCGCTGGCACCGAAACCGCAACCGGTGACCTAGGCAAAATAGTCGGATGGTAACCCAGGTTAGCGAAAAAGGGCGTTACCTTAGTGGAGCTGCTCTGAGTGTTGTTGTAGGAGAACTCCGCCAACGGAAGCATCTTCAACCAATCGTCTTGGAGATGGCTGACATAACAGCGAAGATATTGTTCCAGGGTTTGATTCGTCCGTTCGGTTTGTCCATTTGTCTGAGGATGGTATGCAGAAGACAAACAGACATCAATCTGGAGTGCCGTACAAAACCCCTTCCAGAATCTCGACGTGAACTGCACGCCCCGATCGGAGATGATCTCATCCGGTACCCCATGCAATCGGAATACGTTCTGGACAACCAAATCCACTGTCTCTGCGGCTGAGGGAAGACCGGTACACGGAATGAAGTGAGCAGCTTTAGTCAATCGATCCACCACCACTAAAATGGTATTATGCCCGCCTGAGACCGGCAACTCCACAATAAAATCCATGGAGATAGACCCCCAAGGGCGAGATGGCACGGGTAACGGTTGGAGGAGTCCCGTAGGAGCCACACGAGGGACCTTGCACCGGGCACAAACCACGCATGAGTGGACATAGTCCTTTACATCCTTTAGACAGGTAGGCCACCAGAAAAACCGGCTCAGAAATTCCTGCGTCTTCTGTACCCCCCTATGACCGGCCAACACGGAGTCATGAACCAACTTGAGAACCCGAAGTCTTACGGCCTCCGGGACATAAATGCGTCGTTCTCTTAACCACACCCCATTCCGAAGAACAAGAGTTACATCATTCGGGGGGGCAGCAAGAAATACATCACCATCATAGGCCAGCTTGATGTCCTTCCACAAGTCCTGGTCCTGGATTACTCCAACGAAATTGGCATCTGATAACACGGTCTGCGACGGGGTTCCAGGCACGGAGTCCACGGCAGGGATTCGGGACAAGGCATCGGCTTTCCCATTACGTGAACCTGGACGGTATGTAACAACAAAATTGAATTGGTTAAGGAATAGGCTCCAACGGGCTTGTCGTGGAGACAGGCACCTGGCAGACTTAAGAAATTCCAGATTACGATGATCTGTGAGTACTATCACTTGCTGCGCGGCTCCCTGTAAGTGGTGTCTCCATTCCTTGAAGGCGGCAATAATCGCCAATAATTCCTTATCCGCAATGTCGTAGTTCCTTTCCGCAGGGGACAACCTGCGGGAGAAGAAGGCACACGGATGCAGGAGACTCTTGTCCCCGGTCCTTTGAGAAAGAATGGCCCCTAATGCGTAGTCGGAAGCGTCGACCTCCACGATGAAGGGAAGTGCGGGATTCGGATGCACTAGTATGGGTGCTGAGGTAAAACATCCCTTGAGACGATGGAACGCTTCCTGAGCCTGGGCGGACCATACAAACTTCTGTCCTTTCTTAGTCAACAGGGTGATGGGACGAACAATCTCTGAAAAGTTACGGATAAAGCGTCGGTAAAAGTTGGCAAAACCGACAAAGCGTTGTACCTCTTTGATGTTTCCCGGTTCCGGCCAGTCGAGAATGGCTTGTATCTTGCTAGATTCCATGTTCAGTCCCTGAGGAGAGATGACATAACCTAAGAATTGTATTTGTGAGCAGTGGAACTCACATTTCTCCAGTTTAATGTACAGGTGGTTGTCCCTCAGCCGGGTAAGTACGGTCTTGACGTGCTCCTGGTGTTCCTGGAGAGAATCAGAAAAGATTAGAATATCATCCAGATAGATCACCATGAATTGGTCCATGATATCCCTGAAAATATCATTAACTAGATGTTGAAATGCCGCAGGAGCGTTACAAAGTCCAAAAGGCATCACTAAATACTCAAAATGTCCGTACCGACATCGGAACGCGGTCTTCCACTCGTCTCCGGGACGTATACGAAGCAGATTATATGCCCCACGGAGGTCCAATTTGGTGAATATCTTTGCCTGTTGGACTCTCTCCAATAGCTCCGGAATCAACGGTAACGGATACCGGTTCCGGATGGTTATTTTATTCAGTTCCCGGTAGTCAATACAGGGTCTCAGAGTCCCCTCCTTCTTTTTCACAAAAAAGATGGGTGCCCCTGCGGGCGAGGTAGACGGGCGAATAAATCCCTTGGCCAGGCTTTCATCAATATACTCCTTTAGGGCTTCTAGCTCAGGTGCCGCCAACGGGTAAACATGACCAAACGGGATTTCTGCCCCTGGGAGTAAGTCTATGGGGCAATCATACGGTCTATGCGGAGGAAGCCGATCGGCCTTTCTTTTGTCGCATATGTCAGCGAAGTCACGATAAACCGAGGGTAAAACGGGTACCTGTACAGTGCCTTCTGCATGTGGTGTTACCGGAACCGGAACAGTTGGACAAATGGCCGGATCACTCTGCGGTGGGAAGGATATCTCCTTAGTTTCCCAATTGATGACCGGATTTGTAGACCGTAGCCACGGAATACCTAGAATAATCGGAAAATGTGGAGAAGAGATCATCATGAAAATAAGAGTCTCCTGCTGACCTGGTTTCATCATGCATTCTAGCGGTACTGTTTCCTGATCCACTGGTCCAGATGTTAACGGAGATCCGTCTACCGTCTCCATGGTAACCGGTGAGGATCTTTGCTGAGTCCGGATACCGTGTTTACTAGCAAAAGAAAAGTCCATGAAATTTCCCCCTGCCCCAGAGTCTATCATTGCAGAGGTAGGAATTAGCTGTCCCTCCCACCGGATCTGAATGGGGAGTGAACAATGGGTATATTTCCCTTCTGAGTCCTTCGGTGAGGTAGACATTACAGTCAAGGGAAATACCGCATCCAAGTGTCCACTTGCCTCAGAGATATCAGACTCTGCGTCCGTGTTATCACACTCTGCCATGGCTGCCAATACCTTATTTGAGCGATTCGGACGTTTCGGGCAGTCGATTAAAAAATGGTCCGATTGACCGCAGTAGAAACACAAACGCTCACGGAGCCGGTGTTCACGACGTTCGTTGGTCTCTCGCTTTTGTAGAGAGTCCACTTGCATAGGAACGTCCTCAGCCTCCCGTGGCGTCCTGAAAGCAGGTTCTCTGGAAGGAAATGTATTATTATTCATACGGTTTATAGCTGCCCATTTTTCCTGTCTACGTTCCGTTAAACGGGTATCTATGCGCACACAGTGCTGGAGAAACAGGTCAAAATCCCCTGGGGATTCGGAACGGGCTAACTCGTCCTTGATGGTACCGGACAAACCCTTTCTGAAAACGGACAATAATGCATTGTTTCCCCAGTCGGTGTCTACCACTAACCTCCTGAACTCAGTGGCGTATTCAATGACAGAGCGCTTTCCCTGACGTAAGGAAAGGAGAGCAGATTCAGCGGTAGCACGGCGATTCGGATCATCAAACATCTGCGCCATTGCGTTCAGAAAGTCATCTAGGTGATTTAAACGGATGTCCCGGTTTTCTATCATCGGATTAGCCCAAGCCAGTGCTCGTGAGGTTAATAACATGATGATACATAACACCTTTGACCGGTCAGAACGGTAATATTCAGCATGCACATCGAAAAACAGTATACATTGGTTAATAAATCCACGGAACTGACTACGATCACCATTAAAACGGAATGGGGGTAACCTAGGCATACTGGCAGCTGATACGGACGTAGTGGGGCCGACTTCCTGAGCCTCCACTCTGACTTGCAAATCCTGTATAGCCGGACCCAGTACCTGGTGATCATGGCCCAGCTGTGCCTCCACATCTCTAAGCTTAGTCTGCACCACCTCCATCTCCTGCTGCAGGGAGTTAATCATGGAGAACAGCTGATCTACTCGTGTCTCAGTCATTGCCCCAGCGAAATCCTCTAATGGCCTGAGTATAATGTAATACTTATTCTATATTCTGAGGATTTCGATAGCGTAGGGCAATGACAATCAGAGACGAGTTCCGGGTACAAGATGTTTTATAGTATGTCACCACGGTAGAAACAGAACAAACACAACAATACAATAACACATATAATACTTTCCGGAATAGACGCGCAGGGGATTCCCGGGACCACGCACCGGACTCCCCCAGGGAGACCACCGGAGCGAACCCCTATACAGGGACTGTCCGGCAATCTACCCCGGAAGGCCTAAATGCGCAGCGGCCGGGATAAGGAGCAAGCGGTAAAGTCAATGAGTGTCCGTACGGAAATGTTTATCCAGGATGGTTACGAACCACAAAGAGAACCAGGCGGAGTGCTGACCGAAGATGGTAAACGGAATCCGGGCACAGCCTTAAGAGCCGGGTACAGTCCTGAGACAATCGGTAGGTAGTCCTTTAGGGGAATCCCGAGGCAATCCGGAATAAGCAGCAAACACAGCAGGAGCACACAGCAGGCAGTATACTCAGGCACTGGACTGGGCTGGGAGGCGGCCTTTTAAGCTGCTGGACAGGAAGTAGGGCAACAGAACGGTAACCTCCATGTTAACCGAGGGCAAGGGCAGTCAAAAGAGAACTGGAAAACCTGGAAACCTGACACGGCGGGACTTCCACACGCACAAACATAACAGCACACACACACGCATACACACACACATCAGATCGCACTCACTCTCACAAACACCTCACACACACCTCACACACACCTCGCACACACATCGCATCCACACACTCACACACACATCGCATCCACATACTCACAGCATCCGGCGATATCCCTTGCTTCTCAGCCTCGATACTGTGCTGTTGTGATCTTCCAGGACCTGACGGAGGATCACATGGCCAGAGGCATGTGGTATGTCCGGATGTTGTGAGTATCAGCGCGTATGTGCGATATCGTCAGTGTCTGTGTGTGTGAGTGGATGCGATCGGGTGTGTGTGAGTGGATGCGATCGGGTGTGTGTGAGTGGATGCGATCGGGTGTGTGTGAGTGGATGCGATCGGGTGTGTGTGAGTGGATGCGATCGGGTGTGTGTGAGTGGATGCGATCGGATGTGTGAGTGTCGGCAGAGGAGCACGGCGTGCTGGAGGAGGCTGGGAGCAGAGAGGCTGATCATGGGGAAGGCTGGGAGGAGAGAGGCTGATGATGGGGGAGGCTGGGAGGGGGAGGCTGATGCTGGGGGAGGCTGGGACGAGGGAGGCTGATGCTGGTGGAGGCTGATGCTTGGGGAGGCTGATGCTGGGGGAGGCTGGAAGGAGAGAGGCTAATGCTGGTGGAGGCTGATGCTTGGGGAGGCTGATGCTGGGGGAGACTGGGAGGGGAAGGCTGATGCTGAGGGAGGCTTGGAGGAAGGAGGCTGGGAGGAGAGAGGCTGATCCTGGGGAAGGCTGGGAACGGGAGGCTGATGCTGATGGAGGCTGGAAGGAGTGAGGCTGATGCTGGGGGAGGCTGGAAGGAAAGAGGCTGATGCTGGTGGAGGCTGATGCTTGGGGAGGCTGATGCTGGGGGAGACTGGGAGCGGAAGGCTGATGCTGAGGGAGGCTGGGAGGGGGAGGCTGGGAGGAAGGAGGCTGGGAGGAAGGAGGCTGGGAGGAGAGAGGCTGAACCTAGGGAAGGCTGGGAAGGGGAGGCTGATGCTGGGGGAGGCTGGAAGGAGAGAGGCTGATGCTGGTGGAGGCTGATGCTTGGGGAGGCTGATGCTGGGGGAGACTGGGAGCGGAAGGCTGATGCTGAGGGAGGCTGGGAGGAAGGAGGCTGGGAGGAGAGAGGCTGATCCTCGGGAAGGCTGGGAAGGGGAGGCTGATGCTGAGGGAAGCTGGAAGGAGAGAGGCTGATGCTGGGGGAGGCTGGAAGGAGAGAGGCTGAGGCTGGGAGGAGAGAGGCTGACGCTGGGGAAGGCTGATGCTGAGGGAGGCTGGGAGGGGAAAGCTAATGCTAGGGAAGGCTGGGAGGACGGAGGCTGGGAGGAGAGAGGCTGAACCTGGGGAAGGCTGGGAGAGGGAGGCTGATGCTGGAGGAGGCTGGAAGGAAAGAGGCTGATGCTGGCGGAGGCTGATGCTGGGGGAGGCTGGAAGGAGAGAGTCTGATGCTGGTGGAGGCTGATGCTTGGGGAGGCTGGGAGAGGGAGGCTGATGCTGAGGGAGGCTGGGAGGAGGGAGGCTGGGAGAGGTAGGCTGAGAGAAGAGAAGCTGATGCTGGGGGAGGCTGATGCTGGGGGAGGCTGGTAGAGGGAGGCTGATGCTGGGGGAGGGTGGGAGGAGGGAGGCTGGGAGGAGAGAGGCTGATGCTGGGGAAGGCTGGGAGGAGAGAGGCTGATGCTGGGGACAGAGAGGAGAGGCTGATGCTGGGAGGAGAGAGGCTCATGCTAGGATGAGAGAGGCTGATGCTGGGAGGAGAGAGGCTGATGCTGGGAGGAGAGAGGCTGATGCTGGGGGCAGAGAAGCTGATGCTGGGGGCAGAGAGGCTGATGCTGGTGCAGCATGGGGGATGGAGCACGATGGGGGGTGCGCAGCATCGGGGATGGAGCATGATGGGGGGGTGCGCAGCATCGGGGATGGAGCACGATGGGGAGTTCACAGCATGGGGGATGGAGCACGTTTGGGAGTGCGCAGCATGGCGGGTGGAGCACGTTTGGGAGTGCGCAGCATGGGAGATGGAGCACGATAGGGGGTGCGCAGCATAGGGGATGGAGCACGATGGGGAGTGCGCTGCATGGGGGATGGAGCACGATGGGGAGTGCGGAGTATGGCGGATGGAGCACGTTTGGGAGTGCGCAGCATGGCGGATGGAGCACGTTTGGGAGTGCGCAGCATGGCGGATGGAGCACGTTTGGGAGTGCGCAGCATGGGAGATGGAGCACGATGGGGGGTGCGCAGCATAGGGGATGGAGCACGATGGGGAGTGCGCTGCATGGGGGATGGAGTACGATGGGGAGTGCGCTGCATGGGGGATGGAGCACGTTTGGGAGTGCGCACCTCCCCCCAAAACACACACACACACACACACGCGCGCGCGCGCACTGCACAACACACCACACACCACACATCACACACACACACACACACTGGGAACCACAAACAACTGCCCTACACAGACACCCACACACACAGACAACGCTGCGCACACACAGCACCCAACACACAAACACCGCGGCACACACAAATATACGCACATACCGCACAACACACACATTGCACAAAACATACCTCCCCCCAAAACACACCACACACACAAACCGCGCAACACACACACAACGCTACAGACACACAGCGCTCCACAAACAACGCAACACACTCAACACACATACAACACCGCTCTCACCCCCCGTCACACCCAGACAACACCCAGAACATGTACAGCCCCTACACAAACACTTGGTAACTACACACAACAACATATATATATATATATATATATATATATATATATATATATATATATACATATATATAAAACAAAAATCATACATGAACTACACAATACGTAAATTCTAGAATACCCGATGCGTAGAATCGGGCCACCTTCTAGTCTATATATATAATTGCCTTATTCTGTCTGTCTGTCTGTCATGCTCCAAAATTGTGTCACCGTGACATGTCCTTACGGTGACACAAAGCTGATTGGCCGCTGGGCTCGCCATGGCCCCGCCCCCCCACACGGATTGGCCTCTCGCCCCGGCTCTCTGCAGGCCCCGCCCCCCTCACGCAATGCACGCTCGCTCTGGCCCAACTGACACGGAGCTCCGATTTCCAGGTGAGTACACACACACATCAGATCACACTCACTCTCACACTCACTCTCACACACACCTCACACATCACAACATGCTGGGATATCGCTTGCTTCTACACCGGCTCCGTCAGGATCCCGGCAGCGCCAGACATAACCTTGCGATGCTGGGATCTTGACGGAGGCCGTGAAAGCTGGTAACCATTATACACATCGGGTAACTAAGGTCCCTTAGTTACCCGATGTGTATCATAGTTACCAGTGTACACCGGCTCACACTCACTCTCATACACACCTCACACACACATCACATCGCATCCACACATCAAGGTCCTGCAGCTGCGGAACATACACACACATAACAGCACACACACACACACATACACACACACACAAATCAGATCACACTCACACACACCTCACACATCACATCGCATCCACATACTCACAGCATCCTGGGATATCGCTTGCTTCTCGGCGGCGATACTGTGCTGTTGTGAGCTTCCAGGACCTGCCGGGGGATCACATGGCCAGAAGCATGTGATATCCCCGGATGTTGTGAGTATCAGCGCGTATGTGCAATATCGTCAGTGTCTGTGTGTCTTTGTGTGTGAGTGTATGCGATCGGGTGTGTGTGAGTGTATGCGATCGGGTGTGTGTGAGTGTATGCGATCGGGTGTGTGTGAGTGGATGCGATCGGGTGTGTGTGAGTGGATGCGATCGGGTGTGTGTGAGTGGATGCGATCGGGTGTGTGTGAGTGGATGCGATCGGGTGTGTGAGTGTCGGCAGAGGAGCACGGCGTGCTGGAGGAGGCTGGGAGCAGAGAGGCTGATCATGGGGAAGGCTGGGAGGAGAGAGGCTGATGCTGGGGGAGGCTGGGAGGGGGAGGGGGAGGCTGGGACGAGGGAGGCTGATGCTGGTGGAGGCTGATGCTTGGGGAGGCTGATGCTGGGGGAGGCTGGAAGGAGAGAGGCTAATGCTGGTGGAGGCTGATGCTTGGGGAGGCTGATGCTGGGGGAGACTGGGAGGGGAAGGCTGATGCTGAGGGAGGCTGGGAGGAAGGAGGCTGGGAGGAGAGAGGCTGATCCTGGGGAAGGCTGGGAACGGGAGGCTGATGCTGAGGGAGGCTGGAAGGAGAGAGGCTGATGCTGGGGGAGGCTGGAAGGAGAGAGGCTGATGCTGGTGGAGGCTGATGCTTGGGGAGGCTGATGCTGGGGGAGACTGGGAGCGGAAGGCTGATGCTGAGGGAGGCTGGGAGGATGAGGCTGGGAAGAAGGAGGCTGGAAGGAGAGAGGCTAATGCTGGTGGAGGCTGATGCTTGGGGAGGCTGATGCTGGGGGAGACTGGGAGGGGAAGGCTGATGCTGAGGGAGGCTGGGAGGAAGGAGGCTGGGAGGAGAGAGGCTGATCCTGGGGAAGGCTGGGAACGGGAGGCTGATGCTGAGGGAGGCTGGAAGGAGAGAGGCTGATGCTGGGGGAGGCTGGAAGGAGAGAGGCTGATGCTGGTGGAGGCTGATGCTTGGGGAGGCTGATGCTGGGGGAGACTGGGAGCGGAAGGCTGATGCTGAGGGAGGCTGGGAGGATGAGGCTGGGAAGAAGGAGGCTGGGAGGAGAGAGGCTGATCCTGAGGAAGGCTGGGAAGAGGAGGCTGATGCTGAGGGAGGCTGGAAGGAGAGAGGCTGATGCTGGGAGAGGCTGGAAGGAGAGAGGCTGAGGCTGGGAGGAGAGAGGCTGATGCTGGGAGGGGAAAGCTGATGCTGGGGAAGGCTGGGAGGATGGAGGCTGGGAGGAGAGACGCTGATCCTGGGGAAGGCTGGGAGAGGGAGGCTGATGCTGGAGGAGGCTAGAAGGAGAGAGGCTGATGCTGGCGGAGGCTGATGCTGGGGGAGGCTGGAAGGAGAGAGGCTGATGCTGGTGGAGGCTGATGCTTAGGGAGGCTGGGAGAGGGAAGCTGATGCTGAGGGAGGCTGGGAGGAGGGAGGCTGGGAGAGGTAGGCTGAGAGAAGAGAGGCTGATGCACACACACACACACACACACACACGCGCGCGCGCACTGCACAGCACACCACACACACACACACACACACACACTGGGAACCACAAACAACTGCCCTACACAGACACCCACACACACAGACAACGCTGCACACACACAACACCCAACACACAAACACCGCGGCACACACAAATATACGCACATACCGCACAACACACACATTGCACAAAACATACCTCCCCCCAAAACACACCACACACACACAAACCGCGCAACACACACACAACGCTACACACACACAGCGCTCCACAAACAACGCAACACACGCAACACACATACAACACCGCTCTCACCCCCCGTCACACCCAGACAACACCCAGAACATGTACAGCGCCCTTCACAAACACTTGGTAACTACACACAACAACATCTATATATATATATATATATATATATATATATATATATATATAACAAAAATCATACATGAACTACACAATACGTAAATTCTAGAATACCCGATGCGTAGAATCGGGCCACCTTCTAGTTCTAAATATTTACTAACGAATACAGTCCAGATATTCTTTTATGTGCTGAATAAGCCTTGTGTCTCCTGCACTTCTTCCTGCTTAACATTAAGATATGCCATTCCCATAGATTATAAGCCCACACATAAATTCTATATATACAAATGAAAAGAGTTAATGACTCAATTATCTTAACTCACAATGGCAATGCCTTCCTTCATTGGTTTCTTATACAGATGAATCCAGATCGCCACTTATTCAGAGACGTCTTGTCTGAATTAATGGTGAGCACTAATTGGCATAAGCAATGTCAAGTTTAGCCCATTTATAAAATGTGGCCGGATGTCTTCATTGGAATACTGCTTAACTATACATTAATAATTAGAGTTATCTAAATGTTTAGGCCAATGTGTCATAATATTTATATTGTACTAAAGATATGCTATGAAAATCTAGAGAGTCTATTAGCAACAAAAGTACATAATTTGTCTTACAGGCTATTGCCAACCTTAATATGATACAAGTCAGAAAGCAGATTCACTAATGACATGAATATGGTCTCCAGCATTTCAACGGCTACAGCCGTATGAATTTATTGGAGCAGGAGGACATTATCAATCACAGTCAGCACATAGCCAAGACTTGGTTACTGATGTACCTTACTTCAAGGGGATGTCTATTGTGGTTATGACTTTTTGTAAGGAGGGAGACATAATGAGGATCTAATGTGATCTGTAATCCAAGTCGGTCTCATGAAGAAATTGTCTAACGTGCTTGCAGCAATATTACAGGAGAATAAACACATTAGTGACAGGTGTTCCTTAGAGCCTCTGTCTTTTCTGATTAATAGATTTGAGTGTCTATTAAAGGGAACCTGTCAGGTGTAATATGCACCCAGAACAATGAACAGTTCTGTGTCCATATTGCTAATCCCTGCCTAACAGTCCCTGTATACACTAGCATAGATAAAGAGATCTTTAGAAAAACTATTTATAAAGCTCTTTTATCACATGCTAATGAGCGAGGGGACTAGTCCCAAGGGCGTTACTTCCCCTGACTAGACCCCCCTCTTAGCATGTTAAGTTCTCTATCTTATACAGTAATAGCATAATGAAATGATATGCCATCACCTTGTGAATGCTGGGGTAGTGCAGGGGAAAAAGTGCTAGGCAAGGGTCTCCAACCTTTCCAACTTTGAGGGCCACATTTACTTCTAAAAATGGTCGAGAGCAGAAGACTTACATTCAGGGGTTGCCACTTTAACCCCACTCAGAATGCTCATGTAAAGTACACTAAGAAAATTATTGCATCCATCTTCAACACCCCTCTAACTAATAGTATCATCCTAATTCCAGTTTACTATACATACTCTCCACCACCTCACCCACCAATATATGTGCATTAATGTGGGCTCTTCTATGCAGGGCACAGAAGTCACATTCTGGAGATGTACATTTTACAGCAGATCTGGTGCTTATGCACCAAGTTGGCAAACATTGGAGAGCCACAAATCATGCCACATGAGGCATCTAAACCACTAACGTAGCATTAAGTCCAATTCTTCCTCCGGATCAGTGTAAGTCAATCATAAATTGTGGCCTAGACTGACATATCTATATGATCTTTATTTTTTTCACCTATATAATAATTTTTATATATTTTGTGGTATATTATTAACCCCTTTACCACCCAGCCTGTTTTCTGGCCAGTGTCACTCCATGAGGTTATAACTAGAGATGAGCGAGCCTCTGAAGGCTCGAGTTCGGTTCGGTTTGTCAAACTGAGGCTCCGTTTGAGTTCGGTTCGATGAACCGTTCGACAAACCTCTCGAACCCCATTGAAAACAATGGGAGGCAAACACATAAAAACACATAGAAAACACTTTCAAAGGTGTCCAAAAGGTGCAACAACTCCCAACACACCACAAACACATGGGAAAGTGACAAGGACATATACTCATGCGAAAACAAAACAGCTGGATGAGGAAAAAGAGGAGGAGACACAGATATAGGCATGTCATGCCCTTCTAAAATCATGTAAAAAACATCAAGGGTACTCCAAGCAGAGTCTCCCTTTTTTCCAAAAATTGGGCCCCACAGACACCACTTCAGTGGCATCACTTGTGCCCCAGTTGCAACCTTGACAGGTATATTTGCATCAAGCACATTCAAAAATATGCCAGCCTTAACTGTCCCCAGGATAACACCGGGGTAGGTAGCAAAGTTTTTGCTGAACTATGACTTGTTCCTCTTGGCTCATTTTTAAAAAAAAAATGCAAGGGGACTCCAAGCAGAGTCTCCTTTTTTTCCAAAAATTGGGCCATACACACCACTTCAGTGGCATCACTTGTGCCCCAGTTGCAAACTGGATGTGTTGATTAGCATCAAGCACATTCAAAAATACGCCAGCCTTAACTGTCCCCAGGATCACACCGGGGTACGTAGCAAAGTCTTTGCTGAACCATGACTTGTTCATCTTGGCTCATTTTTAAAAAAAAAACGCAAGGGGACTCCAAGCAGAGTCTCCCTTTTTTCCAAAAATTGGGACACACACACCACTTCAGCCCTGAAACACACATCCGTGAAACACGTGCGTGTTTGGTCCGTTTCCGTATATACCGGAGACATGGCCAAACGTGCACCAATGTTATTTAATGTTTGAGGACACATGTGCGTTTTTCATTAAGGTCCGTGGGTCCGTGTGCGTGCTACGTTTGTGTCTCCGTTTTGCACGGAAGCATGTCCGTTTTTAGCACGCAACACGCAGCACGGACCCATTGAATGTCAATGGGTCTGTGCGCACGTCCGAGTGACACGGACGCATCTCTGTTTGCTCCCTGTACGTTTTGTGCTTTTTTCATGTGATGTCGGTCTTTTTTCTTTTTCTGTTTCATTCTCTCCCTCAGTCCGTCGGTCGGTCGGTCTCTCTCTATGTCTGTCGGTCGGTCTCTCTGTCTTATCTGTCCCTCTCGCTGTATATCGGTCAGTTCCCCCGGTCAGTTCATACTTACCGTTCCCCGATCTCCGGCGCGGCGCTGCACTGCTTTTCTTTAAACTCCGGCGGCTTTTCCTCTTTTGAAAAAGCCGGCCGCTCATTAATCAATCTCGTATTCCCTGCTTTCCCCGCCCACCGGCGCCTTTGATTGGTTGCAGTGAGACACGCCCCCACGCTGAGTGACAGGTGTCTCACTGCACCCAATCACAGCAGCCGGTGGGCGTGTCACTATGGAGTATAGAAATAAATAAATAATTAAAAAAAACGGCGTGCGGTTCCCCCCAAATTTAATACCAGCCAGATAAAGCCATACGGCTGAAGGCTGGTATTCTCAGGATGGGGAGCCCCACGTTATGGGGAGCCCCCCAGCCTAACAATATCAGTCAGCAGCCGCCCAGAATGGCCGCATACATTATATGTGACTGTTCTGGGACAGTACCCGGCTCTTCCCGATTTGCCCTGGTGCGTTGGCAAATCAGGGTAATAAGGAGTTATTGGCAGCCCATAGCTGCCAATAAGTCCTAGATTAATCATGTCAGGCGTCTCGCCGAGACACCTTCCATGATTGATCTGTAAATTACAGTAAATAAACACACACAACTGAAAAATCCTTTATTAGAAATAACAAACACAAACACATTCCCTGGTTCACCAATTTAATCAGCCCCAAAAAGCCCTCCATGTCCGGCGTACTCCAAGATGATCCAGCATCGCTTCCAGCTCTGCTGCATGAAGGTGACCAGAGCAGCAGAAGAAACCGCTGCTCCTGTCACCTCCACGCAGCAAATGAAGAGAGCCGCGTGATCAGCTGAGCTGTCACTGAGGTTACCTGGATCCAGCGGTGGATGCAGCGGTGGCCGCGGGTAACCTCAGTGACAGCTCAGCTGATCGCGCTACTCACCGCCGCTCCGGTCAGCTCCACGCAGCAACTGAGGTGAGTAGCGCGATCAGCTGTGCTGTCACTGAGGTTACCCGCGGCCACCGCTGCATCCACCGCTGGATCCAGGTAACCACACAATGAATACATTTAGGAGTGCAGTGGTGACAGTAACACCACAGATGTGTCCCAGAATTTTATACCATTGGGCGGTGAAGAAAAAATAATTATATTTTTGCCCCAAAAAATTTAGTTTTAGCCTCAGATTTTATATTTTCACACAGGAAAATAGGTAGAAATGGAACTAAAATTTGTCACACAATTTCTGCTGAACATGGCAATATCCAGTATGTGGCTGTACAGTACTTCTTAGCCGCATGGTGAAAATGAGGAAGGAAAAAGCACTATTTGACTATTGAACTACAACTTTTCATAGTACAATAGTTTGCAGACTTCATATACAGAACCCCTAAGTACAGAAGAAAAGAATCACCTTCAAGTGAGGGTATTTTGGTAATGCCATCCCTCCAAGAATTTATCTACAGGTGTAGTGATGATTTTTACTCCATTGGTGTTTTCTAGACACAAGTAGATGATGCTGAATGAAAATTGCAAATCTGCCATTGTAGTGCCCAGTACATTGTAATGCCTATAGATTGTGTGACGCCCTGGCAAAACCAGGTAGTCACAGATTACTGTACCCCCCACCAAGGGTACAGGAATCGCTTCCTCCTTGGGATTACACACACACCCCCACATGGTGCATATGAGCAGCCGCCCCTCCCCCCACTTAGGAGCTGAAAAGAGCAGCAGGGAAGGAGTTCAGTCAGTCGGAGGAGAGCAGCAGAGCAGTCAGGAGCGTGTCTCCTGGGCTGCAGAGAAAGTTGCAGAGCGGTCAGAGGTTGGAGCCCCTGGACTTGGGAACAGGTCAGGCACTAGGAGGGGACCCAAAGTGGACCGGGGCAGAATAGTGGCCCGCCGGCATCGGGAACCTGGAATAGTGCAGGGAAGTGGACTTCCCCCATTCCAACCAGAGGAGCTAAGCAGACTACAAGGTGCAGTGCAACAGAAGAGGGCTCCTGCTCATTGCACCATGTGTGGGACCAGCACACCCCTCCAAAAGGCTCCGGGTCACCGGCAAGTTGGTTTACAGAGAGTGCTTTCTGACGCTATACATGAAAACAGCCTCATCCAACACCAGGAAAACCGAACTGTGAGTTTCCTGCTCCCTGCAATCCCTGCCACCACCACAACTCCCAATTGGGCCCCGGGACTACACCTCCCCTACCCGTGGAGGGGATTCCACCTTGCTGCCCCACACCACCAGTTCCGGGCATGGTCCCCAGAGGCAGCGGTGGTACCACCATCCCATCACCGCAACCCATGGGTGGTGTCACGGACAATCTCCCTTACCTAATCCCCTTTTTGCTGTGGAGCCTGGTATAACAGACCGGGTCACGCCACCGTGATACCCACAGAAGTGACCACTTGGCCCAGATCTGAGTACCTCTTATCCCTGGGTGACACAATAAGGCGTCAAGAACAGGATACTTCCCCATCCACTTACCTTGTGGAAGTGTGCCTTGTGTTGAAGTCAGTGGTGACCCGTTGAAAATTTTCGGAGTTCGCCATTTTGCCGCCATCTTTTTCCCCGCGAAAAGAGCGTGAAAGTTGAAGCCCCGCCCCCTGGGAACACGGCCGGCAAGCAAAGCCGGAAGTCGCAAAACGAAACTTACGGGCCTGAGAGAGGAGTGCCGAGAAAGGACCAAGGGGGGGCGGGTGAAAATTCTGCGACATGTAACCAGAGCTGTAAAGTGCAGGGACGCCAGGACTCTACAAAATTCCGTTCCTGGACACAAGAGCGGCAAGATGTCACAGCAGGCTTCAACCCCAACGACATCCCATCCGGCCCCGAGCCAGACCGCAGCCCCGATGACGTCATCCCCGGCTCCGGCAGTCCGCCCGGCCGCAACGGTGACGATGTCGGCTCCGGCAGTCCACCCGGCCGCAGAAGAGGCGACATCCGACCGAAAGACTGCCCCAGATACTGTGCCAGCCGCTCCCAGGTACCCCATCCCGGCTGTGGAGCAGCCAGAGTGCATCTGCAGAGAGGAGGAGCAGGCCACTGAGCAATGGGGTTCTCAGCAGTTAGAGAGGCCAGTTGAAGTCGGCGCCGAGGGCATCCAAGTGGGCCTGGCTCCTGAGCAGGAGGCAGAGCACGGAACCCGTGCCCCGTACTGGGATTGGCGGCAGCAGCAGCAGTAGCTGAATATGGACAGCTACTCGCAAATAAGTTAAAGGTTTCAAGTTTAAGTGACTGCCTACCACCTCTGTTAAACCTCCCCACGTTCCCCGGTAGAGGCCATCGGGGGTCGGAGCCCCAGGTGGAAGGTGGTAGAGGCCCGTCATTCTTCTTGAACCCCTCTGGTGGGAGCTAGATGGGGCCATCAGGGTCGTGAATGGTGTATAACATGTCGGTGTCACTGGGGACCCTAGGTGGAGGACGATGGGCAGTTAACTGTTTTGGTAGCGAAACCCGGCTACCCCTTTTGCCCTGTTATGCCCCACCAGTACTGTAGCACAACATGAAGTGGACTGTCTGAGGAGTAGCCTGTGATGAAGGTGGCCGCGGTCCAGTCACCATGAGGACCGGTGACCTGTTTGTTGCTGTGGACTGGTGGGAGGTAGGCTATGGGCGCCGTAACGTTTAAGGCTTTAAAAGTTTGAGCAAACGTACCTCCCGATGTGGGAAGATGCATGTTTGTAATGTTTAACTTTTCTTTTTTCCTGTTAAAATAAACGTCAGTGGCCGGACAGCCCGCGGACGGGCTGTATTTAACCAAGGGGGAATGTGATGCCCTGGCAAAACCAGGTAGTCACAGATTACTGTATCCCCCACCAAGGGTACAGGAATCACTTCCTCCTTGGGATTACACACACACACCCACATGGTGCATATGAGCACCCGCCCCTCCCCCCAGTTAGGAGCTGAAAAGAGCAACAGGGGAGGAGTTCAGTCAGTCGGAGGAGAGCAGCAGAGCAGTCAGGAGTGTGTCTCCTGGGCTGCAGAGAAAGTTGCAGAGCAGTCATGGGTTGGAGCCCCTGGACTGCGGGAACAGGTCAGGTATGAGGAGGGGACCCAAAGTGGACCGGGGCAGGGTAGTGGCCCGCCCGCATTCGGAACCCGGAATAGTGCAGGGAAGTGGACTTCCCCCGTTCCAACCAGAGGAGCTAAGCAGACTACAAGGTGCAGTGCAACAGAAGAGGGCTCCTGCTCATTGCACCATGTGTGGGACCAGCAAAAAGAAGGGGGGCATTTGGATTTAGTAGTGCAGGTTTTGCAGATTTTATTTTTCAAAGTGAACTATAGTGCTTTTCCAAAGCCTTTGAGCTAACAGTAAAATATTAGCCCCCTATAGTTCCAATCACAGATGATAAACTTGGGAGTGGACTGGGGTTTTTTTTTGTAGGTTGAGTTGAACGTTATTGGTGGTAAATTGGGGTACAGAATATTTTGGATCAGTTCACATTTATCAAGGGTCTATGCTGAGCACATTTGTTAGAGTTTTCATCTACATCTCTGAAATATGTGATTCCATTGAAATCCCCAAAGGAATTATTCCCTATAATGAGGCAGCATAGTAAAGGCCCCGTCACACACAGAGATAAATCTCTGGCAGATCTGTGGTTGTAGTGAAATCATGGACATATTGTTCCATTTGTACACAGCCACCAACCTGGCACTGCTTGTCCACAATTTCACTGCAACCACAGATCTGCCGCAGATTTATCTCTGTGTGTGACAGGGCCTTTACTCCGGGCTTCATTTGGCATCTGAGATGAGTTTTGGAGGTGAAAGAGAGAGGAGTAAAACGTCTGTCGGGGATCTGGGTCGTAGCCCGGATACCCTGTGGCCAGGAGGCAGACGGTGGTTGCCGCCTGCAGGAGCCAGGAAGACGGCTGGTGGAACCGTAAAGGACCGGGATAGGGTAGGGGCCCGCTGCTACCGAACCGGGGAACCAACTGGAAACCGGAGCACCAGGAAGGGTACTCAGACCCAGAACGAGACCCAGAAACCACTGGACCGATTCAAATTAACTGATTGGGGTCTTGACCTTAGGTTCTTTCCCACCCAAGTCCCAACTGAAGACAACAGCCCAACGAGGGGGATAAAAAGCCACCGCTCAGGCAGAGAGATCCCATGGGCCAGCGTCTGCGGGCAAACCGACCCTCCCGACACACACAAAGCCGGGGAGCGGACTCCCATTGTGGAAGCGCAGGCAGTCAAAGTCTACAAAACGAGGTGCAGGAGAAAGGCGGGGACCACCAAACCGGGTGGGGGACCAGATGCAGCCGGCTGCAGGCACCGACCACCATCTTTTTGGTTTACCAGAGACTCCGGTGTATCTGTCATAGTGAGTACAACAGTGCCCTCGGGCCAACGCCGCCCCGCATCGCACCAACACGCCCGCGCTCCCACATCCTAACCCCAACAACCGGGCCCTGGGACCATCAACCCCCTACCCACGGAGGGGTCAACACCTGGCTGCGCAACACCATCTCTGGGAGCCTAGTCAACGGCAGCGGTGGTATCCACACTCACCACGACCCGTGGGTGGCGTCACGAACTTAAACCCAAAACTGCGGCTCCGGCCGTGAACCTCCCCACGGAAACCCCTCACGTAGCGCCAGCCTCCCTTCAGAGCGACGTGACCACCGGGTCCGGAGGCGCTCGAGCCACCCACCGACGAGCCCGGATCCGAGCGGCTCGGCTGGGGCCGAGCCCCGGGGCGGTACACATGCCTAAAAGCATACATAAAAAGATGGATACCGCCGAACCACAGGCCATATGGGAAGTCAAAGTAACCCCATCTGCCTCATTACAGTGAATGGTTCCTTGAGAATTTTGTCTGAATCACATTTTTGAGAGATTTAAAATAATCCTCAGTTTAACCTCTGAGTATAGAGCTGAGGATAAATGTGAGCTGAGCTAAGGCAATGCGATTTTTGGGAGGCAGAATAAAGAAATAAACAGCAGTTGAAGAATTGGCTTTATTACTACTTTTTACACTATTAACCTTGTCATATAAGTGATAGCACTGCTTTTTTTTCCCCAGGACAGTATAATTACAATATATTACCAGGTTTATACAGTTCTTTTTAGGTTTGGTTACTATCACACTTAAAAATGGGTTATGTTTTCAAAATAAAGGTTCTTTGCATCATCAAATTTTGAAGGCTATAGTTTTTTTTATTTTTCTACTGACAAAATCATGTAAAGGCTTGCTATTCCAGGATGAGTTTGTACCATTTTAGGCCACATAATATTGTTTGATTGCTTTCTATTCTACTTACTGTAAGGCAGAATATAGAAGAAACAACAATTTGATTTTTTTTTCATGCCTTTCACCTTGTCACAAAAGTGATGACAGCTTTATTCTTTGGGTCAATAAGAATACAGCAATACTACATTTACATTTTTTTTTTAAGATTTTACCACTTTTACATCATAAAAACAATTTTATGGGAGAAACAGTTTTAGCCTTGCTGCATTCTGAGAGCTATAGCTTTTTTAGCTTTTCATTGATGAATCTATAGGGCAGCTTATTTTTTGTGGACAAGATGACATTTTCAGCTATACCGTTTTTATTTACCTATGACTTTTTGATTGCATTTTATTCTACTTTATTTGCTCGCTGTATGATGAAAAGATATAGTGTAGCGCCCCTCAGCCACTCAGGGCACTACTAGGAACTGCATCCTCACCAGGATGCAGGGCCTACTCCCTGGGACCTGGAACCCCAGTGCCAGCAACACCCACACACACCAAAATCCCAGTTTCCACTCCATACCAGGGGTAATTCGCTAGTCGGACACAAGTAGATAGCCACCTAGAGCGCGGAGCCAGACCAGAGGGACTAGACAACCTGGTGGGAAGGGACAGCAGGCAGTTAGTGAGAAGCAGTAGAGAGGAGAGGAGCCTGAGAGCTGGGTCATGTAACGGTGACCCGGGGGCAAAGGAGAGTGGTTGCCAGGGCAGGTACACCCGATTACCGCTAGAACCTGAGCACCGACGGGGCACAGGGCCCTAGGTCAGACGTCAGTTTCACATGGTCTGGCAAATACCTGCACAGTGAGGGGACCTCCACGGACCTCACTGAGCCACAGATCCGAGGGAATCAGCAGTAAAGCAAGGATCAGGGGTCGTGACACAAACCAGCCCTTCAGGGTCCACACTGCCCGCCATATGGACAATGAGAGTGCCACAAAAAGGGACAGTCTGGCCTCAAACCGCTCCACGCTACAGGGACCCAACCATGCTGAGGGTGCTGGGGACAGAGCAACCGAGTTATCAACTAACACTTGAACTACAGGGACCTGAACTAGCCGTCCAAGGGTCAAGAGTGAGTAGAGACTCTTAATTACAACCCACGGTGTGGCCTCCTTATTACTCCATCATACATCTTCGGGATTCAGCCCTACCTGCGGAGGGCCTACCACCACAGCTGCCATTACCACCAGCCCTAGAGATAATCAACTCAGCAGCGGCGGTTTCACCATCTTAACCGCAACCCGCAGGTGGCGTCAAACAAATTACTTTAATCTCCCCTGTAAATACTCTCCATTAAAAAAAGCACCCAGGGCACGGGACCGGGCAACGGCCACCAAAGTGACATTCCCCAGTGACACACTGCCCGGGACCAAGTACCCCATTCCCTGGGCATCACAATAGCTTTTCCTAATTTTTTTTTATGGTATTCACTGAAAGAGTTAACTAGGTAATGTGACAGTGTGGCACCCCTGCAGCTTCAGGTGCCACAGGGTACTGCACCCCCATTGGAGTGTAGTATTTATCCCGGGTCAAGGGAAGGTCAATGCCGGTTTCAACTCAGAAAAAAATACAGTCAGTAGGTTGTCCTCCCCAATGGGGACTGGGCCAGAGTCGGATCACAGTAGGGGGTCACTACAGCGGTGGGTTTACAGGACGCCACCGCACCAGGGGCTCACCAATCCACTGGAACCGGAGACTCATGGTTAGGGAGAAGAAGCCACCAGAGGGAGTTAGGAGCACACAGTGAGAAGAGCAGGTTGACCTAGTAATAGTAGTGAACCAGCCGGTAGCAGCGGCTGGGGAAACAGCTCAGAACACACAACACAACTACAGCAGGAAGAACAGCTTCAGACACAGAGCAGAGAGGACATGCCACAAGCAGCTCTGTGGGCCAGGGCATTCAACACGGTTGCTGGGGAGAAGCAGGCGGCTGCTTCCACAGGAAGACAGCCCTGTCGGGATACAGAATCCTAGGGCAGATATGCTTCACTTTATCTACCAACTCTGCAAGAGACGCGGGGAGCGGCTAGAACACTCACCGGATCCGTCCCAACGAGTCTGCAGCCAAATAGCATATAGGATCTGGGGTAGAGGACCGGCCCCACAACGGAACCGCGCTATTAGCAATGCATATGTGAAGCCCCTCAGGTGTTGTATCGGTGCATACCTTCAGGGACTCCACGTAGCTGGTGCTGGTCACAGGTAGGGAATCTTCAGTTTTGATCGTGACGCCACTCTCAGTATTGCGGTCAGTGGGGACCGCCACTGCAGGTTAGGGGACGCCTGGGGCTGATGGTGGGTGCAGTCGGATATAGTAGCCTCCTGAGAGTGAGGCAAGCCCCAGGGCCCGGTGTGGGTTTGTAGTACCACAAGTCGCAGAATGACTCAAACACAGTCCAAGAAGTCTTTTAACGTGTTTACTCACTGTTTGGAGGTCACGGTGAGATGCCCGGGCGACACTGTGATAACCAGGTGGAACCAGGAATTCCAGGAGGCCGTTCTGAGGGTAGCTGTCCACTCGCCTTCCTTGCACTCTTTCTGTTTTAGGAGGATCCTTTGCTTGAAGCGTGGTAGGACCCCTCCAGGGAAGCTGTTACCACCCTGCTCCCCTCTCTCTGGCTCGTCTGCCGGCAGCGTGGCCTTGGTGGGATGGCTTCTGGCCCTGTCCCCTTATGGGCCTGGTGTGCTGCTTGGCTCAAGCTCTGTGTAGTCGTGGTGAGGGCATGAAGTACCCCCCCAACCTGTAGGTTAAGCAGCTCTGGATGATCTGCTGCCTGTTCTGGGGACCTAGTTCCCCTTGTGTGCTCGGATACTGGGATCTCCGTACTCAGCCACCCCTCTTTCTCTGGATGCTCTTCAGGCCGACCCACAGTACTCCGTTCTCCTCCGCTTTCAGCTACAGCACTCCTCAGGACCTGTCTGCACGGGAGCTTCTCTGCTCCCCCTCCATACACTTCAACCACTTCCTCTCGACTCCCTCACTTCCTCCTCTCTCTCTCTGCCCTGCTTCCTAGCAACCAGCCCCTGAACACACCCCTAGCTGGGAATTGAAAGTTAACCCCTTCTGGCTACCCAAGGGTCCCCTCTGGTGATGTGGGAGGCCAGGTCACTATATGTTTGTGTGTGCACCTCATCCTGGCCTTTGGAGATTACCTGGAAGCATTGCTCCCGCATGGGTGCAATACTCTGTGGTGCCTGACCAGGTCAGGGGCGCCACATTCCCCCTTAGTTATCATCAGCACGTCCTCGGGCTGCAAAGACAAGAGAAAGAAAAAAGGTAATTACAAACTTTTCCCACACAGGGGCAATTATTTACATTTAAACATGCCAGGTACCATTCCACCACCAACCACCCACATGTCCGAAACCCACCCAAAAACCTCCAGGAGGTAGGTCACCGGTCCTTTTGGTAACCAGGTCTGGGCCATCACATTCCCCAGACCTTTCCTCCAATCTTCCTCTCCTGAGGGGAGTGGTGTAAGGTAGGCCCCATAAACAGGCGTACCCGCTTCCGAGTGTTGGAGGGCAGGCCCCATAAACAGGCGTGCCCCCTTGTTGGTGCAGAGCCATGCCCCTCAACAGGCAGACCCTGTGGTTGGTACCAAGAAGGCAACTTTTTTACAATACAAAAGTTTGTGGTTAAAGCCAGTTCATAACCAGTGGTCTAACATTTTAAGGAAGTCTCACAATAGTCCTTGTGGGCACATTTCGCTTAAACGTTGCTTAACTATAACAGGTTAAACATTACACTTCATACCGTCACTTTCAACTAAACTGTACTTTGTCTATAGCGTAATGGGAGCTGACCAAAGTTGCTGCGGGTTGATCTACGCAGTACTATACTGTCATCTGTCTGAGGTTGTGTCCTCCCACCCGATGTATGTGTCTCAATGTGAATTCTGGGTGTACTGGGTTCTGATACCAATGCGTGGTTTTCTGCTTCAGCTACATTTGGCACTTCTAGGTTCTGAACAGGTGCTTCTAGGTCTCCTACTTCTCTAGATTGAGTGAATGTAATGACTGGAATAACAACTGCTCCATTGTATTGAGGCCAACTTGCTGGAAAATCTCCAAGCGCAGTATGGATCATCCTTTCTTTTGGTTCTTGAACTGGCAAAGGGTTGGGACTTTCTTCAGGGGTTCTTAGTTGTTCAGGACATTTCTTTAGGCGATCTCTAGAAACGACAGCTGTTGTTTTTCCTCCATCTTTGCTGATAAGGCATGTCTTTTCATTGCTAAGCGTTGATGGTAACACAGTATAGGGTTCTTCTTCCCAGTGATTGTCAAGTTTATGACGCCTTCTCTTTCCCTTGAGAACTATATCTCCTGGCATCAAAGGAACAGCAGGTGCTTTTCGATTGTAGGCCTTTTCTTGTTTCTCACGCTGCTGAGTCAGGCTTCGCTCCACACACTCTTGTACTTTCTTGTATTGGGTTTGGCGGTTGGAATCCCAATCATCACCTTGTTGATGGTCTTCAGGGGTCTCAACTCCCATTTCCAGATCTACTGGCAATCTCCCTGGTCTGGCCCTCATCAGGTATGCCGGTGTGCAGTTCGTGGAACTCACAGGGATGTTGTTATACATGTCCACTAGATCGGGTAGTTTTTCTGGCCACTGACTTCGTTCCTCCAATGGGAGCGTCTTCAGAAGATCGAGAATGATGTGGTTCATCTTCTCACACATGCCATTGGTCTGAGGATGGTAAGGCGTAGTACGGATCTTCTGGCAGCCGTATAGGTTACAAAACTCCTTAAACACTTCAGCTTCAAAGGCTGGTCCTTGGTCAGTGAGCACTTGATCTGGATAGCCATGTGGTCGACAGAAGTGTGTCTGGAAAGCTTTGGCTGCAGTTTGACCTGTCAAGTCCTTGACTGGTACTACCACCAGGAATCTGGAGTAGTGGTCAACCATAGTGAGAGCGTAGTTGTAGCCTTGTCTGCTGGGTGCCAACTTTACATGGTCCAGGGCCACGATCTCCAGGGGCCGTTTAGTTTGGATGGGCTGGAGTGGTGCTCTCTGGCGGTGCTGGTCTTTTCTTCTAAGATTGCAAGGCCCGCAGTTTCGACACCACTTCTCTAGGGCAGATCTCATGCCCACCCAGTAGAATCTTACTTTAAGTAGGGCCTCCAGTTTCTTCCAACCAAAGTGGCCTGCACCATTGTGATAGGCTTCTAGCACCATCCTCGTATCCTTCTGTGGTACAATCACTTGCCACACCTTCTCATGCGTCCTCGGGTCAATGATGCTCCTGTAAAGTTTGTCTTGATAGATGAATAATCGACCCCTCTCCTTCCATAGGTACTGTGCCTCAGGTGGGGCTCCTTTGTCAAGGCTGGCGCCAGGCTGGCTGATCAGTTTCTTTACCAAGCCTACCGCTGGATCATTTTCCTGGGTCTCCTTCCAGTTGTAGTGAGGTAGTGGGTTCAGGGTCACCTCTTGGCGGTTGGCACGCGACTGCCGACACTGTTTTGCTCCATGGCGATGGAACGCTGGCAGCTCAATCTCTTCAAGATCATCTTCATCTTCACCCTCGTCTGCTAGGTGAGGCATCCTGGACAGAGCATCTGCGTTGCCGTTCTTGCGGCCAGCTCGATACTTGACAGTAAAGTCATAATTCGCCAGTCGGGCTACCCAACGCTGCTCCATGGCACCCAATTTAGCAGTATCCAAGTGGGTCAGGGGGTTGTTGTCCGTGAAGACAGTGAATTTGGTGGCTGCCAGGTAGTGCTTGAACCGCTCTGTGATAGCCCATACCATGGCCAGGAACTCTAGCTTGAATGAGCTATAATTCTCCGGGTTTCTTTCAGTAGGCCTGAGCTTCCTGCTGGCGTAAGCAATCACACGCTCTTTGCCTCCCTGCACCTGTGAAAGCACTGCTCCCAGTCCCACATTACTGGCATCTGTGTACAGTACGAATGGCAGGCCGTAGTCAGGGTAGGCTAGGATCTCTTCACCCGTCAAGGCCCCTTTCATTTGTCTGAAGGAGTGTTCTTCTGCTTCTCCCCAGTGAAATGGCGGGCCGGAGATCTTTCCTTTCTTCTTTGGGTGGCCTACCAGGAGCTCTTGCAAAGGCGCTGCCATTTTCGTGTAGCCCTTGATGAACCTTCGGTAGTAGCCTACCAAGCCAAGGAACTGACGTACCTCCCGGACGGTAGTAGGTGTGGGCCATTCCTGGATGACTGTGACCTTCTCTGGGTCCGGTGCTACTCCTTCTGCACTGACCACGTGACCTAGGTACCGGACCTTTGGCTTCAGTAAATGGCACTTGGATGGTTTCAGCTTCATTCCATATCGGGATAGTGCTTCAAAGACTTCAGCCAGGTGTTTCAGGTGGTCCTCGTAGGTCTTGGAGTACACGATGACATCATCCAGGTAGAGCAGGACGGTTTCAAAGTTGAGGTGCCCTAGGCAGCATTCCATAAGCCTCTGGAAGGTCCCGGGGGCATTGCAGAGTCCAAATGGCATGCTGTTGAACTCACAGAGGCCCATTGGGGTGGTGAAGGCCGTCTTCTCCCGATCTTCTTCTGCTACAGATACTTGCCAGTAGCCACTAGTAAGATCTAGGGTAGAAAAGTAGTTAGAGGCTTTCAAGGCAGCGAGGGATTCCTCTATCCTTGGCAAAGGGTAGGCATCCTTGTGTGTTATCTGATTTATCCGTCTGTAATCCACACACATCCTCATCGTGCCATCCTTCTTTCTTACCAGGACCAGGGGAGCCGCCCAGGGGCTACAACTGTCCCTTATGACGCCTGCCTCCTTCATGTCCTTCAGCATGTCCTTTGTGCGTTGGTAATGGGCTGGTGGAATAGGCCTATGTCTTTCCTTAATGGGAGGATGACTGCCTGTGGGTATGTGATGTTGCACCCCTTTGATCCTACCAAAGTCTAGTGGGTTCTTACTAAAGACTTGCTCGTATTCCTGCGCGACCCTGTAAACCCCATGTTTCTGGTAGTCGGGTGTAGAGTCAGTCCCCACGTGTAGTTTCTGGCACCAATCCTCTAACTGCTTTTGGGAGGTCTCACCCTCTTTTGAGTCAGCTTGTGTCAGGGGACCTACAGGTGTTATGGCGTCATCTGAGCATGTAAACAGTTTGGCTATGGTAGCGTACCTTGGTAGTCTGGCTTCCTCCTCCCCACAGTTCAACACTCGTACAGGCACTCGTCCCTTGTGTACATCAACTACCCCCCTGGCTGTCAGAATCGTGGGCCAGTGGTCTGAATGAGTGGGCTCTAGTACAGCCTGGTAATCTTGTCCTCTGAGACCTACCGCTGCTCTACACCACATCATCATTTCACTCCGTGGGGGTATCACAATGGGGTTAGCATCCATCACCCGTACACTACCAATCTCACCGCCAGTCTGTTTTACCTGTTGCTTCCTCAGAATGATTCGGATCTCCTTTTGCAAGGCTCTTTGCGACCTGCCGTCAGCACCTTCAACAATCTGGTGAAGCAACAACAACACTTCCCCTAGGCAATTTTCTATGACATTAGTGCCTAAAATCATTTGCGGGTTCCTTTCTCTAACATCAGTGTCCACAACAATCAGTCCTTGTCCCTTCATTTCCTGCCTTCCCACCTTTATGGTTACCTCTTTGACCCCGATCTGGTCTATAGGTTGTCCGTTGGCAGCATAGATGGTGAGGGAGGGGTCCGGTGGTCGGAGATCGTCGTCCGACCAAAACCTCCGATAAAGGACATGCGGGATCGTGGTGACCTGAGAGCCGGTGTCCAATAATGCCGGGGTAGGGATCCCGTCCAAGACGATGGACAGGACAGGACGTCCACCCACGTACTGATCACAGCAGCGACTTGGGCCTGATCTTCTTAATCCTGAGGACTGGCCCTCGGCCCCAGGTTTGACTCGTTTAAAGGACAGGCCCTTGCATAGTGACCTGCCTTCTGGCAACGACGACAGATGGGTTGTCCAGCTGAGTCATAGCGATCACTG
This sequence comes from Anomaloglossus baeobatrachus, assembly GCF_048569485.1. Classification (NCBI taxonomy): domain Eukaryota; kingdom Metazoa; phylum Chordata; class Amphibia; order Anura; family Aromobatidae; genus Anomaloglossus; species Anomaloglossus baeobatrachus. The sequence continues at coordinate 403,996,146 of NC_134358.1, forward strand.
CTCCTGCCTCGAGTTGGGGGACCCCTTCTCCTCCGCATCCAAGGGACATCCTCTGGGTTGTCGGCTAGCAGGATCTGATGAGGGACTTTGGTCTCTGAGGGCAACTGCATTGCTTTCAGGATTTGTGCGACGTCCTTAGTGAGCTGCTGCACTTGGGAGGATAGCGTACTTATGGTCTCTGCTGGCGCGTTGAGTCCTTTTGCAGTCATCAGGGCCTGCGTGGAGGATTCCGCTCCTGCAGCCGTGGAACTGGCAGGGTCTGTGTCCACAGGGGGTTGGAGTGCTTTCACTGCCCGGTCTTTCAGAATGGCAAAGTCCACGTCGGGGTGTTCTAGGGACCACAGCTTCATCTGCTTCCCATCCTCAGGAGAGCGCAGGCCCCGCAGGAATTGTTCCTTCATCATCCGGTTTCCTTCCTGGTCACTGACAGGGTCCACCAGCTTGAGAGCCCGTAGTGCAGCCTGCAGCCTGAGGGCATAGTCTCTTATACTATCTTGGGGCTTCTGACGGCAGTGATAGAAGTCCGTTCTCAGCTCTCCCTCCGTGCGGTGTTCAAAAGCAGCTGCTAGTTTGGCAAAGATGGTCTCAACAGAGCTCCGGTCATCATTGGCCCAGGACTCAGCTTCCAATTCTGCTGCTCCAGTCAATTGTCCCAGCACCACAGCGGCCCTCTGTTTACCAGTCATCGCGTGCATGTCTAGCAGGGTGTTGATCTTTTTCTTAAACCCGGTCAGCGTGTCTATTTTACCGGCGTATTGAGGCAGCCATTGCGCCCCTGGGGCATACAACAAGGACACTGGCATTATGGGGGCGACCTCGGCCGGCGCAGCTGCGACCGCGGCACCGGCACCAGGCGCTGCGGCGTCCAGCGCGACAGGGGCTGGCATCGCTTGGGCTGCGTCGCCCTGACCAGGGGCATTACCTCCTGCAGCGTCCATTTTTCTTCAGAATTCTGCGCGCTCCCTTTCCACTTCCTGGGTCAGAACGCTCTCTGAATTGTGGGGATTCTGGGGCGGCCACACCTCTTCGTGGGCGGTGCTCTTCTCCCTCGCGCGGGCTGCAGCGCGCGCTTTTGAAGATGGCAATATGGCGGCGGTTCAATTTTTGCGGTCGGACCTCTGAGGCACACGGTCACCTGTCTGAACAGGTCTAGTCCTTATCCTGTTCGTGACGCCAGAAGATGTGAAGCCCCTCAGGTGTTGTATCGGTGCATACCTTCAGGGACTCCACGTAGCTGGTGCTGGTCACAGGTAGGGAATCTTCAGTTTTGATCGTGACGCCACTCTCAGTATTGCGGTCAGTGGGGACCGCCACTGCAGGTTAGGGGACGCCTGGGGCTGATGGTGGGTGCAGTCGGATATAGTAGCCTCCTGAGAGTGAGGCAAGCCCCAGGGCCCGGTGTGGGTTTGTAGTACCACAAGTCGCAGAATGACTCAAACACAGTCCAAGAAGTCTTTTAACGTGTTTACTCACTGTTTGGAGGTCACGGTGAGATGCCCGGGCGACACTGTGATAACCAGGTGGAACCAGGAATTCCAGGAGGCCGTTCTGAGGGTAGCTGTCCACTCGCCTTCCTTGCACTCTTTCTGTTTTAGGAGGATCCTTTGCTTGAAGCGTGGTAGGACCCCTCCAGGGAAGCTGTTACCACCCTGCTCCCCTCTCTCTGGCTCGTCTGCCGGCAGCGTGGCCTTGGTGGGATGGCTTCTGGCCCTGTCCCCTTATGGGCCTGGTGTGCTGCTTGGCTCAAGCTCTGTGTAGTCGTGGTGAGGGCATGAAGTACCCCCCCAACCTGTAGGTTAAGCAGCTCTGGATGATCTGCTGCCTGTTCTGGGGACCTAGTTCCCCTTGTGTGCTCGGATACTGGGATCTCCGTACTCAGCCACCCCTCTTTCTCTGGATGCTCTTCAGGCCGACCCACAGTACTCCGTTCTCCTCCGCTTTCAGCTACAGCACTCCTCAGGACCTGTCTGCACGGGAGCTTCTCTGCTCCCCCTCCATACACTTCAACCACTTCCTCTCGACTCCCTCACTTCCTCCTCTCTCTCTCTGCCCTGCTTCCTAGCAACCAGCCCCTGAACACACCCCTAGCTGGGAATTGAAAGTTAACCCCTTCTGGCTACCCAAGGGTCCCCTCTGGTGATGTGGGAGGCCAGGTCACTATATGTTTGTGTGTGCACCTCATCCTGGCCTTTGGAGATTACCTGGAAGCATTGCTCCCGCATGGGTGCAATACTCTGTGGTGCCTGACCAGGTCAGGGGCGCCACACATATAGAACAGGACACTTTACTGACACCGGGACTGTCAATTGCTTCACGCCATGGGGGTCCTATACTTAGTGCATCAAAGGAGGAAGGGGCTCACAGGCAGACACAAACACTGGACTTGACCTTTCACGGATCCGGGATCGACTGGAGCCCATCGTGGCGGAAATCGGTACTTTGGGGCAGCGCTTGAAGTACCTGTGAGTAAAAAGACCTGGAGCTGCATCCCCTGTCTCTGCCTCTCCTTTACCGGTGCTGTCGCCCAGCACTGCGGCGCCAACGGGGACTACCAACACCCCCGTCATCTTCCCCGGGGAAATCCCGCTCAGCCTGTGGGGAGCGATACCAACATCTGCCCCGGTGACAGACCCTGCAGCAGCAGCCCCCATCCGTGGCCACAGGTGGTGTCACGATCATCCAATAGACTTTCCTAACCATCTCTACCACTCCCATCCTCCATTCTGCCTCCCTACCACCCTCCAACCCTCCATTCTGTACACCTCGGGGCAACGGAACCGGGCCAGGCCATTCCGTGATGACGCAGAGGATCTATACCCCCGGCCCGGCAATGAGTAGGTTAAAACATCTGCCCCATGGGGTGCTACAACAGTTTTATAGTTAGGATTGTTCTGGACACGGCTAAGCCAAATGTGTGGGTTTTTTTGTATATTTTTGTTTTTACATAAATCTACCTATTTATTAGTATATTGTTTTTCCTTTTTTTGTTCATTATTTTTCTGATTTTTTTTTAAACATTTGTACAATTCTTTTTAAACTTTTTTTTGCACGTTTATGCTTAGTCCCTATATGGTACAGTACATTAACTTTTATTACTCTCATTGCTAGTATAGCATTTCTATACATTATACTTGTCAATTTTACACTAAAACAAGCGTCTTAGACCCTGTTCCTGGCTGATCCAGAGGTCTTCATGATGTCATCATGACGACCTTGGCTTGCCATGGCAATAATCAGGCCTCCGTTATCACGTGGTCCCAAATGCATGAGAGAGGGAGCGCACTCACTCTCTCAGGGCCTAAATGCTACTATCTCTATTGATTGGAGCATTTAGGATGGTTAAACAGCCAGGCATGGCATGCGGATGATCTCTGGCTGTGACAGCCGGAGCTCAACTATAACTTACGCCGATTTCCCTGCGGTGATTGTATGTGCACAGCTCCTGTGTCCGTGTGATGGTCATGATGTAAGTTGAACCCCTATGCGACCACGTAAATATACGTTAAACACCGTAAAGGGATTAAATATGTTTATCTGTATTTCTTGTTTGTGAAATCTATATAAAAGTGTAAACAAATGTAATAACTACTTAAAAAGTTAAAAATAAATCAGCAAAAATTCTTTAAGGGGAATCTGTCAGCAGATTTTCATCCCCAAACTATTTATATGCACATGTAACTGTTTCAAGTCCAACAATACCTTTTGTTTCTCCATTGTTGAAAAATCAGCAGTTGAATAGATATGCAAATAATCCTAAAGAGCTATTGAAGATCAGAAGCTTCTATTCCCTGCCCAGTGCTGCCTCCTAATCACATAGACATAGATGTTCTTGCGCAATCAGTGTGATGAGAATGCTTGTGTATGATTGATAAGACTGCTGCCGGATGCTCAGGACTAGTGATGGGAGAACCCTCTGATGTTCACGTTCGGCAGCCTACTCCAAACATTTTGTAAAGATCGAGTTCGGGTTCTGAGATAATTTGAACTTGCATCCGAACGCCGAACTCGGGCTTTACAGTTATGGGATGGGGAAGGGGGCTGTGAAATAAAGAATTTAGTTAATAATAAACACTGTCATTATACTTACAGGTGCCGCGACGCATCCTGCAGACTCTGTCTCCCGGCCACTTCTTCTTCCGCGTCCGATCACTGCTGTGCCCTCCTGGTAACCAGCACTGACTTACAGGACCTTCAGTGATGTCATAACCATGTGACCAGTCTGATGTGAATGTTGTACAGACATTGGTTTATAGACTGGTCACATGGCTATGACATCCCGGAAGGTCCTGTTAACTGAACTTTGACTGTCACTGTGTGAATGTTGCATCAACATCACTCGGTACGGCCGCACACTCTCCTGACAGGAGCAGTCAGCTGAATGTATTTCCATGCAGCTGAGGCGCTCGTGTCCGGAAAGCACCAGGCTGTACTGGCTGATAGTGATGCAAGACGCAAGTGGAATCATCCCCTCACTGTCAGCCTGCTTCTCTCTCTGTACAGAGCGATGTAGCAGTGCTGACAATGCTCTTTCTTCTTCTCTCTCTGTAGAGCCGCTTGTCTTTACAGAGTGATGAAGTAGAGTTGACATGGCTCTCCCTGTGGACTACATCAGACTACTGATAACATGTCTCCGAATTTCCAAGCAAAAAATTTTGTATTAATTTTCTGAAAATACTAGTTTATAGAATAAAAGAACAATTTACATTTTACTTAAAAATATACCTATAAAGAGAATAATCAGAAAAACTTAAAATTTTGCAGTGCTCTCTTAATTTTTTTCAGAGCTGTATTATATATATATATATATACTGTATATACAGTGTATATATATATATATATATATATATATATATATATATATATAGAGCGTATATATACAGTGTGGCCACCCATATCCTGTCCACTGCCATTAACTTGAGAACAGCGGCAGCTATAGGGATAGAATTGGTGTCTAGGTATAGTAAGGTAGCCATGCGCTACGCAATAAAACCACCTATAGCGCCTCCTGGTGGAAAGCAACGGAGTTAGCATTTTTATCTCGAAAACGAAAAGAGATAGAGAAAAAAAATGAATTAAAAAATTGTAGGGCATCATCAATTCAATATGAATCGACACCTTGCATACAGAGATGCTATGATATGAAACCCATGACCTCCCCAAAATATTGAATGCTGGTCACGCATATGGCTCTCATTTAACTTTGATGCTCAAAGTGGCCACCGTCATCTGCAATGCACATCTGGACTCTGGACAGCATACTGTATCTTGCTGCACGTTGTGCAATATGGTAGGTGACACGTTTACACAAACATCTGTGATACGTCATCGTGGGTCCTGCAATGTTGATGGAGGGGTCGCATGCACCTGCTGTTTGATGTGACCTCACAGAAAGAAGTCCTATGGGGTCAGGTCAGGTGAGCGTGGAGGCCACTCCACACAGCTACCACACCCAATGATTTGTAGGAAGGTCTCCATGAGGTATCGCTTCACGTCCGCAGCCTTGTGAATTTTACACGTTCTAATCATAGCATTTCTGTATGCAAGGTGTCGATCCATATTGAATTGATGATGCCCTACAAATTTGTAATTCACTTTTTTTCTCTATCTCGTTCCGTTTTTTAGATAAAAAAGCTAACTCCATTGTTTTTCATCAGGTGGCACTATAGGTGGTTTCATTGCGTAGCGCATGGCTATTTTACTATACCTAGACACCACTTCTATGCCTATAGCTGCCGCCGTTCTTATGTTAATAGCGGTGGACAGGATATGGGTGTATGTATATATATATATATATATAGAGAGAGAGTATATATATATAGAGTATACAGTATATATATATATATATATATATATATATATATATATATAAATGTGTGTGTGTGTTTCTGTACACAATATATGGTTAGATACATATTAGCAGATTTCTATATTTTCTCCACCATGATTTTAAAGATACTTTAACTCAAAGGAATACATGTCATCAACAAACAAACAGAAATCAGAGTATATTGTATCAAAATAGTTTTATTTTGCAAAAAATATTTTTTTTAAAAAATTTTTATTTATTCCAAATCACTAAAAACATCGCAACATCAAGAAAAACATCACCAGAAAAAACACATAGACAAAGGGATCTTTGACCTAAAAAATATTATTGGTGAGGAGAGCAGAAGGAGGTTATACTTTGTTCATAACGAAAATATATCAAAGCTTATATCATTAAAACATCACCTCTGCCCTTTCACCAATATTAGAAACAGCACTGATACATATATTATATTAATAAATAGATATTACATCAATAAATGCATATAATAGCCTCTGTATATAAATATTCAATCCCCAAAGGAACAAATTCAACTCTCATATAAATCTATAAAACCTTTATAGGAGGGATCTCATCTACATACATATAGATTCCCCCTTAGAAATGGTATTAGATTATAACTATGGAGTTTATAAGGAGTACAAGGGGTTAATGAGGAGGAAAAGCACAGCCCATTCACTGACTTGTCTACTCGGGCTGGATGTGAATATCCACTACCCCCCAAACACGACTGAATCAATCGCCTTATAACAGAGGCTCTTAGTTAAATGTAGCATAAATTACTGTACCATACTTGCCTAGTATAAGGTCAAAGAAACCCTCAGAACCTCGACACACGTTTCAAGACAAACCTTTTCATCAGGAGGCTGAAGTCGAGGCAGGAGGGTTGGTTATTTATACAATTCATCAGCCAATAGTCGGCTCTCAAAGAATCTGGCTAGTGGGGGCAATGCCTAGTAATAGACTACTTAAGCAAGCATTGTTGACCTTAGGGAGATCAACATCAGCATCCCAGGGGGCGTTGCTCTAGAATCACTGCGTTGAGAAACACGTGATGGTGTCTCCGCAGTGGATATGTTGATCTCCCTAAGGTCAACAATGCTTGCTTAAGTAGTCTTTTACTAGGCATTGCCCCCACTAGCCAAATTCCTACTCCACACTGATGAGGGGCAAATACCCCGAAACGGCTGTCTGTGGATGGATACCATGTTTGGTATAGGTGGTCTCCTTGACTGGAGACTGCCCTTCCCATGGTTGTTCCTTCCCGGTGAAAGACCTGGCTAGTTTCCTGGCAGCGATGAGAAACACGTGATGGTGTCTCTGCGGCTTTCTTATTTGCATACTTCCCAGGGGGCATTGCTCTAGAATCACTGCGTTGAGAAACACGTGATGGTGTCTCCACAGTGGATATGTTGATCTCCCTAAGGTCAACAATGCTTGCTTAAGTAGTCTTTTACTAGGCATTGCCCCCACTAGCCAGATTCCTACTCCACACTGATGAGGGGCAAATATCCCGAAACAGCTGTCTGTGGATGGATACCATGTTTGGTATAGGTGGTCTCCTTGACTGGAGACTGCCCTTCCCGTGGTTGTTCCTTCCCAGTGAAAGACCTGGCTAGTTTCCTGGCAGCGTTGAGAAACACGTGATGGTGTCTCCGCGGCTTTCTTATTTGCAGTCTAACCCAATGTCTGTACAACATTCACAGCAGACTGGCCACATGGCTATGACGTCACGTAAGGTACTTTTATCAGAGGTGCTTACTGAGAGGGCACAGCAATGATCGGAAGCAGAACTGTAGGACGCGTTGCGGGAACTGTAAGTATAATCATACTGCTTTTTAATAATGTGCTTTTTTTTACAGCCCCTGGACCAAACTGGCCTCGAACTGTAACAAGAACTTCCCAGAAAGCTCGTATTCGGGATCGTGTGCACGAACACCATGTGTTCGGTACAAACCTCGAACTTTACAGTTCGGGTTTGCCTATCCCTACTCAGGACAAGTGTACTCAAGCCTAATTTTTTTTTAACTATTTTAACTTTGTATAATTTTTTCCAACTATTTTGAATTGTGGATAAAATCACAGTTAATTATTTTGAACAAATTTCTAAAATAGAGCTTATATTTAGCACCATTGGCATCTTTATGATATGATAAAGCGTTACAGACATAGACCTAATTACGGACAGCAGGAGAAAAGCAGGTTAAAGTACCGCGCCAAACCACAGGAGTACAGATGAAATTAATAGATCTCTTTTCTTTATTTTCACAGGTCTACGCGTTTCAAGGACATATCCGTCCTCTTCCTCAGGACAAATGCAGAGAATACTATAGCGAAACAGAGGCTACAGGCTCTCATATATGTGTAAGAAAAAAGCCACGTATGCATTAATTGCGTCATCAGCCTCCCCGTGACTCATAGGCACGTGGAGGAGTGAATAAAGTTCAGAACAGAAAAAAAGAGAAAAAAGAAGAAAAAAAGAAAAAGAGAAAAAAAGAGAAAAAAAAGGGGGAGATGAAAGCAAAGAAAAAGAAAGAGGATAAAGAAAAAAGTATGGAAAAATGAAATAAATAAATGAATAAAATATAGTGATTGGGACTCAAATGTCATTAAAAAACTGTGTGGGAACCTACGGATCCACAAAATAATATGTGCATGTCTTAATAAAAATATGTGATGAAATTAATAAATGAACAAAAATGTGCTATGATGGTTATCACTATCTTTTGAAATAGCATATAGAAAATGTGAAAAAAACTAAATGAAGGATCAACGTAAAAACATGACATAGGATCGCTGTGCCAGAGCAGTGTGAGCAGCTCTGCGGTAGAAAGATTTACAAGTGAAAAAACAACGGGGCGGGAGCGGTGAACACCCGTTATAGGAGCAAATAGAAGTTGACAGCGTGGGAAAAAATGATGTGCGCCTGCGCGAAAGGTGAAGTGAGGTGAGAGCGTGCAGGGAAAGGAAATAGTGAGCGCCTGCGCGAAAGGGTGACTAGAGGTTAATACCGTGGGAAAAAAGGACATTGCGCTTGCGCAAAAAGGAACAAAAAAGGGGGGGTAGAAGCCGTGTAGATAATAATCCGCGGTCAGCGGCTAGGGGCTAGGAAAGTGATTAAAAGCAAAAATGAGAGTGGGTGAAAGGAAAAAAAATATTTTTAAATCACAAACGGAATAAGTGAAACCGAAAAGGAAAAAGACCAGTGAAATTGAATGGATGAGAATAGGACTTTGGGTCAGAAGGGGGAGAATGCGTTCACTAAATTAGCGGGATCCCTTTATAAAAATATATATATATAGAGGTACTTGAAGGGGAATCAAAAAGACCTGGAAATACATGAGATTAATAAGGCATATATATATATATATATATATGTATATGAATAAAAAGGGGTTATAATTACTATAAAAATATTTTAATATTAGGATAAAAAGGGGAAGGGAAGAAATTAGATTTAAAAAGAAAAAAATCATGAAAAGATATATAAAGAAATTTGTAAATATGCACATTTGAGTATGGAATGGTCAACAAAAAATAAAAAATAGGCGAAATAGTATAAAAAAATAGTGAGAAAGATTCCCAACAACGGGTAATATTATAAGTTCGTGAAAATATAGTGAAAAATATATGTATTCAAAATTGCATATATATATAAAAAGAATAAATATATAAAAAAATATATATATAAAAGAATGTGAACAGGTAAAACCACATGTGGACGTGGGGGATTGTGCAAAAGGGATACCTGTATGTATGTCCATGTAAGAGTGAACAGGATAGAATAGAGTGATATGCATGTGCATAACTGAAAGGTATACATTAGTTGAGCCGAAAATTACATAACAATGGCAAATATAAAATACAAATGCATATGAAAATAAGTAAAAATATTATTATTATTATTATTAGTATTAATAATAAAATGGCAATGAAAAAATCGCGAAAAAAGGATAAAAATATTGTAGAAAACACATTAAAAGCAAAAAAAAATTTTTTTTATAAAAGTCTGATGTGTAACAATAAAATTAGAACGACAAGTCAGTTATCAGATTCAAGCCCATAGGCTTCAGAGTATCCAGTTTATGTATCCAGAATGATTCCTTTTTGTTGAGAACATCCATTCTGTTAGGACTATTAGAAGGGACTTGCTCAATGGGCGTGATGGTGAAAGCCATGGTCTTGTTATGAGACAAAGTGCAGTGTTTGGAAAGTCCATGGAGCATATAGCCAGTCCTGATGTTATGCCTGTGTGAATTGAGGCGGTTGTGAAGAGCTTGGCATGTCCTACCTATGTACTGTTTGCCACAATTACAGTCGATAAGATATATCACAAAATTTGATTGGCAGGTGAGATGAGTCTTAATTGAAAAAACTTCTGTGCCGTCTGAGGACTTAAAGCTCGTGCGTTTGTGGCAAATAGTTTTGCAACAAAGGCAATTTTTTAAACCGCATCGATAAGACCCTGGAGGGGCAATAAGGTTAACAGTTCTCGGAAGGGTAGTTCTAAGGCGACTGGGGGCTAAAACGTTCTTTATGCTGGGAGCTCTTCTGAATGTGATGCCCGGGTTAGGGGGAAGGATGGTCTTGAGAAAGGGGTCATTCAATAATATACTCCAATGCCTGGTAAAGATGTTCCTGATTTTTACATTATCACTACTATAAGTGGTCAAAAAGTTAAGATTAAAAGGACTCTCATTACTTCCAAGGACAGGGGAAGAAAGGGTTTTTGGTATGATCAAATCCTTTTGTTCCAAGATGGCAGAATTGTGATATGCCCTTTGGATGAGGGATTTAGGATATTTCTTTTCCAAAAAACGATCTCTAAGGACTTTCACCTGTAGGTTAAAATCATCCAAACGGGAACAATTTTTCCTGATGCGTTTATATTGATTGGTTGGAATATTTTTCAGCCATTTAATGTAATGTTCACTGTTGTAGTGTATGTAACCATTGGCGTCCACTTGCTTAAAATATGTTTTGGTCAATATTTTATTGTCGGAATGGAAAATGGTGAGATCCAGGAAATTGATTTCGGACTTATGATAAACGGAGGTGAAATCAAGACCCCAGTTGTTCTGGTCCAGATGTTGTAAAAAGGAGTCAATATTGCAGTTTTTGTTGTCCCAAATGAAGATCAAATCATCTATATAACGTTTGTACAGAATTATCTCACCCTTAAAAGTGCTATTCTGGATATATAATTGCTCAAAAATTCCCATAAAGAGATTAGCGTAAGCACATGCTGCTCTAGAGCCCATTGCTGTGCCAATTTTCTGATGATAGAGCTTTTCTTCAAAAGTGAAAAAATTATTGTTTAATACAAATTCCATTGCTTCTAAAATAAAATTTTTTTTGGGAAGCGGAATATTATTATCATTCTCAAGAAACAAAGATAAACACAATAATCCAAGGTGGTGCGCTATGTTGGAATATAATGCTGACACATCTACGGTAAGAAAAAGAAAGGACTCTTCCCATTTAATGTTGTACAGGGAATTTATAAGATGGGTTGAATCTCTTAGGTAACTGTCTAAATTAAGTACATATGGCTGCATGAGTTGGTCCAAGTAAGCCGCCAGATTGGCACTAAGGGAATTGATGCCAGAAATTATCGGCCTCCCAGGAGGGTTAGTAAGACTTTTATGAATTTTAGGCAGGTGATAAAAGAAAGCCATATTGGGATTTTTTATTTGGAGGAATTTACTCTCTTGGGAATTAAGAATATTCTGCATTATTGCTTTTTGTATTAAAACATGGTAGGTCTGGATCGCTATATCGTATTTGCTGCTATCAACCACTTCATAGTAGATAGGATCCGATAAAATTCTGTGCGCTTCTGCCAGATAGTCATTTCTATTTTGAATGACAATGCCCCCTCCCTTGTCAGCTGCTCGGATGATGATGCCCCGATTGTCTCTAAGATCAGCTAAAGCTGATTTCTCATCTTTGGTGAGATTATGTTGTGGATTTCCTTTAGCGTTCATGACCTTTTTGAGATCTGTTAGGACCAGATCACTAAAGGTTTTGATGTGGTGGCCTTTATTCTCAAGGGGATAGAACTTGGATTTGGCTTTACAAGTTGTATGCAGAAAAGGACTGGGTTCTGTGATGAACTGGGTGTCGTTACCTTTAATTAGAAAATGCCTCTTTAATGTCAGTTTACGTATATAACTCTGAACATCCAAAAAAAGTCAAAATCATTGGATCTTTTTGAGGGGCAAAAGGAGAGACCTTTATTTAATAAACTGATTTCACTTTTCTGAAGCGGGTGACTAGAAAGATTAAATATGTTATTGGAGAGTGATGGACCAGAAGAGGTTAAATTTACAAGGGGTAACCTTGTTGGAATTGTCCACAGTAATGACGGCTCACCTACTCACCACAGCGATATAACAGATCTGATGGATCTCTCCATCCATGATGATCCCCAACCGAGTTGTTCCTATCTAGCCAGTACATCTAGCCCCCTTATCGGGGAAATCATTACTGTGGACAATTCCAACAAGGTTACCCCTTTGGTTCCTTTTTTGCCCCCAGCCAAAAGTCTCAATCTTATCACAAATTTTCTGATACCAAAACCCCCAACAAGAAAAAGAAAAAATCCTGCAGAGGAACCAGAGCAGGAATCAAGCACAAACAAAAAAGAAAAAATGTAAATTTAACCTCTTCTGGTCCATCACTCTCCAATAACATATTTAATCTTTCTAGTCACCCGCTTCAGAAAAGTGAAATCAGTTTATTAAATAAAGGTCTCTCCTTTTGCCCCTCAAAAAGATCCAATGATTTTGACGTTTTTTTGGATGTTCAGAGTTATATACGTAAACTGACATTAAAGAGGCATTTTCTAATTAAAGGTAACGACACCCAGTTCATCACAGAACCCAGTCCTTTTCTGCATACAACTTGTAAAGCCAAATCCAAGTTCTATCCCCTTGAGAATAAAGGCCACCACATCAAAACCTTTAGTGATCTGGTCCTAACAGATCTCAAAAAGGTCATGAACGCTAAAGGAAATCCACAACATAATCTCACCAAAGATGAGAAATCAGCTTTAGCTGATCTTAGAGACAATCGGGGCATCATCATCCGAGCAGCTGACAAGGGAGGGGGCATTGTCATTCAAAATAGAAATGACTATCTGGCAGAAGCGCACAGAATTTTATCGGATCCTATCTACTATGAAGTGGTTGATAGCAGCAAATACGATATAGCGATCCAGACCTACCATGTTTTAATACAAAAAGCAATAATGCAGAATATTCTTAATTCCCAAGAGAGTAAATTCCTCCAAATAAAAAATCCCAATATGGCTTTCTTTTATCACCTGCCTAAAATTCATAAAAGTCTTACTAACCCTCCTGGGAGGCCGATAATTTCTGGCATCAATTCCCTTAGTGCCAATCTGGCGGCTTACTTGGACCAACTCATGCAGCCATATGTACTTAATTTAGACAGTTACCTAAGAGATTCAACCCATCTTATAAATTCCCTGTACAACATTAAATGGGAAGAGTCCTTTCTTTTTCTTACCGTAGATGTGTCAGCATTATATTCCAACATAGCGCACCACCTTGGATTATTGTGTTTATCTTTGTTTCTTGAGAATGATAATAATATTCCGCTTCCCCAAAAAAATTTTATTTTAGAAGCAATGGAATTTGTATTAAACAATAATTTTTTCACTTTTGAAGAAAAGCTCTATCATCAGAAAATTGGCACAGCAATGGGCTCTAGAGCAGCATGTGCTTACGCTAATCTCTTTATGGGAATTTTTGAGCAATTAGATATCCAGAATAGCACTTTTAAGGGTGAGATAATTCTGTACAAACGTTATATAGATGATTTGATCTTCATTTGGGACAACAAAAACTGCAATATTGACTCCTTTTTACATCTGGACCAGAACAACTGGGGTCTTGATTTCACCTCCGTTTATCATAAGTCCGAAATCAATTTCCTGGATCTCACCATTTTCCATTCCGACAATAAAATATTGACCAAAACATATTTTAAGCAAGTGGACGCCAATGGTTACATACACTACAACAGTGAACATTACATTAAATGGCTGAAAAATATTCCAACCAATCAATATAAACGCATCAGGAAAAATTGTTCCCGTTTGGATGATTTTAACCTACAGGTGAAAGTCCTTAGAGATCGTTTTTTGGAAAAGAAATATCCTAAATCCCTCATCCAAAGGGCATATCACAATTCTGCCATCTTGGAACAAAAGGATTTGATCATACCAAAAACCCTTTCTTCCCCTGTCCTTGGAAGTAATGAGAGTCCTTTTAATCTTAACTTTTTGACCACTTATAGTAGTGATAATGTAAAAATCAGGAACATCTTTACCAGGCATTGGAGTATATTATTGAATGACCCCTTTCTCAAGACCATCCTTCCCCCTAACCCGGGCATCACATTCAGAAGAGCTCCCAGCATAAAGAACGTTTTAGCCCCCAGTCGCCTTAGAACTGCCCTTCCGAGAACTGTTAACCTTATTGCCCCTCCAGGGTCTTATCGATGCGGTTTAAAAAATTGCCTTTGTTGCAAAACTATTTGCCACAAACGCACGAGCTTTAAGTCCTCAGACGGCACAGAAGTTTTTTCAATTAAGACTCATCTCACCTGCCAATCAAATTTTGTGATATATCTTATCGACTGTAATTGTGGCAAACAGTACATAGGTAGGACATGCCAAGCTCTTCACAACCGCCTCAATTCACACAGGCATAACATCAGGACTGGCTATATGCTCCATGGACTTTCCAAACACTGCACTTTGTCTCATAACAAGACCATGGCTTTCACCATCACGCCCATTGAGCAAGTCCCTTCTAATAGTCCTAACAGAATGGATGTTCTCAACAAAAAGGAATCATTCTGGATACATAAACTGGATACTCTGAAGCCTATGGGCTTGAATCTGATAACTGACTTGTCGTTCTAATTTTATTGTTACACATCAGATTTTTATATATATCAGCTACTGGTAATGTACCACACTGGTAAATTTAAGCAAAAGCAGCAAGGACGGGGTACAAAGTATTAAAAATTAACCTTTAATAATTCCTATTAAAAAGGGGAGAAGGTATACCCTTCCTCCACAACCGTTATCCATAAAACCAAAACACACAGCACACAATTCCCCTTCAGCATGAATAGGGGTTCTCAACAGGCCCAGGACAGCACCTGTACGGATAACAAGGGCAGATAAACTGACCCGTGTCAAGGAGGACACTGGGACAGTCCAACCCTTTTAGGTCCGGACCAACGGTATCAAATAGAGGTCCAGTAACCTTAGAAAAGACAGAGGAGGATGGAACGATCTCACCACATCGGACGACGATCCAGTCTCTATCAAAAAAGATCCTCAAATCCTCCCGGGCGCCCCAGTGGTCCTATTGCAATGGACTTAACACCTGGTCCCCTTAAGGAGAGAGAGGTCCCGATGTCCTTGTTCTCCCAACGCGTTTCATATACAAAGATAATCGTCAGGGGAGTATTGAGAGTCAGTCCTTATATCAACAGGACAGGACAGGACATGCTGCAAAACAAATACACATATCATCAGATACCTATAACCATAAGCAACCTTCCCATGTAGGCAATAGGAAAACGGACTACTGGCAGGGTCTTACCGGACGGCAAACAGCGGGGCTCCTATATGCTGCGCACCGCTGCACTGCGTCCGCCATCTTTTTAACCCTGCCAGGCTGCCCACGTGTGGCGCCGCGTCAGTGCCGACCCTCCCACACTTCCGGGTCGCACTGTGGAACGCAGGCCTGGACCACAAGCGTCACATCCGGTGACGCGGCCGGCGCATGCGCAGAACACGCTGTCAAAAAACAGCAGCGCGCGTCATCCACGGCGTCACGCCCCCTCACGACGAAACAATTCAATTCACTGGGCGGGCAGAGAAATAGCTCCAGCACAACAGATTGTGCCGATAACTACATGGCTCATACGGCCACAGGGTGAGGAGGCAATGACGCATCCTACACCCCCTACCAGATATATGGCTAGAGACCTAGCTCACAGGTTACACCATAGTATCTCTATAAGCATGAGGATGTGTTCTCTATGTATATTTACTTTGTTCTAGTTTTCTACTTTGCTTATAGAGATACTATGGTGTTATTTCTCTGCCCGCCCAGTGAATTGAATTGTGGGAGGGTCGGCACTGACGCGGCGCCACACGTGGGCAGCCTGGCAGGGTTAAAAAGATGGCGGACGCAGTGCAGCGGTGCGCAGCATATAGGAGCCCCGCTGTTTGCCGTCCGGTAAGACCCTGCCAGTAGTCCGTTTTCCTATTGCCTACATGGGAAGGTTGCTTATGGTTATAGGTATCTGATGATATGTGTATTTGTTTTGCAGCATGTCCTGTCCTGTCCTGTTGATATAAGGACTGACTCTCAATACTCCCCTGACGATTATCTTTGTATATGAAACGCGTTGGGAGAACAAGGACATCGGGACCTCTCTCTCCTTAAGGGGACCAGGTGTTAAGTCCATTGCAATAGGACCACTGGGGCGCCCGGGAGGATTTGAGGATCTTTTTTGATAGAGACTGGATCGTCGTCCGATGTGGTGAGATCGTTCCATCCTCCTCTGTCTTTTCTAAGGTTACTGGACCTCTATTTGATACCGTTGGTCCGGACCTAAAAGGGTTGGACTGTCCCAGTGTCCTCCTTGACACGGGTCAGTTTATCTGCCCTTGTTATCCGTACAGGTGCTGTCCTGGGCCTGTTGAGAACCCCTATTCATGCTGAAGGGGAATTGTGTGCTGTGTGTTTTGGTTTTATGGATAACGGTTGTGGAGGAAGGGTATACCTTCTCCCCTTTTTAATAGGAATTATTAAAGGTTAATTTTTAATACTTTGTACCCCGTCCTTGCTGCTTTTGCTTAAATTTACCAGTGTGGTACATTACCAGTAGCTGATATATATAATTGCTTGGTATGGCCGGTTTCCTGGCATCAGGAATTGACACTAATAACTGGTTCTCTGAAGCGAAGGAGGTATTCTCTGAAAGAGAACTTGTTCAGAAGAAATATACCCCCACCCTTAATAGTGCTTTTAGCGATTTAACAAAAGTTTATAAAGAACGAACCACCTCTTGGTGGGAAGTTCAGTCCCTTGAGGTCTATCTGAAGGATAAAATTGTACCCCGCTATTTGCGTATTTCATTAACACCTGGGTACAGGTATAGAGGAACTGAGTTGGCATCTAGGTGGGAGAAGGAGGTTACTGACTGTTCTTTAAAGCTTATGACCTTGTTGTTGGACGAGGAACGCAAGCGGTTGACGGACCTTGAAGCTACCCTGAAGGAGCAAATTGATATTACTAGGAGATTTTCTGCGGAGGGTGAGTTTACTGCTAAGGAAACCACCCTGCAGAACACGATAGAGAAATTTCAGTACCATCTCAAGGAGAAAAAACACCGCTTTTACGTACGTGATCTTCAGGATTTCAGAGACAATAAGGCATATAGCTTTTTCCTATCCAGACCCCCCAGGCCCAACGAGATTGACAGTACCTCTACGGATACTGAGGCGTCTGACATCGAGGGGCGAGGTGTAGCACCAAAAGGTAGGGGTAGGAATAAAGGGAAAAACAGAGGTAACAATCGTTTTTTAGAACAAACAGGTTACGCTCTGAGGAACAGACAGAAGCCTGCGGGCGCCTCCCTCCCTCTGGTCCAACTCAGGTGATTAATCTTTCAGGAAGGGAACTGACGAATGGTGAACTGTCGGTCTTGAATAAAGGCCTTACTTTTGTGCCCACCTCTGACTTTAACACGTTCGAAGGGGTTAAGGACCTGAATCTCTTCGTTCGAAAATTAAGGTGGAAAAAACACTTTGTTAGGGAAGATAAAAGGCAGTGTGTGGAACTGGGTATTCCGGGTGATATCCTGGAGGACGTGAGGCTACTGTTTGATATTGGTGAGACTGATCCTAACCTCAGTGGCCTGGGACCCTTCACAGACCTCAAGTTAGGTAGTGAGAAAATGCCCCCGGTTGGGAGTGATGTAGGCTCCATTGACATCTTTTTGAATCTAGTAACCAGGGATCTTGAACAACTTGGTACGGCACATTCATGTAAATTCAATCTTACAAAACAAGAGATGGCTGGTTTGCTATCCCTTGAAAAATCCCCTGATCTGGTGGTGAAGAAATCGGATAAAGGGGGGAATGTTGTTGTGATGGACATCGATGGGTACAGGAATATGTGCCTCGGCATCCTCAATGACAGGAGGAGTTATGGCAGGCTCTTGGCCAATCCTACTGCATCATTCACTAATGAATTGAAGGGCATATTGGTGACGGCTAAAGAGAATGGCCTAATTGACAAAAAAGAGTTTGATTTTCTTTTTCCTAGCTTCCCGG